>NC_141539.1:84350000-84671562 GCF_021556685.1 Rattus norvegicus | reverse complement strand
TTTCAGAAGGCAAGACTAAGTTTTAACAGTATAAAATCAATATAAAGTGGAATTTTTTTTCGTGTTAGAAAGTTTGGTTATCAGCAGGACATTTGTATACAAATGGATGGAGGTGTAGTTCTACCACCTCATTAAAGTAACATTGTTTTACATCCTATTTTTTTAAGTCTGATTTTAAGAATGAACAGAAATTGCATATCCTAATTTGAAAATATCTTTAGAGATCTGTTTCTTTGTTTAGTTCATGTTATGTGTTGCTGTCTGGAATGGCCTTAACCCTGGTGTTTCTTGTTTTAATCCATTTTTTTGTCATAGGTGTCACATATTTTTAACCATACATAATAACTTATAAGCCAATAACCTATAAGCAAGACATGTAAAAGATAGTAAATTTATACATTTAGGGTCAGTCAGAAATAAAGATGTAGTAGCTTTTAAAAGAAGTTTTCATTTATTTTTTAATATGTTTCTTACAGGAAACAAAACACAATAAGGGGAGAACAAAGTCACCCAGTCACAAGCAGCTCAGCTGAATGTGTCATTCTAGATCCTGCAAGTGTACATACACTAGGTCAATTGAGGTTATATAACATGTACCATGCTTTTCCCATATTGTGAATATTCACCAACTAAAAACTCTACGAGGAGTTGATAACCAAGAATACACCATGCCTTCTCAATCCGTCAGACAAAATTGTAATCCTGCTTTCCTTGGCAACAGAAATTTCATAGAAGACAGAAACAGCAGCAGGCCTCTAGATAGACGTATTGGCAACATTACAATTAAATTCTGCATTCTCTCAGTGCTCAGCTCAGAAGGAATCACAAAGCAACAGGCCACACTAAGTAGAGCATTCCCAAGCTTATGATCAGATCTATACACTAACATGTAGAAGAGGGAGTGTTCCTGCTTAAGAAATGTATTCCTCTGGAGGAGCTGGGAGATGCTCAGGATGCCAGCCTCCAGACGGCTGCACACTTCCCCCTGAGTACCTCTCTGCCCCTCCAGTCAGCCTAGCAATACAAATTTCCCTACAGTGTCCACACTTGGCTTAACAGTTCCATGTTCAAGAGGAACCCTCTTTGTCAGTTCTACCATATCACTAGCTATACTTTTAGCCATGTGCTTTCCTTTCGGACATAATGTTCAGATGATGAGGAATGAACTTTTTGCAGAATGAACACAAGTATTTTACCAAGAGGTACATAGGGATCCCTGGGGTATGTCCCTTTAATTCATGATATTTTCAAGACTTTTAACATGAAGGAGTATGTGCTGAATTCTGTTGTGGGCCTTTTTTGCATCTAATGAGGTTAAAGTCACACTGGGGTACATTATATAATTTGAGATTATTGTAAAGGGTGTCATTTTCCTAATTTCTTCTCATCTTGTTTATCCTTTGAGGACGGGAAGGCTAGCAATTTGTTTGAGTTAATTTTATACCCTGACATTTTGTTGAAGTTGTTTATCAGACTTAGTAGTTCTCTGGTGGAATTTTTGGGGTCATTTAAGTATACTATCTTATCACCTGCAAATAGGGATATTTTGACTTCTTCCTTTCCAATTTGACCTCCTTTCGTTGTCTGATTGCTCTGGCTAAGATGTTGAGTACTATATTGAATAAGAAGGGAGAGAATGGGCAGTCTTGTCTAGTCCCTGATTTTTGTGGGATTGCTTCAAGTTTCTCTCCATTGAGTTTAATGTTAGCTACTAGTTTGCTATATATTGCTTTTACTATGTTTAGGAATGGGCCTTGAAATCCTGATGTTTCTAGACTTTTATCATGAAGGAGAGTTGAATTTTGTCAAATGTCTATCAGCATCTAATGAAATGATCATGTCTTTTTTGTTTGTTTGTTTGTTTGTTTGTTTTCTTGAGTTTGGCTATATAGTGGATTTTGTGGATGAATTTCCCTATAACGAACCTCCCTGTGTCCCTGGGATGAAGCCTACTTGATCATGATGGATGATCGTTTTGATGTGTTCTCTGATTCAGATTTCAAGAATTTTATTCAGTATTTTTGGGTCAATATTCCTGAAGGAAATTGATCTGAAGTTCTCTTTCTTTGTTGTGCCTTTGTGTAGCTTAGGTATAAGCATAATTGTCGCTTCATAGAAGTAATTTGGTAGTGCTCCGTCCGTTTCTATCTTGTTGAGTAGTTTGGTCTTCTATAAAGGTCTGATAGAATTCTGTACTAAACGCATCTGTTCCAGGACTCTTTTGGGTTGGAAGACTTTTAATAACTGTTTCCATTTCTTTAGGAGTTATGGAGTTGTTTAAATGGTTTATCTGTTCCTGATTCAACTTTGATACCTGGTATCTGTCTTGAAATTTGTTTGCTTCATCCATATGTTTCGATTTTGTTGAATATAGGCTTTTGTAGTAGGTTCAGAAGATTTTTTGAATTTCCTCAGATTCTGTTGTTAAATCTACCATTTTTCATTTCTGATTTTGTTCAATTGGATAGACTCTCTGTGACTTCTGGTTAGTCTGGTTATCTATCTTGTTGATTTTCTCAAAGAACCAGCTCCTGGTTTTGTTGATTCTTTTTATTTCTACTTGGTTGATTTCAGCCCTGAGTTAGATTATTTCCTGCCTTCTACTCCTCTTGAGGGTATTTATTTCCTTTTGTTTTAGAGCTTTTAGGTCTGCTGTCAAGCTGCAGATGTGTGCTCTCTCCTCTTTCCTTTTGTAGGCACTTAGAGCTATGAGTTTTCCTCTTAGCACAGCTTTCATTGTGTCTCATAAGTTTGGGTATGTTGTGTCTTCATTTTCATTAAATTTTAAGAAGTCTTTAATTTCTTTATTTCCTCCCTGACCAAGATATCATTGAGTAGAGCATTGTTCAACTTCCATATATATGTGGGTTTTCTCTCATATTTCTTGTTATTGAAGACAAGTCTTAGTCCATGGTGATCTGACAGGATGCATGGGATTATTTCTATCTTCCTGTATCTGTTGAGGCCTGTTTTATGACCGATTTTATGCTCAATTTTGGAGAAGGTATCATGAGGTGCTGAGAAGAAGGTATATACTTTTGTTCTAGGATGAAATGTTCTATAAATATCTGTTAAGTCCAATTGGTTCATAACTTCTGTTAGTTTCTCTATGTCTCTGTTTAATTTCTGTTTCCATGATCTGTCCATTGATGAGAGTGAGATGTTGAAATCTCCTACTATTATTGTGTGAGATGCAATGTGTTATTTGAGTTTTAGTAAGGTTTCTTTTATGAATCTAGGTGCCCTAGGTTAGGGGCATGGATATTATCGTTGGGAGTTCATCTTGGTGGATTTTTCCTTTGATGAATACGAAGTGTCCTTCCTTCTCTTTTTTGATGACTTTTGGTTGAAAGTCAATTTTATTTGATATTAGAATGGCTACTCCAGCTTCTTTCTTCAGACCATTTGCTTGGAAAGTTGTTTTCCAGAATTTTACTCTAGGTAAGTGTCTGTCTTTGTTTCTGAGATGTGTTTCCTGTATGCAGCAAAATGCTGGGTCCTATTTACATATCCAGTCCGTTAGTCTATGTCTTTTTATTGGGGAATTGAGTCCACTAATGTTGACAGATATTAAGGAAATAGTAATTGTTGCTTCCTGCTATTTTCATTGTTAGAGGTGGAATTATGTTTGTGTTTCTCTCTTCTTTTGGTTTTGTTGCAAGGGGATTACTTTCTTGCTTTTTCCAGGGTGTAGTTTCCCTCCTTGTGTTGGATTTTCCATCTATTATTTTTTGTAGGACTGAATTGTAGAAAGATATTGTGAAAATTTGGTTTTGTCATGGAATATCTTGATTTCTCCATCTATGTCAATTGAGACTTTCCTAGATATAGTAGCCTGGCCTAGCATTTGTGTTCTCTTAGGGTCTGTATGACATCTGCCCAGGATCTTCTGTCTTTCATAGTCTCTGGTGAGAAGTCTGGTGTAATTCTGAGACGTCTGTCTTTATATGTTACTTGACATTTTCCCTTACTGCTTTTAATATTCTTTCTTTCTTTTGTGCATTTGGTGTTTTGACTATTATGTGATGGGATGGATTTCTTTTCTGGTCCAATCTGTTTGGATTTCTCTATGCTTCTTGTATGTTTATTGGCATTTATTTCTTTAGGCTAGGGAAGTTTTCTTCTATAATTTTGTTGAAGATATTTACTGGCCCTCTTCACTCTCTTCTGTACCTATTATCCTTAGGTTTGATCTTCTCATTATGTCCTGGATGTCCTGGATGTTTTGGTCTAGGAGCTTTCTGTGTTTTGTATTATCTTTGATGTTGTGTCAATGTTTTCTATGGTATCTTCTGACCCTGAGAGTCTCTCTTTTATGTCTTGTATTCTGTTGGTGATGCTTTCATCTATGTCTCCTGATCTCTTCTCTAGGTTTTCTATTTCCAGGGTTGTCTCCCTTTGTTCTTTCTTTATTGTGTCTATTTCCATCTTTAAATCCTGGGTGATTTTGTTCAATTCCTTCGCCTGAGTGGTTGAGTTTTCCTGTAATTCTTTAGGGGATTTTTGTGTTTCCTCTTTAAAGGCTTCTATTTGTTTACTTGTGTTATCCTGTATTTCTGTAAGGGATTTATTTATGACCTTCTTAACGTCCTCCATCATCATCATCATAAAATGTGATTTTATATCTAAATTTTCCTTTTCTGGTGTGTTTGGATATCCAGTATTTGCTTTGGTGGGAGAACTGGGCACTGACACTGCCAAATATTCTTGGTTTCTCTTGCTTAGGTTCTGTCCTTGCCTCTCATCATCAGGTTTTCTCTGGTGTTAGCTTGTCTTGTTGTCTCTAACACTGACTTTACCCTCCTGTAGGGCTGTGTGTCAGCACTCCTGTAGACCTGTTTTCTTTCAGGAGGATCTGAGAACAGAGAACTCTGCTCTCAATTATGTAGGTGCTCCTGGCAGCGCCTGGATTTCAGCTCTAGGCACAGGCAGAAGAAAGCTGAAGGGCCCTGTCCCTGACTGCTCCTAGGACCCTGTGCCCAGGGGTCATGGATGGCACTAGGCAATTTCTTCTTGTTGGGAAAGTGGGAACAGAGTAGTCTCCTCTGAGTTCTCAGGGGTGTCTGCACTTCTGAGGGTCCAGCTCTCTCACCTATAGGATTTGAGAGCACGGAGCTGTGTGATCAGTTCCAGGTGCAGTCAGGAACCAGCAGGTTCCTGTTGATGACTACTCCTATATTGCTGTATCCAGAGGCACTATGCAATTTCTTCTTGGGCAAGGGATGGGGGCAGAGGTGGGCAGAAGTGTCAGTCTGGCCAGACAGACCGACACTTCTGCCCTGCGGTCTTAGGAGTGTTTGTACCTCTGGGTGTTCAGCTATCTCCCCCACAGGATTTGGGTGCAGGGAGCTGTGGGATCAGTTCACTTCTGGTATCACTATTTGTAAATGATATGATAGTATATACATAAGCAACACCAAAAATTCTTCCAGAGAAATGCTACAACTGATAAACAATTTCAGCAAACTGCCAGGATATAAAATAACTCAAACTAAACAGTAGCCTTTCCTTACACAAAGATAAATAGGCTGAGAAAGAATTTAAGGAAATAACACCCTTCACAATACTCACAAATAATATGAAATGTCTTGTGGTAACTCTAACCAAGCAAATGAAAAATTTATATGACAAGAACTTCAAGTCTCTAAAGAAAGAAATCAAAGAAGAACTCAGAAGATAGAAAGATCTCCCAAGCTCATGGATTGGTAGAATTAACATAGTGGAAATGCCCATCTCTCCAAAATCTATCTACAGATTCAATGAACTCTCTGTCAAAATTCAAACTCAGTTCTTCAGAAATGGAATGAGCAATACTCAACTTCATGTAGAATAGTGAAAAACCCAGAATAGCAAAAACTTTTCTCAACAATAAAAGAACTGGGGAAATTACCATCCTGACTGCTATACTACAGAGCAACAGTGATAAAAACTGCATGGTGTTGGTATAGAGATAGACAGGTACATCAATGGAATAAAATTGAAGACCCAGAAATAAACCCACAGAGTGTGGCCACTGGCTCTTTGACAAAGAAGTCAAAACCATACAGTGGATAAGAGACAACATTTTTAACAAATGGTGCTGGCCTTATCAGCATTCTGCATATAGAAGTATGTAAATTGATCCATTTTTATCTTCTTGTACAAGTAGATCAAGGACCTCCACATTAAGCCAGATATGCTGAATCTAATAGAAGAAAAAGTGTGAAAGAGCCTTGAACTCATTGGCACAAGGGGAATTTTCCTGAACAGAACACCAATGGCTCAGGCTCTAAGATCAACAATTGACAAATGGAACCTCATGAAACTGAAAAGATTCTATAAAGAAAAGGACACTCTCAATAGGACAAAATGGCAACCTACAGATTGAAAAAAGATCTTAATTAGGCATATAACAGATAGAGGTCTAATATCCAAAATATACAAAGAACTCAATAATTTAGACTACAGAAAACTAAATAACCGAATTTAAAAATTGGGTACAGAGGAAAACAAAGAATTCTCCACTGATGAATCTCAAATGACTGAGAAACACTTAAAGAAAGATTCAACATCCTTAGTCATCAGGGAAATGCAAATCAAAACGACTCTGATATTCTACATTACACCAATCAGAATGGCTAAGATCAAAATTCAGCCAAGAGCAGATGTTGCTGAAGGTGTCAAGAAAAAGGAACACTCTTCCATTGCTGGTGGGATTGCAAGCTTATACACTGACTGGAAATTAATCTAGGGGTCTACCAGTAAATTTGAAATAACTCTACCTGAAGACCCAGCTATACCATTCCTGGGCATACACCCAAAAAGATGTCTCAATGTATAACAAGGACACATTATCCACTATATTCATATCAGCTTTATTTATAATAGCCAGAAGCTGGAAAGAAATGAGATGTCCCGCAGCCAAAGAATGGACACAGAAACTGTGGTACATTTACATAATGGAATACTAAATAGCTATTAAAAATGGTGACTTCGGGGCTGGGGATTTAGCTCAGTGGTAAAACGCTTACCTAGGAAGCGCAAGGCCCTGGGTTCAGTCCCCAGCTCCGAAAAAAAGAACCAAAAAAAAAAATGGTGACTTCACGAAATTTGTTGACAAATGAATGGAACTAGAAAATAAAACCCTGAGTGAGATAAACAATACCCAAAAGGACATGGATTTGTATTTACTGATGATATGTATTTACTGATAAGTGTACATTAGCTCAAAACTCTGAGTAACTCCACTACAACTCACAGACCATATGAAGCTTGACAGAAAGGAAGATCAAAGTGTGGATGTTTCAATTCCACTTAGAAGGGGGAACAAAATACTCATGGGAGGTAGAGGGAGGGAGGAACCTGGGAGGGAGAAAGGAGGAGGACAAAAAAAAAAGAAGCCCAGTATCAGAAATGGGAAGGGACAGGAGAGAAGTCCAGAGTGTCAGAAGAATGAATAGAAATATGTAGCAGTGCAGGGTAGGGGACTTAGGGAGCCACTAGAAAGTCTCAGACTCCAGAGAAGCAAGAAGTTCTCAGGATCTAATGGGGACACCCAACAGAGGGGTGGTTAACTTGCAGAGACCATCTCCAGTAGATAGGCACGGCCCCTAGTTGAGTGATGGGGCCACCCACTCATGAAAAAAATTTTAACCCAGAATTGTTCCTGTATAATGGAGACATGGACACAAAAATGGAGCAGACACTGAAAGAAAGGCCATCTAGAGACTGCCTCACTTTGGTAGCCATCCCATTTGCAGATAACAAATCCAGTCACTATTACTGATGCTAAGAAGTATTCCCAGACAGGAGCTTAGTATGGCTCTCCTCTGAGAGACTCAACCAGCATCTGACTAAACCAGATGCAGGTACTTATAGCCAACCATTGGGGAATGAGCCCTGGGACCCCAGTGGGAGAGCTAGGGAAAGGACTGAATTAACTGAAGGGGATTGAAATCCCATAGTAAGAACAACATTATAAACAGATGCCCAGGAGTTCCCAGAGACTAAACTACCAACCAAAGAGTATATGTGAATGGCCCATGGACCCAGCTATATATGTAGCAGAGGATGGCTTTATATATAGCATCAATTGAGGGGGTGTTTGGTCCTATGGGGGCTTGTTGCCCCAATATAGGAAATGCTACATGGGGGAGAAGTGGGAGTGAGTGGTTGGGTAGGGGAGCTCCCTCTTAGAGTCAAGAGTGGGAGATGGAATGGGAGGTTTGCGGAGGGAAGACTGAAAAGAGGGATAACATTTGAAATGTAAACAAATAAAATGATTTAAAAAAAAAAGAGCACCTTGTATTGGTGATCAAGTAGTCTCCTGCTCACAGTCACCTTGATTCATTGACAGAGGTGGGGCTTTTCCAATGGTTTTCAGCTTTTAGCTTCCAACACAGGGCTTTTTAGAGCAGCATCAGTTTAGAAATCCCTGTATTTAGTTAAAAGACTGAGTTAAGATGCGAATAGCAAGCTGATTAAATTTGACTTGTTCCCCCCTCGGGGGTGGAAGGATATGAAACAGAGAACAACAATCAGACCAAACTAAGTCAGATGTGTAGAGGGGGTCTGAAGAAGATATCTCAGACTGCAAATAAATCAGACAGGTTAAATGAGCCCTCAGATGGCCAGTTTGTAAGTCTGGCCATTCCAGCTGGCAGATGTGGAAAAAGGTTGAAACACCTGGTGCTCTAGCAGCTGGGAAAGGTAAGGGGTGTAGCCATGGTAACTAGCTAGTTGTGCTGCAGAGACCTACAGTGAGAACTTTTTCCTCCTTTGTGAATTCAGGCAGCAGAGGAAGGCCATTTTTCTTTCATCATTTAGGGAGGTAATAGAGGAGGAAGGTGCCAATAAAGACACAAAGTTGACAAAAAGATTGACAGAATATCATAGATAGATACAGAAAAGGTTACACAGAGGTGCACTAGGGCCACTCTAGAAAGAGAAAGAGACCTGACCAAACCAGATTTGAAGGGAGAAGATGAAGCAACCATTCCTCTTCACCAGGGGAGCAATAAGAGCTCTAAGCCTCCCAACTGAGTAGAGCAATACTGTGTTTAGTTTTGGTCATGTGAGAACCCAGACGTCTAGGGAGAAACCAGAACGGTGCTGGTCAGGAAACTTACCTCCCCATAGAGGGAGCAAGCAGCTCTGGCATTGCCCAGTATCAGTAACAAGACGGTGTTGGGAGTTGGGCCTTTCCACTCAATGCACCAAGTGTTGGGGTTCAGGAATCACCTCATAATCCATAGGAACACTGATCTCAGCCAGACAGGAATAGTTTACTGAGCATATGCCCTAGGACTGGCCGAACAGGGTCAGGGTTCAGTTCTGAGATCTACATATAGTTTTAGTTTCATTTAAATTATCATTTTTAATTCATTTTCCTTATTTAGTTGGCATAGCAAGTTGATATTGATTTAAAATAGAATCTAGTCTCTGACTAAACAACTTGCTCAGACACTTGGTTTTAATAATTCTCTTTATTTTTTTGTGCTTAATTTAATTGTTCTATGTCTTCAGTTGTTTTTAAAAGTAAACACAAAGAATAATCATCTACTATAATTGTATCCACTCAATAAATAATTAAATAAATATCTATTTTCTTTATATGTTTATTAGGTTCCTACTGTGGGTTTTAGTTACCCTACTTCCTCTAACATAGTAAACAAAACTTACTAAATTTTCAACATATTAAGAAACATAATTTCTTTGTTTTATAGAAAAAGTCACCTGTAAACTTAGACTCATCAAATAAGTAAAAAAATAAACTAAATAAAAAATAGATGATATTTATGTAAATGACACCAAAAAGATAGTTACCCTGCTCTAATATTTAGGTCATATAATGCTATATTTTATCAGAAGCTATGAATCCAGTATAACCCTCTAAAGTTTATGCATAATTTTTTTAATAAACCATATTTGAAAACATGGCTTTTAGCAGGCATTAGAACAAATGAAGGAGCACTGTAAAGACAACTAAGTAGTTATGAGCGTTTACTATTCTTACAAAACCTACATGGTAGCTAACAAGTACCTGTAGAGACATTCATGCAGAAAAAACAATCATACACAATAACCAGAAATAAATACCCCAAAGTATAAATAATGTCCTAAGTGTTTATTTTTTCTGGATTGTTAGCCTTATGAGAAGCAAAGATTATAGTTCTCTCCCTCTTCCTCTCATGAAAGAAAGCCAGGAAAGGAGCCCTTACCAGGAACTGAACCAGCAATACCCAGGAGCATACTCTTCTCGGTCTGTAGAACTGTGAAAAAACGAAATCCTTATTGTTTAAAACATCTAGGTTATGCCATTTGTCATGGCAATCTGAGATGATAAGTGAGATTCAAATGTTTGGACATACATACATGTGGAATGCTATGGAAGCTGTGACTTTAAAATATAAAATGCATATTCATTCAGATTCTCTATTCAGTGCTATTATTGGACAGAAAAGGTGAAGTAAAGGGGGCAGTTCTGATGCTAAGATCCTGTTCCTCAATTGATTCTTCATTTGTCAGTAAAGAAAGCCGGAGGCCAATTGCTGGGCTGAAGGTACAGGCAGGCCTTCCAGGACCCAGAAGGAAAAGGGAGACTCAGAAAATGGGAGAGAAGTTTCTTTCTGCCATGCTTTGGAGGAAGAAGAACACAGCAACCATATGAGGTCTCAGGGGGAGCGGGGGCCTGTGGCCAATACAACAGGAGGATGGCCAGGGATACCTGACAGGGGCTCGGTGAGACTAACCGCTAAGTTTAGGGCAGGTAGAGAGACAGAGATAACGAATTGGTAAAGGCACATTTTTCCAGGCAGGAGATATTAGCACCCAGCAATTGTGCCAAGAGGCAAGCTGTAAAAGAACAAAGTGTGCGTGCGTGCGTGCGTGCGTGCGTGCGTGCGTGCGTGCGTGCGTCTTTTGTCAAAGGATTCAAGAGAAGCCAGATGGGGGCTGTTAGCATGGCCAATCCTGGAGAAAAGGATGTAGCTTAAAACTACATGCAACAGATAAAACGTTTAAAAGTACATTTTTATGTGTCAAATAAACTTCTTGATTTCAAAACTAGATGCTTTAAAACTATTTCCCTTATTACTTTTGGAATCCCTAAACATCCAGTGGTATTACATTCTTGTGTCAGAACCTTCCCCTAATGAATAAAGATTTTAGGGGAATAATCACTGGGCAAGGAGTAGGCAAGACTTCCGCGTCTGAGAGGGGAAGAGAGGAGGTAGAAAAAGGACTTGGTTTTGGATGGGTAGAACTGGGAGGGAAAAAGTACCTAACAGGAGGCCCCCAATTTAAATGTTAGATCCACTAAGATTCACCACCAGAGGAGTTTAACTTAGAATGGCTTACAAAATTAAGATGCTAGCTGTGACACCCAGCAATTGTGACACCCAGCAACTTGTGGAATCTAAACTAAGTTTGTATGGTGTTTCCCTCTACATGGAGACTTCAACTGAGATCCAGAAAAAGGTATGGTGATGGGGCACCCCAACCAGCCAAGAGAATTTGGAAGCATGGGACTGGTGAGGCAGCAATCTGCCATGGGGGCTTGGAGGTCATGGAGGCAGTGAGTAGCTGGCCTTAGCACGGAATGGTGCTTTTTGTTTGTTTGTTTGTTTGTTTGTTTTTTGGTGTTCTTTTTTTATTTTTTATTTTTTTTTAATTTTAATCTTGTGTCAATTTTTTCTGCAGTACTTTTTTAGTGTAGCCAGATTATCTTTAATGATTATTTTCACACAAACATTTTTTGACATTTTTTTTCTTTTATCGGATATTTTTTCTTACATCTCAAATGCTATCCCCTTTCCTTTTTTCTCTTCCAGAAACCCACTATCTCCCCATGCTTCTATGAGGGTTTCCCCCCACCCATTCCCCCCTCCCTCCCCACCTTGACATTCCCCTACACTGGAGCATCGAGCCTTGACAAGACCAAGGGCCTCTCCTCCTATTGATGCCCAACAAGGCCATCCTCTGCTACATGTGCAGCTGGAGCCATAAATCCATCCCTGTGTACTCTTGGGATGGTGGTTTAATTTCCTGGAGCTCTAGGGGATCTGCTTGGTTGATATTGTTGTTTTTCTTACGGGGTTGCAAACCCCTTCAGCTCCTTCAGTCCTTTCTCTAGGTTCTCCTGGGACCCCATTCTTAGTTCTATGGTTGGTTGCAAGTACATGCCTCTGTATTTGTCAGGCTGTGGCAGTGCTTCCGAGGAGACAGCTATATCAGGTTCCTGTCAGCAAGCACTTCTTGACACCTGCAATATTGTCTGGGTTTGGTGACTGTAATATATATATATATATATATATATATATATATATATATATATATATGTTCTGAATCTTCATGTGAGGCAGTCTCTAGATGGCATTTCTTTCAGTTTCTGCTTCACACATATTCTCTGTATTTCCTCCTGTGAGCATTTTGTTCACCCTTCTAAGAAGGTCTGAAGCATACAGACTTTGGTCTTCCTTCTTGAGCTTCATGTGGTCTGTGAATTGTATCTTTGGTATTCTGAGCTTTTGGGCTAATATCCATTTATCAGTGAGTACATATCATGTGTGTTCTTTTGTGATTGAGTTACCTCACTCAGGATGATATTTTCTAGTTCCATCCATTTGCCTAAGAATTTCATTAAGTGATTTCATATAACACATTCTCGCTAAATTTCTATAAGGATGAAGGTAAGTCGACCTTTCTATTTTGTTGAAATTTAGAAACTACCAGGTACCCAGTGACCCCACTGGAGCTACTTTCAGTTAGTGGAGGACTGCCACGTGGAGACTTTTAACCAGGACACATATAGAGCACACATATGTAGATACTAAAGTTCAAGGTCCCATTGTTATTGTTCTATTTTTCTTTTGTGGTTTTGACTTACCTTAACTAAAAACAATAAATAAAGATCACATGACATTGTAAATTTTTAAAGAACATTTCTAAGCTGAAGCATGAATAAACATCTTGTGGTGATATTTCCATTCTTAAAGTCCCACTCTCATATATAATTTACCAAAGTTGTCTTTCTATTGGCTATATATAGTTTGTCTCAATTGTTAAACCATTTAATTTTATATTGTAAAGAGTAGGACTCAAGAGATAGCTCATTGCTTAAGAGCATTTGATATTCCTACAGGCGAACCTAAGTTCAATTTACAGAACTCACATGGAATACTTTGTTGAGAAATAATAATATATATGAAAAATATAATGAACAAAGCCTTCAGAAAAATTTTCTTTTCATTTATTCTTCTCTCATGCAACACATCCTGACTGCAATTCCCCTCTTTCCTTTCCTCCCAGTTCATTCCACCTCTCTACTCCCCCAGATTGACTGCTCCTTTGTTTCACTTCAGAAAAGAGCAGCCATCCCAGATATGTCAACTGAATTCAGCATAATAAGATACAAAAAGACTAGGAACAAACACTCATATCTAGGCTGGAAGAAGCAACCAGCAGAAAGAGAGTGTCCCAAAGCAGGTAAAAGAGTCAGAGACAACACCATTCACAGTGTTAGGATTTCCGCAAAACCATAAGCTAAATCACTATACAAATATGCAGAGGACATAGCATATACCCATATAGGTTCTATGACTCTTGTTTCTATGCCTGTGAGCCCCTATGAGCCCTGCTTAGTTGATTCTGTGTGCCTTATTCTCCAGTGTCCTTGACCTCTCTGGCTCCTACAATCCTTTCTCCTCCTCTTCCTAGAGATCCTTGACCTCTGTGTAGTATTTGACACTTGATCTCTGCATTTGCTTCCATCAGTTGCCTGAAGAAGCCATTTTGATGTCTTATGGTGACTGGGCTAGGCAACAATCTAGAAATATACCAGAATGTCATTAAGAATAATTTTATTGACTTTTTCTTTGTCAGCTATGTTTGATTCTAACATAGGTCTCAGGCTATCCAGCTTCTGGCTCCTGGCCATTGAGGAAGTGTCCCAAATAGGCTCCTTTCTAAGTCATGGACCTCAAGATAAACCAGTCATTTGTTGGCCACACCCACAAGTTTTGAGCCACCATTGCCCTAGCACATTTTGTACACAGGACAGGTAGTAGGTCAGAGATTTTGTGGACAAAATGGTATTACAGTTCAAACACCAGCCTCCTTTTCTGGTTATAGAAGATAGCCAGACCATGTTCCCTATCCCCCACTACGAGGGTTTTCTCATTAGGATCATCCATTTTGCCCCCAAATATCTTGCATTTCCAGTCATCTTCCCATCCAGAAATTTTTAAGAGTTGTACCTGTGAGGTGAAGCACAATAGTTGTAGATAATATCAATGTAAAGTGGAGGTATTTGTCCATTTCCATGGTAAACATGGCCATTCTATAATAGAAGAGGTTCAAAATAAAGAACATGTATGCATTTGGCTAGCTTATATTTCTGTAAATTAGTACTACCTCACAAGACAGGCTTGAATATTGCTCCTAGATAAGTGAGCTATTATTAGTGTAGTGAATTATTGGATCTTTTTATTTTCTGTGGCTAAGCTACAAACACACACTATTTTGTTTTTTTCATAAAGTGATTGTGAAAATCATAGCATACTTAAATAAATTGATAAATTCAATTCATTATAAATAGCATTCTGATATACATTATATGTATAATTATTTTGATAAGTATTTAATTTGTCACAAATATTTACACACTAATTATTTTTAAAATGGACTTATTTTCTCTTATCTTTCCTTTCAGTAGTGACATTATCTATCCATACGCCCATCTCAAATGTCTACTTGTGACCAATATTTACCTTATACTTTCTAAATACAGTAAGAACTTTGTTTAATTTGGTGACGATGAATAGCCAAGATACAATTTACAGACCACATGAAGTTCAAGAAGAAAGGCCAAAATGTGGATGCTTCAGTCCTTAGAAGGGGGAACAAAATACTCACAGGAGGAAATAGGGAGACAAAGTGGGAAAGAAAGACCATGCAGAGACTGCCCCACCTGATTTTGAGGTAGGAGAGGGTGGGTGTGTCAGTGGGGGAGCGCCGTCATAGAAACAATTTTAAAAAAGATAAAAGAAATTAAAATCTAAACAATGTTATTGCCAGCAATCCCTAGAACACCTCTGTGTACATTGTGCTAATGTGCCAAGCAAGAAAATAACCTTTATGTAGAAATTTCATGTTCTACTAACAAATTAGTCAAACACAGGTAAGAAGTATATACAAAGTTGCATACTAGTACTTTAATCCTATTTCTCAGTTTGAAAGAAAGATTTTACCTACTAAACAGAAATGAAATATGTATACTTATTTGAAATAACCATATATAAGGGAGCTGAAATACTAATAAAAATACAAAAATATTTTTAAAAGACACATTTGTTTTAATTTTTACATGACCACCTGTTATGAATTTTCTTTTTTAAACAAAAATGATAATGTATAGCAGAAGAAAATAGCATCCCCCCTTTTTTTCATCTTTATTAGCTTGGGTGTTCTTATTTACATTTCGATTGTTATTCCCTTTCCTGGTTTCCAGGCCAATATCCCGCTAACCCCTCTCCCTCCCCTTCTATATGGGTATTCCCTTCCCCATCCTCCCCCGATTACCATCCTACCTGCAACAATCACGTTCACTGGGGGTTCAGTCTTAGCAGGACCCAGGGCTTCCCCTTCCACTGGTGCTCTTACTAGGATATTCATTGCTACCTATGAGGTCAGAGTCCAGGGTCAGTCCATGTATAGTCTTTAGGTAGTGGCTTAGTCCCTGGAAGCTCTGGTTGCTTGGCATTGTTGTACATATGGGGTCTCGAGCCCCTTCAAGCTCTTTCAGTTCTTTCTAAGATTCCTTCAACGGGGGTCCTGTTCTCAGTTCAGTGGTTTGCTGCTGGCATTCGCCTATGTATTTGCTGTATTCTGGCTGTGTCTTTCAGGAGAGATGTACATCCGGTTCCTGTCAGCCTGCACTTCTTTGCTTCATCCATCTTATCTAGTTTGGTGGCTGTATATGTATGGGCCACATGTGGAGCAGGCTCTGAATGGGTGTTCCTTCTGCCTCTGTTCTAAACTTTGCCTCCCTATTCCCTTCCAAGGGTATTCTTATTCCCACCCCCCTTTTTTAGGGGAGAGCATGAACGCAGTCCCCCACTACCACAAATTATTCAGTCGAGTTTCCCGCATTTGGGGAAATCTCAGGAGTCAGCACAACCTGAGTGAGATGGATAAGCCTCTCGATTTGTGACTTCCCAGGTCAAAGGATTTTTGTCTTGAAATAATATGCTAGGTATAGGTTCCCTTATATAGAGCAGATTAAAATTCAATTAGAAAATATTTTGTTACTGCTGTAACAACCATGCCACCATTCCACAAATACATGCATCATATTTGTATCTAGATGTTATTGCAGTTCATAGAGTTTAAAGCTGATTATGACTTCTTATGACTTTTCTCTCCTAGCAGTCTGACATAACACTGTCCAGTTTTGTGACAAACAACTGACATGGAGATATATTACAGCTTAATTCCAATTTGAGTTCTTTTCACATTGCAAGAAAGATGGATGTACCTTCAACAACAGTTTCTTATCGTCAAGTTTTGAAGGGTAGCCAAAAAGGGTGTCAGAAGCCTATATTTGTGGAGAGACTCTAGGTTTTCCCTGTCCAAGATTACATATGGTAGTATCTACACTTATACTGGAATTTAGAAAAATGACTCTTTGTTCCTACTTGGTTGATTTCAGCTCTGAGTTTGATTATTTCCTGCCTTCTACTCCTCCTGGGTGTATTTGCTTCTTTTTGTTCTAGAGCTTTTAGGTGTGCTGTCAAGCTGCTGACATATGCTCTTTCCTGTTTCTTTCTGCAGGCACTCAGCGCTATGAGTTTTCCTCTTAGCACAGCTTTCATTGTGTCCCATAAGTTTGAGTATGTTGTATCTTCATTTTCATTAAATTCTAAAAAGTTTTTAATTTCTTTCTTTATTTCTTCCTTGACCAGGTTATCATTGAGTAGAGCATTGTTCAATTTCCACGTATATGTGGGCATTCTTCCCTTATTGTTATTGAAGACCAGTTTTAGGCCGTGGTAGTCTGATAGGATGCCAAAAAAAAAAAAGAAAAAGACTCATGACTTATAGCAACAGCATTTTAGAGTCTTATATAATGTCTTAATATCATTATTGTTGATGGTACATATTAGTTGGGTTATAAGATGCCAGGTGTCTTTCGATTTCTACCCTTCCTACTGACATTCCCTATTTAAACCTATCCACCACTGGTTTTTTCCAATCTCTATTATTAAATTGTTTTCTGTTACTTTAATAAAATATTAGCCAAAACCAACTTGAGGGAAGAGTGTTTATTTTAGATTACTGATTTACTTCATTGTCTACAGAATCCAAGGTAGGAACTCAAGGTAGAAACCAGCAGTCAGGAACTAAAGAAAAAGAACGATGGAGGGACAATGCGTATTGGCTTATTTTCCACAAGGCTGGTGAGTTTTCTCTTTTAAACAATACAGGATAACTCATCTAGGAATAGTATCATGCACAGTGGGCCCTCACATTTCACTCATTATTTAAGAAAATGTTTTGCAGACATAACCATGGTTCAATATGGTAGAAGTGGTTCCCTAACAGTGGATCCCACGCCTCTGTTAACTCTAGTTTATGTTCTGTTGTCAAACTCCCATATTCTACTATTCTTCCCCTTTAAATTTTACTCCCATATGCTCTTTTATTTTCTTGGATATTTTTTAGTTATATTTCAAATGTTATTCCCTTTCCTGGTTTTTAGACCATAAGCCCCCAATTCCTTCCCCCCCCCTTCTTCTATAATGGTGTTCCCCCTTCCCGCCTCCCTACCCTGACATTCCCCTATAATGGGGGTTTCAGCCTTGGTAGGGCCAAGGGCTTCTCCTCCCATTGGTGCCCAACAAGGCCATCCTCTGCTACATATGCAGCTAGAGTCATGTGTCTATCCCCATGTACTCTTTGAATGATGGTTTAGTCCCTGAAAGCTCTGGTTGGTTGATATTCTTGTTCTTATTGGGTTGCAAGGCCCTTCAGCTCCTTCATCCTTTCTCTGACTCCTCCAAAGGGGACCCAATTCTCAGTTCAATGGTTTGCTGCTAGCATTCACCTCTTAATTTGTCACGCTCTGGCTGAACCTATCAGGAGACAACTGTATCAGGCTCCTGTCAGCATGTACTTTTGGCTTCATCAATATTGTCTGGTTTTGGTGTCTCTCTCTCTCTCTCTCTCTCTCTCTCTCTCTCTCTCTCTCTGGACTGAATCCCCGGTGGGAAAGGCTCTGAATGGCCATTTCTTCCGTCTGTGCTCCAAACTTTGTCTCCATGTCCCATCCTATGAATATTTTTGCTCCCCCTTTTAAGAAGGACTGAAGCACCCACACTTTGGCTAATATTCACTTATCAGTGAGTGCATACCATGTGTAGTTTTTGTTTGTTTGTTTGTTTGTTTGTTTGTTTGTTTGTTGTGTGTGTGTGTGTGTGTGTGTGTGTGTGTGTGTGTATGTGTATGTGTTTATGTGTGAGATTGAGTTACCTCACTCAGGGTGATATTTTCTAGTTCCATCCATTTGCCTATGAATTTTGTGAAGTTATTGTTTTTGATAGCTGAGTAGTGCTCCATTGTGAAAATGTACCACATTTTCTGTATCCATTCCTCTGTTGAAAGGCATCTGGGTTCTTTCCAGCTTCTGGCTATTATAAATAAGTCTGCTATGAACATAATTGAGTATGTGTCCTTGTTATATGTTGAAGCATATTTTGGGTATATGCCCAGGAATGGTATAGCTGGGTCCTCAGGGACTACTATGTCCAATTTTCTGAGAAACCTCCAGACTGATTATCAGATTGGTTGTACCCGCTTGAAATCCCACCAACAATGGAGAAATGTTCCTCTTTCTCCATATCCTTACCAGCATCTGTTGTCACCTGAGTTTTTGATCTTAGCCATTTTTACTGATATTAGGTGGAATCTTAATCCTCTTTCTGTTTTGCTTTCTTCTATAGGTACTCCAAGTTACACACACAAACTCATAGAGAATCTATTTGTTAAAGTAAACATGCAGCATTTGTTGTAAGTCCAGATTATCACACATAATATACATTTTTCAATTCTATTCATTTATTTACAAATTTCATAATTTTATCTTTCTTTAAAGTCAAGTAATTTACTACTATGAATACATTAAAAAATGCCAACATCCACAAGCTTACCCCTTAGCTGTTCTCAAAGGAACAGTACATTTGCTCTTGGAATATTTGGTTATTTTTATTCCCACTCAGAATGTCATAGGGCCAATTCAACTGAGGCATGATATTTTGGGGGAACACAATGAAATGTCATCTTGGAATCTGAAGTGTGATGATCAAATCCTGTCTCTAGCTCCAGCTTCTTAGTGAACTTAAAACATGGGATAATTTTTCAATATAGTATAGCAAGAAAGTGAATTGACTACTTTGTAAAAATGAATATGGTAGTAAATGATTTATCTGGTGTGTGGGGGTTGGGACATCTTCTTATAGTGGGGAAGAGGTGTGGGATGTGGAAGAGTCAGAGGGTAGACTAGGGTGAGATAAAATCTGGACTGTAAAAAAAAGAATAATTTAAAAAAGAGAGAGGGGTTGGGGATTTAGCTCAGTGGTAGAGCACTTGCCTAGCAAGTGCAAGGCCCTGGGTTCGGTCCCCAGCTCCGAAAAAAAAAGAAACAAATAAAAAAGAGAGAGAGAAGTAAGAGGAGGAGAAGGAGCAGGAGGAGGAGAAGAAGGAGAAGGAAAAGGAGAGAAGGAGAAGGAGAGAAGGAGAAGGAGAGAAGGAAGAGGAGAAGGAGAAGGAGAAGAGGAGGAGGAGAAGGGGGAGGAGGAGGAGGAGGAGGAGGAGGAGGAGGAGGAGAAGAGGAAGAAGAAGAAGAAGAAGAAGAAGAAGAAGAAGAAGAAGAAGAAGAAGAAGAAGAAGAAGAAGAAGAAGAAGAAGAAACCTGCAATCAATTGTGTACATTCGAAAGGACACATCTGTTAATTGCAGTGATAATCTCAGTTGACCTGTATGCCTGATAAACTCCACGTATTTATCATCTCTTTTGACATGAATCATGGCATGAGATTGAAAAAAATTAGAAAACACTTTTAGTGTTCTACTAGTTGAAACATTTGATTTTGATATACTCTGATATCTTTAAACTCTATATTGTCATGGTAAGCGGCAGTCAGTAGAAGTATTGATTTCACCAATGTTTTACATAAACTACTCTTTGACCATATTTAGGTTGGCCAACAGCTTAAAAGCCTGTACCCAATCAGCATATACCTGAATTAGAGACAGACAATCTGAGAACTTAACACGAATCTTACTTTATATGAAGAAACCAATTATGATTGCAATACTCTGATTGAAATCTCCCACTAAAATCCAAGCTTTTTATACTTCATTCTAACTTCAGATCATATGAAATGAAACTTTATTATTTTTATCTGTTTTGCTTGGCTAAACTTACTATGGCTCTGCAGGACTCACTGTCAAAAAATGAAGTAAATATTAAAGCACATATATTAGAGAAGTCAGCTACTTCTACTGGTTATATAGTTGATGGAGAGTCTCACCTCCCTTGTGAGTTGAACCTATAATATTTATCTTAAATGTTCCCTTTGACTCTCTTAAAATTATCTTCTGTTAATCCATGTTATATTGTTCAGTCTAGATTGGAAGCAAGAGTGATAGTGCTCTTGGTGTATTTCTATTTTAAAAAATGGCTATCAGTACAGTCTCAGATTAGGAAAGCCACATGATAATTTATCAAATGAAATATTGGATTATGTATAATAATCCAATATTATTGGATTTGGGGGATTTTAATTACAGAAACAAGCAAACAAATACTACTTCTACTGCTTCAAAAAGAACTTTGATCAAGACGTTTTTAGCATATCTGTGGCCCAGCAACTAAGAAGACAGTCATGGAACAAAACAGTATAAACCTGAGAAAGCATATCTAAGCTGCAGACGAACAAGGATAGAGGTACCACGCAGAAAGCATATAAGATCCAGTCAAGCCTGGATCTCCAGACTTTCGCTCAAGAAACAGATTCTGCATTGAATACATCAAATGAATATAACAATAGTTTATCTAGAACCTGGCAAGCTTACCATTGAGTCCAAATTGCCCTGGTCCAAGACTCAGCCATGGGGCACTGCAAATTCACATGAGTTTTCAAGATGTAGCTATCTCAAAGAGTCAGTTAACCTAGTATTTGGCTAATATTGAAGGCACAGAGCTGTGGACATTCCTACTCACTTCTTCCAAGAACACATCAAATACATCATACAATGAATCAGAATCTAAGAAGCATACTGTGGATAGCTGGCATTAACTTTAGTCTGCTACAGGAAATGCATTAACCTTATAACATGGCAATAAAACCACATTTAAAACTCTTCTTTGGCTGTTTCACGTCCATGATCACATTTGACTGGCAAAAATGTGTAAACTAAAAAAAAAGTTTAGAGAAGTGAATTAGGAAGAATGACTGAATTATTTGGGCACAGAAAATTCTATGGTTATGGTGTGCCCTGAATACTCAGTGGTACCAAAAAATTTTATGAGCATTGACATTTTGTTGATGCGACATGATTACATTAAGCAGGGTTATAGCAAAATCAAAATGTCACCACCATTTTGATAAGGATATAAGTCAAGATTTAACAAAGCCATACTTTTTGCCAGTGGTGAGTTCAGCTCCAGGAAATTAAACGAGTCTATCTGTTATCAGGGAGTGAGTCTACACATGAGCCATGTGTCTCACAGATTATATGTGGTCAATGGTGATAGTAGAAAAAAGGGTACATTGGAATTGATTAGGGAATGTTAAAGTGCCTCTTAAAAAATATTTTACAGATACAACAGGTCAATTGTACATATCAACTCAAAGCAGTGAAGGCATACACAGGACACATACAAAGAGGTAGACTTTTTTAAAGGTTGTGGCCCCTGCAGATCAACCATGCTTTATGGAATGGTCTCACACCCATGTACATTGACTGTAAAAATTAGACTCAAGGATTTTTTTTAACTGAAGAAACAATAATATTGGGTTGACAAGAAAAATGAGCAAACTCTGGAGCAGTTGAGGGAGAGTTGATTACACACAATCAAAATGTAATGTACGGAATTCTCCATAAAATTAAGAAAAGTATTTTTAAAAGAAAAAAGAATTTAGTATTTTATGAGTTAAAACAAGGTATGTTATATGTTTAACATAATTAAATATTCTCAGTAGCGTTTGATGTACTTAGGTCAAAACTTTTGGCAGTTGTGTTTTGAGGTAGGGTCTCATATAGGCCAGGCTAGAATCAGACTTGCTTTGTAGCAGAGGAGAGCTTTGAAGTGATTCTCCTACTTTCATCTACTTTCATCAGATTATAGGTGTGCTTTTAACATATTTTACTTCAGTAATTTTTACTCTTATTGCTTTAAATCATTCGTTTTACAAATCTGAAGAGGATATGAGACTCCTGATGACATTCAGATGTCATAGTTAATATAAAATCCTGAAAGTGAATACTTAAGAAGTAGTAATAATAGCATACAGTTTAAAGAAGTAAATTAAATAAAATAGACCTTGTAATTTGTAAGCTAAATGGCATTAGACATTAAAATATTAAGATCTTTCACTATTAGAACATTTGTTACATTTTACATTCAAAGATTTTTTCCATAGTTGTAAAATATTTAGATTTATATTTTAATCCCTCTTGGAAAATTATCTCTGTATTCTTGCTCTATACAATAAGGTAATGATTTATCTTTAATCTGTAGCTCTCTCTGCTCAAGAGAGAGTAAAGCACTCAAACCTAAATAGGACATCTTTAGCCTTCCCTCAAGGCTCAGAGTTCTATGTGGAAGAACAAGTAGAATGCTTGTAAGACGTTTGTTTTTTATATCACCAAGTAAACAGTCTTTTTCTGGCACCACAGGACTGATGCACATATAAACTCACAGAGACTGTGGCAGGGTGAATAAAACCTATGCAAGTTTGAGTCAGACAAAATCCCAGCATGTAGAAGGGGAAGTAGGCACAGAGTCTAACCCCCAATCAAGAGGCTGTTAGCACTTGAAAGCTACTGGAAGGGAAAATCAGTTTTCTTCAGTGAGGTGTCACTGGTATTTTAACCACTCTCCAAGTCGAGTATAATTCTCAATAATAGTTGGTCAACACATAACAGAATTCAATTTACTATGTGTGCTTTTTTTGGTTGTTTCATTTTGATTTGAAGAAAGAAAAAAAGAGAAGTCAAATGGGTAAAGTGGTATAAGAATCTTGGAGGTCTTAGGAGAGGGAAAAGATTCAAGATGTATTCAATGAAAACTGTAAAAAATGATAATAAATAAATACAATATATTAAATGTGAATAACTTCTAAAAATAGAGCTAGCCTTCTGTAGACTTGTACATAAACATCATGTGAAATCAAATTATTACTAAAAATAAATGAAACATGTTTTTAAATAAGTAACTGATAGGAATGACGTTGAAGGTTTTCATATTCCCCTTGAATTGGCACTTTCTCAGCTGGTAGCTTACCAGCTTTCCCTTTCAGATACATAAGGAAAAGCAATGCAAATATAAAGAAACTAAAACATTCTCCCTGAAAGTAAGGCACCTATAAAGATACTAAGCAGGGAAAAGACATGTTTTTCTTACAAGGAAGAAGATAATGTGAGTTAAAATAAAGATGTACAGTCTCTATAATCAGAATAATGTATAGAATGGTCAAACTGATGATAGCCAGTTTGAAGACCTAATTAAAAATATTTCTTAAGCTCTATTATCTGAAATGTATATCTACAGGAAAACTATGTGCTCATGAAATTATAAATATATATATTAGTAAAATAACATGGTATTTGGTATAGTACCTTGCACACAGAACTGTCATAGTAACAGTCCTGAATGCATAATTCCTAACATGTTGCTTCAGAGAATACATTTTTTTCTGCAAGTAATGTGGCATGTGACAAAAAGAAAACTCTCAGTGAAAATTTTCAACATTTTTGTTTTCTTTTATACTGCAATAGTCGGGTTTTTTTCAGGACTTATATTCTTGTTTTTGCTCCAACTATGTTCTTTTTCCCCCCTCCATGGCCACATTAGTAGACCCAGCTTCACACTTTTTAGGATAGTAGGGGTGTTGAAATTATTGTTGCTTAGCAACTGGATGCTGCACATTGGAACTCCATTTTTCTGATGAAAGTAACAGAAGAAAGATAGTGACATCAATAGCTTTTGGATTTTTTTACCTTAACAGCTTCAGTAAAAGAAGATGATGAGGTGAGTGAAAGGAAATCTCAAAAGGCTCAAATAGAGGGAGGTTAGTTGCAAGGAAATAGAACTGAGATGTGACCTTTAAAAGAATATGAGGGATTCATAGAAACACTCTTAAAATATTGGAAGTTAATCCATGCACTTAATAAGAACTATGTGTTTAGAGACTGTGTGTTTATCAATGATCTATTCTACTAAGGAGGGAAAAAAAATATAAGACAATCATGATCTTGAAATGAGATTCTCTAATTGGAACTTCCCTAAACTTTCCAGATCCCTTCGACTTTTTGCTAACATTAGTGTATCAGGTATGACTTTTATCTAAGAATCAGAAAACATGTCTGAAGTGAACATTTTGGCCTTTGAAACTTAACAGATGGTTCCAAATGAGACGCAGAAGGAATAATAAAAAGGTAACAGAGATATGTGGCATTGAAATTCTCCGCAGAATTGAAAATCTTTTCTCTTATTCAGCTTAATAAAGAGAGACCATCTCAGTAACAATGGTGTGAAAAGAAAGAAAAGAAAAGCATTTGAGTTATTTTGAAAGAAATTGGACTTGGCCGTGTACTGAACTGCAGAAAATGTAGAGGGTTACAGACAGTAGGCAGATCACTGTTCTTTGTTTTAACATGAATGATTATAATGTTGAGCTGAAGTTATTTTTTTAAATGGCATAAATACTACTAATGATAAAACACTAAGATAATAATGATAATTATTTGAAGTATCTGCAATAGGTGTCCATTATCTTTAAAAGTTATTATTTAACCTGAGTTTCAATGTATTCCTCTGGGGAAAATAGCTATGATACCTTATTTTTAAGCCTGAAGCTTCAGGTAAATAATATTTGCATCATTTGCCATATAATTTCTTTTACCCTGGAGTTATAATGCTTAGTCTGGTGCATAATGCAAAATAACATCTTATGAGCTATGCCATATTTCTTAAAAATAACTATTATAAATTGAGTACTATGGCATGTGCTGAAGAGATAAGTATCTGATATACATTGGTTAATAAATTGGAATATATATAATTATTATTGTTGTGCACACTAGTGTATATGATGTTTAGACATTCTTTATGGTTAATGTGTAGAGGTCAGAGAGCAACTTCCAACAGTCATTTACTTGTTTCTCCATGAGATCTTTAGTTTGAAGTTCGGTCAACAGGTTTGTTCAGCAAGCACTTATAGTGACGGACCTATGTCACTGACCTCTAATGATCTGAAAAGTTTCTTATTCACTACTAGTGGAAGATTAAACTGGTGTGTTTACTGTGGAAATCGGTGTAGAAATTCCTTAAAAGCTAGAAATAGATCTATCACATAACCCAGCTATGTAATTCTACTGTAGATATGTATTCATCTGTGTTTACTCTTGCTTTATTCACAATAGCCAGGAAACTGAACCATCATAGATATCTATCAACTAATGAATGAATGAAACTAATGGATGTATTGATGAATGAAAATGTGGTATAATTATATAATGCAATATTTTATTAGCTATTAAGAAAATTGAAAAAAATGAAATCCACAGGTAAATGGATTGCATTGGAAACAATTATTCTGAGTGAGGTAACCCAGAGCTATAAAGACAAATGTCATGCTTTCTTTTTTAATTACTGGAAGTTAACTTTGAATTTCAGATTCATTTTTTTCTGTTTGGAACATCCACAGAGGCTAGGAAATTGCTAAGGGCCTAGGAAGGGAGATTGTCAAAGAAGATGAGATAGAATGAACTGCTGTAAGTGGTTAAATGGGAATAATTTGCTATTATTATGTAAGTTATTGTATAAGTAAGTTTTTATTTGACTTTTAAAAGGTCTTTTGTGTTATACATATTGCTGTATATTGCAATAACACTATTTCAAGACATGAGAAGCTAACATACATCTCAACACCTCGTATAAGTTACTTTTTATATTGCTAACAAAAGGAAATCAATGATTGTTTCATTAAATACAATATTTCCCAATTCTACATTTTTTAAATATCTACATTGCAAAGGACTGTCCATTCTGTTTATTTCATTCCTGTCTGAAGTGGCACTTTGTATACATCCATGATAAAGTGAAAGAAATTACAAAATTAAGAAAAATAATTAGCAGGTCATTAATTTCATTCTGACTGTCTCTGTGAACATTAGTTGTGACATTGGGCCAGTATTTGTTCCATCCTTGCACACTATTATAAATTCCTGTGGCACTGCTTAAACTGTTCCAGAAGAGGCAGATAGAGTAGTAGGATCTGATATTAGAAGCAGGTACATTGACTATAATTGTGACATAGTATAAAAATTGTAAAGCATACCCAATTCTTAAAATTAAAGTATAGAGGGCCATTGACCAAGAGAATAGAACATAGGTTGCCAAACATGAAAATTAATAATAGTAGAATGTGAAGTACTTATAATTCATTCCATTTTTTCCTTCTTAAATGATTCATTTTGCTAACATATAGAAAATATGCCCAATTTTTTCTCGCCAGCACCCTGATTTTAGTGGGATTGCTTCAGGTATCTCTCTATTTAATTTGATATCAACCATTGGTTTGCTGTATATTGCTTTTATTACATTTTGGTATGGGCCTTGAATTACTGAGCTCTCCAATATGTTTAACATGAATGGGTATTGTTTTTTTCAAATGCTTTTTCAGCATCTAATGAGATGATCAAGTGATTTTTTTCCTTTGAGTTTATTTATATAGTGGATTACATTAATGGATTTTCATGTGTTGAACCAACCTTGCATGCCTGAGATGAAGCCTACTTGATCATGATGAATGATGGTTTTGATGTGTAGCAAACTGGTACACTCACTCTGGAAATCAATCTGGAAGTTCCTCAGAAAATTGGAAATAGATCTACTTGAATCCCCAGCTATACCACTCTTGGATATATACCCAAAGATAACCTATCATATCACAGGGGCACATGCTTCACTATGTTCATAGTGGTCTTATCTGTGATAGCTAGAAGCTGGAAACAACCCAGATGTCCCACAGTGGAAGAATGGATACAGAAAATGTGGTTCATTTACACAACGGAATACTATTTGGCTATTAAGAAAAAGGACATCATGAGTTTTGCAAGTAAATGGATGGAACTAGACAATACCATCCTGTGTGAGGTGACTCAGACACAAAAGGACATGCATGGTATATGCTCACTAATAAGGGGATATTAGCCAAAAAATTACAGAATATATTCCACAGAACTCAGGGAGGTTAACAGGCCCAAGGACCCAAGTGAAGATGCTTCAATCCCAATTGGGAGGGAGAAGAAAGCAATCGTGGGAGGCAGAGGGAAGGAGGTACCTGAGTAGGAGAGGAGACAGACAAGAAAAAAAGAACATAATTAGGTATTGGGGCAGATAGGAGAGAAGACCTGAGGGCGAGCAGAATGAATGGAAATATACAATCCCAGGGGTCCATGGGAGGTAGGGAGACCCTATAGAATACATCAGACAACTGGCAGGGGAGAGACTCTCATGCCTCAATGGGTGAGTCCTTAGATGAAATGCCTAACAGTGGGGAGAGGGAACTTGTAGAGTTTACTTTCAGTAGAAAGACAAAGCATCAAGTGGAGGGATGGGGTTGCCATTCCACAGTCTAAAACTCTGACCCAGAATTGTTTCTGTCTAAAAGAATTGCAGGGAAAAAATGGAGATGCAACTGAGGGAAAAGACAAGTCCAACTTGGGATCCATCTCAAAGGGAGGCACGAAGGCCTGAAATTATTCCCAACACTATATGATGCACTTACAATCAGGAACCTAGCATAGTTGGCCTTTGAGAAGCTTTTATTCAGTCAAGTCCTTCTATGACTCATCATTTTATCAGCCCCTCAATTAGCTGTCACTTTCAAAATAAGCTGCTTCCTTCTACAAACCAACTTTACTTAAATTGTTAGGGATCACATGTGTGTACTTGTCTATGTTCCGTCCTATCACACAGACCTAGAAATTCTTTGGATGTGATCCCATGCCAGAGCAACCATGTTGCTGGTTTAAAATTCCTCTACAACTTTTTACATGGATGATCTATCTATTGGCTTCCAAGGCACTACTCCTACCTGATGAGGTGTGGGCATTTAATGGCTTCTGGGGAAGGAGAAACTAGTTTTTCTTGAAGGATGAAAATCTACTGTTAAGCTTCCCAGGCCTCAGAGGATGAGTTTCATGTACATTGTTCATGCAACAGACTTAAGGAAAATATATGAAGTTAAACACGGGATGAGTGATGAGAGACACAGCAAAAACTAAAGGAAGGAAGGTAAAGAAGATCAAAATACAGAGTACATATTCACGAGAGTTAAAAAGGATAAATATAAAAGCATTTTATTATTTTTCCTTTTTTTTACAGTCTAGTCATTACCCTCTTCCTGGTCTGACCTCCCACAGTTCCTCATCCCATTCCCCCTTCTCCTTGTCTTCTAGAGGATGGCCTCACTCCCCAGGGTCACCATGCTTCCCCCACATCTTGGTGCCTTAAGACTCTTTAGGAACAGGCTCATCTTCACTCACTGGGGCCAGATCGGGCAGTCCTCTGTTCTATATGTGTTGGGGACCTCAGAACGGCTGGTGTATGCTGCCTAGTTGGTGGCTTCATGTCTGACAGATCTCAAGGTTCCAGGTTAGTTGAGATTGCTGGTCTTTCTATAGGGTCACCCTCCTCCTCACCTTCTTCCAACCTTTCTCTAATTCAACCACAGCAGTCCCCGACTTCAGTCTTTTGTTTGGGTGTAAATATATGAGTATGTTTCAGTCAGCTGCTTCTTGGACTTATCAGAGAATTATACTAGACTCCTGTTTGTAAACACGCCATAGCATCAGTAATAGTGTCAGGCCTTGGAACTTCCCCTTGAAATGAATCCCAAGTTGGTCGGCCACTAGACAGCCTTTCCCTCAGTTTCTTCTTCATTTTTGTCCCCGCAGTTCTTTCAGACAGGAACAATTCTGTGTCAGAGTTTTAGACTGTGGGATAGCAACCCCATCCCTCCACTTGATGCCTTGACTTTCTACTGGAGGTAGAATCCATGAGTTCACGCTCCCCACTGGTGGACATTTCATCTAAGGTCCATTTAAGTACTGAGTCTCTCACTTCCAAAGTCTCTGGTACTTTCTAGAGGGTGCCCTCACCTCCTACCTTCCAAGGTTGCATATTTCCATTTATTCTGCTAGCCCTCTGGGCTTCTCTTCTCTCCGCTTCAATACTTGATTATGTTTCCCTTTTCCACTTTCTCCTCTCCTCTCCCACTCAGATTCTTCTCTCCCACTGCCTCCCATGATTGGTGATTGTTTTCTTCTCTCTCCCAAGTGGGACTGAGGCATACTCACTTGGGCCTTCCTGCTTGTTAACCTTCCTGAGTTCTTTGGATTATATCCTAGCTATTCTGTAGTTCTGGCTATTATGAATAAGGCTGCTATGAGCATAGTGGAGCACATCTTTTGGGAATATGCACAGGAGCAGTATAGGAGGGATTTCAGGTGGAACAATTTCCATTTTTCTGAGAAATCACCACACTGATTTTCGGAATGATTATACAAGTTTTTGTTCCCACTAGCAATGGAGGAATGTTTTCCTTGTTCCACATGTGCTATAACTAGACTTTTTATTGTATTTTATTATGTTATATTATTTTAAAAGAATTAATTTTATTATATTTATATTTATTTTAAATATAGTATAATAGAATAAAATATATATGTATAATGAATTATATTCATTAAGAGCATGAGAGAGACCCACAAGATTTTGTTTTCTGCTTATTATTTCATTATATTTCTCACCACTGAAAGACAAGCCAAAGTTAAACAAGTTTTCTGTTTATTATTTTATTATTTCACTTATTTATTTATTCATTTATTCATTCATTCATTTTTTGCATAGGCCAAATATAGCCAAGTCAAGAGATTTACAGCAGAAAACCACAGATTGTCTCACACAAGAGGATCTTAGCCCACGAAAGAAAACACTGGTGGGTTAATAAAATATGGGATATGTCTCATCTATGATTAACCAGAGGTATGTACTTGGAATTTTAGTTTAAAATAACAGGCAAAAAGTCATGTTCACATATTAATAATGTTGAAAATTTGGTGGCTAAAATTAATGGTTAGTTCTTTTTTTTCCTGAAAATGTGACTTAAGTTTTCTTGGTTGTACAGAAGTAGATGGTTCCTAGAACAGTCTACCATTCATTTCATGATATAGTTTGATTCTTTATTCTATTTGATCCAGTCATTATCCATCCATATAGTTTATTTCTCAGGGTCAGTATTAACTACGCTAATTATGCCCTCCCTTTGTGAGCATTGCTACTTGGTCTCTGATAGTCTAGGACTTTGCCACACCTAATGAATTATTTGGTTTTCAATATAATCACAGATGATTTTTTCCATGTCCAGAGAAGATATTCTACAAAGTTCCTCATTGATGTAGTGTTTACATCATGATTTTCCTAATTGCTCTTGAAATTAATGGCTTCTGAAAGACTACCATTTTCATTTTCTGTTTTTCATGATGACTATAAATCCTATATTCCCCAATGCATTGTATAACAAAAAAGTTCTTTTTAAGAAGAATTTTTCTTTGTGTATCACTTGGAGCTATCTTTGGGGGATATCCCACTGGGGATATCCCACTGGAAATAAGAAGATATTAATTGTGAATATCTTGCAATATAAATATACTCTAATACTCCAATGTTTTTAGCCTTTACAGACCACCCTATACATCTTGATTTCATTTGTTAAAAATATTGACTTGATAGCCAAATGCACAACCAAATCTTTGACTGAATCGAGAATCTGTGCTAAGTCTGTATCAATGGATTAATACTGATTCAATTTATAATCATTACACCAACCACACAAACATAGAGCCACAAAATGCTGACACTATACAGTGTCTAAATACTCCAGTCCTCATGATATGTGGCCCATCTTTTCAAGGACTATCTATTGTACATCACTTAAGGATACCCTTTAGAGTCATTTTATGAGTCTACAAACAAGGTGATGTCATGGAAACAGACACTAAAAAGGATTTTCATCTCTGACAGTTATACTTACAATTGGACAGACAGGAACTCTTAAGAAAAAGAGTTATTGCTTTCCGTGTGCTTCCTAAGCAAATTCTGTGAGATTTAAGAGTTCAAAGTCTTAGATTCGATGAAATCTGAAATTGTGACAGGTGGCTAAACTTTCTTCTGATGGCTGTTGTCTTTATTTGTGATGCTGAAATTTGGAATCTCAAGGACAAGAAATAAAGATGCAAAGAAAAAAGAAGATCGGATTAATCCTATGAGAATGTATTAGGATTCTTATACATGATCAGTCCCAAGTTCATAATGAAATGCTATAAATTTGTATCAAATTGATATGTTAAATCTTCTAGAGTAGCCCGAAAAAGATTTGGAGACTGTCTTTACTGATAAATACATATTTGGTCCAGGAGTCAGAAAAGTTACAAAAGTGTTTCTCTACACCAAGGAAACAAGGTACTAAGCACATAAAGAGTTATTTGATGTATAGAAAGCTCTTTCTCCAATTTTCCAGCATGAAAATAAAATAGCTACTGCTTTATTATTGAAAGAACTCATAAGGAAGGAATAGACTCATCATTTATACTAACTAGAATCTCATGGGAAAATGAATTTGGGCACCATAGTCAACTATAGTTTACAGATAAACTAGAACTGTATGTAGTCCATTTTAGATTAAGTAAATTCATTACAAACCAGTTATCAAGCAATGTGACTAATAACTAGAAAATTAACCACATTTCAAATAATTAACATGCTTAACATATTCTGGGCTGACTATCACTCTTCTCAACTTTTACCTTTGAATTGTTTTTTGTTTTTTGTTTTTTTCCAATGCAAACGCAAGACCTTTATTTTTCTGGCATGTTGGTGTTGACCCTCAATCAGCCCCCTTGTGGTGAGTGACTAGAAGGCAACCCCGAATTGGTAGCAGTTTTTATACTTCTTAGGGGTATAGGTTATATCAGCAAGGTCACAGTTTAAACTTATTGGCTAAGCATATTGACCTTTGAATCTATTGGCTAGCAAGCATATGGCATGCATTCTAACTCTGTCTGGGACCAGAAGGTCGGCTGACTATCAGTCAGTACATTTTGTGGTTTTTCAAGAATGCACTTGCTCCTCCTGAGAACTGTGGGTGGAGAATGGAACTTGGTCTAGCCTTGACCGGAGGCGGGAAGCTGGTACTTGGCCTAATCTTGACCTGAGGTGGTGGGTATGAGGCTAGCAAAAGCCCCTAGGATCCGTCTTTCCCCCTTTCTCTTGTGCAAGTTCCAATCTTGGAGCTATGCTTAGGGGTCTCTGGTGACTAACTCATATTCTTTAGTTTCTGTCCTCAGCATCTCATATTGTTGGCGTAGGATCATCAGCTTTTCTCTCTTTTATAAGGGCTATAAGCTTGTTCAATATGTAGGGCCCAAAGCTTAACAATAGCAGAACAATTAGGGGTCTTAACAAGTTGGATGAGGGTGGGTAGCTAAGGGGATGAGTTAAACCAAGCTTCAATCCAGCCCTGACTATTCTCTCTCTTCCATTTGGCTAGCCTTTCTCTCCTATTGGCCATTATACCACAATTTGTACAACCTGAGTCCCCAACTTTTTTTCTTTAGCCTTCTCATTGGTTCTTTGCCTTTCTGAGTGAATCTGATTATTATTGGTTATAGGAAGCATTTGCACAAAGGGTATCCCAGTACCCTCCGTCCCCCTGGTAGGGACCATCAGTAGTCTAACTTTTTTTTTTTTACAATGATTAAGTTCCAAGAGGAGGAGTTCCAGTAGGTGTCTCCTATTGTCTCACATCCCCAGACGGTGCAATAAAACTGCTCTCGACCCCCACTTCTGTAAACTTCTGCCCTGTTTCTTCCATCAAGGGTAAATGTATGTGGGGGTCTCCCATAGGTGATAACTCTGTGCAGGGAATGCATATCCCTATCCCTATCCCCAGCCCAGAATCCTATTTCTCCCACATGGGCAGTTTGCTTCTGCCAGCACTCCTGTCATGAGTGGAGATGTCCCATGAGTCAAGTCCTGCCACCAACTGGTACAGGTCAAAAGTGAGGTCGGGCCACCATGTGTTTGGAGGGAGTCAGAGAGTCGACCTCATCTCCAGTTCTAGTGGAAACCACAGTCCAGGTTTGACAGATGGGCACGTGGAGGCAGCAAGGAGTACCTGGGAAGTGGGGCGTCTGCAGGTTTCACATGGGACCATGTACCAGTGCGGCAATACCATCCACCTTAAGGACTGCATAAGTGGTTAGCAGTACCAGGAAGGGAACCTTCTACCAGGGTTCCAAAGACTGTGACTGAGGTCTTTGGACGTAGACCCAGTCTGGAAACCGTGAGGGTTCTGGCATTCCTGGACCATTTAAGGCACAGTTTGGGTCAAATCTCATGTTGGATTGACTGAAAAGCTTGGAGCCTGACATCAAGCTCAAGCTGTTCCTCCGACCACTGTTCCTCTCAACTTTATGGGAGGTGGGGGTATGGGGGGAAGGACTGGCTTCCTGGCCAATGTACCAAATGTAAGGCTCGAAGTGAGTCTTAACTACTCTGAGACGCCCCCAAGTGAGACATGAGAACAGAGTTTGATGCAAACGCAAGAGGTTTATTTTTCTGGCACTTCAGGGTAGACTCTCAATCAGCCCCTCGTGACAAGTGACTAGAAGAAGACCTGCATTCTTTATAATACTTCTATCAATGTTTCATGGAAATCTTCTGCCTATTAAGTAGCATTAATTTATACTCTTTTGTGTTGCTTCCTTATTAGGTTGTTCTTTAATACAAGAACTTTCTATGTAGCCCAACTTGGGTTATCTCCTGGGATACCTGTCTCTACCTCCTGAGACCTAGTTATAGGTGTCCTTGCACAGCACTATAAAATCTCTCTATTTTCTATTGATATTCCTAAAATTTCTCAATGATCTATTTAATTAAAATATAACAAATGTTATTCATATGTGACCCAGGGCTTATTTTTATTCTGAGGGTACATTACCATCAGTGAGCTACAGTTTTGGGGTTTCATTGTCTCATTGAACCTGTTCCCTATTATTTCCCGTTAGTCTGTAGGTTTTGGGGTTTTGTGTGTTTTTGTTTTTGTTTCGACATATTCATTACTTTGCTAATGTTGCAGGACATTTCCTTTGTGAGATGGGATTATATGAATGGCTTATCATTGTCTGTATATTCTGCCAAAAGTTGTGAAACATAAGTTTTACTTCAAATCTTGAGGGTGAGTGCATAATTCCCCAGGTCCTTTTTACCTGGACATAAACAATGTCAGTTCAATGTCATAAAATTTCATTACTCTGGTGGGTGAGTTTGGATGGACACCTTTATCAACAGTGAAAATTTTCTAGTTTCCTGATAGCATAAACTATAATGGTAAATTAAGTACCAATACTTACAATTAAATTCTTTTTTCTACATTGACTTCTGATATATATGTGTGTATATATATATATACACACATTAACATTTTAAAATTTATGAACCATGATTAAAGTTTAAGGATTAATGAATGAACATGAGGTCTAATATGTAGAGAATAAGAGAGAGCATTGAGAAATGGAAGAAGGGGAAGAAGAGGAGAAAGAAGGGATCCACAGTAAATTTCCTTTGTCTTTCAGGAATTTATAAATGACACAAGCAGCAATTATGTCATGAGCTCTGGAATTGTTAGAACCATTAATGAAACAAAACAACCTCCCATTTATATACATCCCATTTGTACCTACTCATTTTTTCCAGACCTACATTTTCATAAGATCCAGCTACTAATCTGAAACATTGAAAATCTGAAATGTGGTCAGTTCAAATTAAAATATACAGTACAATTAAAATGCTTGCTGCATTTCAAAACTTTAGAATAAAAACAACTACATAAATATTATTTTATTTATTATGTCTTGTATTCCTACAAAGTGGATTAGCTTAGATGTTATTTAGTTAATAAAATATATAATTATATTAATATCATTCATTTCTATATTAATATGGAAATGAATATATGAGAAACATAGATTATATATTTTACTTTATTTATTTTCAATTAATAGCATGATTTTAGACTGTGAAAGTCAACATTATAGTATATATGAAATGAATTTTAGGGAATTATTCATTGAGCAATGATCATATCTAAATTCTAACAGTTTTGGAGGCTAAATTCTAAAGTACCTTCAAGAGATGTATCTATAATTAGGTTGACAACAGTATTTAAATTTTTCTTAAATTGTATAAAATGTTTTACATATTGATTTTAATATTCAATGGTTATATTTCATTGCCTATTTTAAAGAAATTTTAAAGGAAGCTAGTTTTTAATATTGATACTGAAATATCCTAGGAATTGGTGCCATCAAGGTTTTATTAAAAATTGAATTAGAGATACCAAAAGATTCATGTTATGCTCCATTTTCCATATCAGGCTTTTAAGATGTAAATTTTATTTCTTGTCACTCAAATACATCTTTCAGTTTGACTTAAAATTTATTACTTTCAAATTTGATCAGATGACTGAAATTGTTTCTCATCCTTCACTGAACTTGTTATAAGTCAACGCCAAAGAGTCAGTGATATGAATAACTGAACCAATTTTCCTCCTTTTCAAATAACTTGGCCTGCAACTCAGGAGCCAAGGTTCTTCAGAAGTGAATCTTACTAAGAAAATGGTCTCCAAAAAATACAGTGTAAAATGTATTATAAATACATATGGAAAATATTGATATTTTAGAAATTATTTTTAGATATGTGTACAAATGAATAACCTCACCTCATGATAAGCATATTCTCCTAGAAAAGAAAGTGAGAACTAAGTTTTGCTTTAAATAACACTTTTCCTTTAGCGAATACTGAAGAAAATCACTTTAAAAAAAGCATTATAATGAAAAATAAGCAAGACGAATTAAACAAAAGTGTTTACTATATGGTAGGCTGTCTTTAAAAAAACAATATACATGTTCATAAACAATATGCAGTTCATAAAGGACAAATTCAAATGGCATTGTCACCTCTTTAAGAATGAAAGAATAGAGAAACAGAAAGACAATTGCTCATATATTAAATGCTTGGTGTCCAGGTATTGGAATTCTATGGGGAAGGATTCAAAGGTGTGGTCTTATGAGTGGAGATGTTTCACTGGGAATGAGCTTTTAAAAGCCAGGCCTAATCTCTGTTTACAACTTTTGGGTCAAGTTCTAGCTCCTAGTTGCTGTTTCAGTGCCACACCTGACATTTTGCTTCTATAATCACCATCACAATTGCCATTACCTTGCTCAATGAAACTGTAATCAAGTCCCCAATTAAGTGCATTATTTTTAAAATTGCCATGCGCCTGATGTTTCTTCACAACAAGAGAAAAGCAACTCAGAAAATTTGCTTCTTTGAAGAATAACATTTAAACACTGCACTGGCAAAATCTTTATCAGGTAAAGGCTTGCAACCCATACTACAGTAGTCCAAACCCATGTTACTTATTCCTAAACTCAAACACAATCAATAATAAAATATAACATAAAAACAAAAGCTAGAAGTCACCCAGAAACTCAAAAACATAGACATGGTTATGGCAATGCTAAGAACATATAGCCCTCTCTTTTAAAAAGCGTTTCCAGTGAAATGCTTATGATTTTTTCAAAAAATAAAAAAAATATTTGTGAGTTATCTTTGAAATAATTTCTGCACATAGTCTTAAACTAATTTACATACTTCCAAATTCAATTTAAAGACAGATGATTGAAGTAATTATTTACAAATATTTTCAGTCAGTTATTTCAACAACACATTTGAAACCGACAGTATTTTTAATTTTAAATTATCTAAAATTTAGTATATTCAGAAGAAATGGTACTAAGAAGTTTATTAGGTTCTTTTTTTTTTTTTTTCGGAGCTGGGGACTGAACCCAGGGCCTTGTGCTTGCTAGGCAAGCACTCTTCCACTGAGCTAAATCTCCAACCCCAGTTTATTAGGTTTTTAATAGTGTTTATTTTCAACTCAAAGACAACTATAGTTACTTAAACATTTTCTATTACTTTAAAAAATGAGTAACTTTTGCTTTTCTAAATATTGAATATTGTTTTCTTGTTTAAGAATAAAAAAATTATATAAAACTAGATATTAACTTGAAACAAAAAACTAAAGCTACTTACAGAGAAATATGGATCATTTGTATGTATGCTTCAATATGCTTAGTAGGATACATTAAAATAAATAGTAAATAAAAAATAAATATTCAGTTCAAAATGAAAAGGTAAATCCTCATTTTTTATTAGAACATCCTCATAGGGATTCACAATGCTATCTCCTTCTGCAATTTTGGTTTTAAAAATATTCAATGTGAAAGAAATTATCAACAGAAGTATTGATAAATGAAGGAACTTCTGGAGCTAATTAGTGAAGAGAGACAATAAAACCACTAAAACACATTTTTTTTCAAACAAATCATTTATTTGGAATGTAACACATTGTCCTATAATCTTCTTATGAATGATCATTTCTTGAGACTCCCACTATTTACAGTATCTTATCATTCAGCCTTCAAACAATATAGATGGGACAACCCATTGATTTTATAGATGCTGTTAACTGTTAATTTTAAATGACGACAGATGTAATTGGAATCATAAGCCAAAATAAGCAGGGAGATCCTTATTTGTCCTTTGCCCAATTTGCTAACTGGATAGGATGTGTAAATCTGATTGGTCATATCACAGACATGGTTTGATTAAGGTCCATTTCTATAATCAAAACACAGAAACACAACTGCAAGACTTTCATTGCAGGGCACATGTGGCTATACAGTCCCATAATTCCATCACTTGGGAGTGATGAGTTCAATCCAAGACTACTTTGAAATACATAGTTTCTGGCTAATTTGAAATTTTCATAATAAATCCCTATTTCAAAGGAAAAGCGGGGTCTTATGTTGTGAAGTTATAATGAGTGGCACTAATTTCCATTCTTCATGCCACATCTCAAAAAAACTGATAACCATCATAGCATGCTCTTATGAAAGAATACTTCATAAAGAGATTATAGTCACATGCAGTAAAGGAATAATGCTTTTAATTTTAATTGATCATATGTCTCTGGATGGCCTTTCCTTAACTCTTTGCTCCAAAAACTGGGATCCATCCCATCTGCAGATTCCAAACTCCAAGACTATTGCTGATGCCAAGAACTGCTTGCTAAAAGGAAACTGGCATGGCTGTCCCCTGAGAGGTTTTGCCAGTTTTTGACTAATATAGATGCAGATACTTATAGCCAACTGTCTGACTGAACCTTGAGAACCCAAAGGAAGAGCTAAGGGAATGACTGAAGGAGACGAAGGGCATTTGCAACCCTATTGGTAGAACAATATCAACTAACCCGAGCACCCAGACTTCCCAGGAACTAAACCACCAACCAAAGAGTATACATGGAGGGATCTATGTCTCCGGCTACATATATGGCAGAGGTTGTCCTTTTCTGGCTTCAAAGGAAGGGGAGGTCCTTGATCCTGTGGAGGCTTGATACCCCAGAATAGGGGAATGCTAGAGTGGTGAGGGGTGGACTAGCACCCTCTAGAGGCAAAGGGGAGGGGGAATGGGGTGGAGGAATTTGTGAAGGGGAAACCAGGAAGAGGGATAGCATTTGAAAAGTAAATGAATAAAATGATTACTAAAAACAAATATATATATATGTGTTTTTAAAAGTTGACTTAAGTGATGCAACAGTATTCCATTTATTTTTTTTATCTATGTGACTTTCTGCCATGAAAGTGGGCAACACTTAACAATTCACGTGTCAGTGAATAGTTAGCTTGTGTCCACTTCGAAGCTGTTATTACTGAATCTGCTATGATTCTTCCTGTTCAGGCTTTCATGTTAATGCAAGTAGTGATTTACATGATAAAAGCACAAAATGCAATTTCCAGCTCATGTGGTAATAGTAAGCTATGTTTTTTAAAAGTTTATAAATCATTTTGGTAGCTTTTTCAGTATAGTTAAAACTTTCATCAGAAATTTGAAAAAAAAAAAACAACAAACAAAAAAATCCTTATAACCATTTTTCATTCTACGCAGTTTCCCTGGTGTGGACCTCATTTCCATATTCCAATGGTTGGAAAGTTTAGAAAATTTCCTTATGATAATTTTTATTTGTGCATCCCTTTTCAGCAGAAATTCATTTAGTGTAGTCACTTTGTAAGCAGATTGTAACTCTCACTGCTGTGTTTAAAAATGTTCAGACACAAAGCTTCTGTTAGGTATCTAGCAAGCAAACGTCTCTGATGGTAGATTTTACTTGTTCTCTTGGTGGAACTTTTGCAAAAGCATTTCATTTGATATACCCTAATTTGTGATTTTTTATTTTATATATCATGTTTTTAATATCTAGTCTAAATCATTTCCCACATACCTAGATCTTAATGCTTTGCCCTATTATGACTATGTTCTTTTTAAACTCTAGGTTCACTTTTAATTAATTTTTATAGATACAAGGTATCATGTTCAATTGCTCTTGCAATCAGTGCTAGAAATTCTTTCCACCCTTCCCACAATTACCATAGTATTTGTGATTAAAAACCAGCTGGGTATATTTGGTGGATATTACCAGAATATTTGTCTTATTGCCTGTGTGTGTGTGTGTGTGTGTGTTTCTTCATGAATATCATACTATCTGGATGATAGTAGCCATTATACCAGTTACACTTTAATCACAGGAAAAGTTATTCATATCATTTTTATACTTGTTTTACACTTGTTATTTAGCCATACTGTGTCTTATAATTTTATACATTAAGTACATATGTATATGATTATTGGTTTCTGTGGGTTTTTTGTTGTTGTTGTTGTTGTTGTTGTTGTTGTTGTTGTTAGAGGTGGTGTTATGTTTGTGTGATTCTCTTCTTTTGGGTGTGTTGTGAGATGATTGGTTTCTTGTGTTTCCTTGGGTATAGTTAACCTTTATGTGTTGGAGTTTTCCTTCTAGTATCCTCTGTAGTGCTGACTTAGTTGAGAGATAATGCTTAAATTTGGTTTTCTCTTGGAATATCTTGGTTTCTCCATCTATGATTATGAGTTTTCTGGTTATAATAAGTAGCCTGGGATGGCATTTGCGTTCTTTCCGGGCCTGCAAGATACCTCTCTGGATCTTCTGGCTTTCCAAGTCTCGGTTGAGAATTCTGGTGTAATTCTGATAAGTCTACCTCCATATGTTATTTGGCCTTTTTTCCATTGCAGCTTTAAAAAAATCTTTCTTTATTTTGTGCATTTAGTGTTTTGATTATTATGTGATAGTAGGATTATTTTTCTGGTCCAATCTATTTGACGTTTTGTAGATTTCTTGTAAGTTTATGGCCATCTCTTTCTTTAGTTTTGGGAAGTTTTCTTCTATAATTCTTTTTTTTTTTTTTTTGGTTCTTTTTTTCGGAGCTGGGAACCGAACCCAGGGCCTTGCGCTTCCTAGGCAAGCACTCTACCACTGAGCTAAATCCCCAACCTTCTTCTATAATTCTAATGAAAATATTTTCTGGCCCTTTGAATTGAGAATCTTCACTCTCTTCTATTCCTTTTATTCTTAGGTTTAAACTCTACATTGTGTCCTGAATTTCCTGGATGTTTTGGGTTAGGAACCTTTTGCTCTTTGTATTTGGTCCTTGTGAACCAATATCTTTAATGGTATCTTCTATGCCTGAGATTCTTCTATCTCTTGTATTCTATTGGTAAGGCTTACATCTGTATCTCTTGACCTCTTTACTACCTCTTTCCTCTGAATAGTTCTAGAATATTCCTTGATCATAATATTTTTCATATATGAACATTTTATTGTATTATTTTGTAGGTGTTGGTGTGTGCATTTAGTTTAATACAGTTTAAAAGTTAACTTTTTTGGTGAACTCTAAACATTGTATTTGCATATCATTGTGTTTACATTTCTCAGTTTAAGAGTTCTTCTAAAAATGTTGAACATCATACCAAGTGTTTTACATTTTCCTTTTCAACTTTCTAAGATGATTTTATGTCTAATGGTAGGAAATGAAAATATATAATACTATCATTACCAGTATTTTTTTCATTCCAAATTTGTGAACACAGCTTTATTTTATTTTGGCTTGGATGAAGTTCCTCTAGTCATTTCTTAACATTAGATCTGGGAGCAACAAAATTACAGTTTCCTTTTATTGAGAATATCTTTTTCCATCTTCATGATTAAAGAATGATTTCCCTGGGTGTAATCTAAAGAGAGAGGTGTTTTGTTCTTTAACACTTGAAAAAAGTTGTAACACTCATAATCTATTTTCCATGGTGACATATGAAACACAAATGACATAAAACATAGTATAAATAATGAAGAAGTAGATGTAACTTCATGCACAGATGGTCCAAATCATTTAAGTAGACATTCCACTTAAAATAGGTAACATTTATCTCATTTAAAAAATTAATGAAGAAAACAGAAGTCTTTGTCAAACCCTACAATGTCTACCAACATATATTGTCAACTACAGTACTGTCAGGAGCCATCAAAGAGAAGCTAAAAACTAAATAGTGATCTTCCTGAGATTGTTCTGCCATGGATTAAAAAAATAATCTATGCCAGATTTGCTCCCTCAGACAAGGCTCAGGAGATTTCATTTTAGAAAGTATTTCTGCTATTAATTTTTCTGATATTATTAAATATATATATATAACAATCACTAGATATAAACCCACCCTTTTGAGCAGATTTCTACAAAATAGTGGTGATGCACTATCTTGCAGTAATGCTATAAGACAAATAGATGACTTCTTAATTTTAAATGATAATTCTATAAGAATTCTGAAATTATATTAGTAATCATTAAGCTCTACTTAATTAAGGACTACTATTAAATTCTTTCTGATGTTAAAACTGCATTGAGAACCTTTTAAGTCTTCAAATGTCACCCATTAATTGCTTCTAAGAGAGTAAGCAGGCATTCTCAACTTAGAGCACATTCCAAAAGGTTGTAAAACTATTAACCAATGATCATAAAATGGGAACTGAGGATTTATGATAGGTGCTAGGACAGAATATAAAATATTGACTGGGTTTATCTATACAAAACTTCACTGATAACTTAGAGAAGATATGGTTCTTCACTCTCGGTGAACCTGTAAAGCTGGTGACAGATGATGAATATTTAGCCAGATAATTATTTCTAATGCATATGCATGTGAACATTATGTGGTGTAAACTTCTTATTCATTTTATGATTTGAATTTGTGTGCAAATTTGTCATGAACTTTTAACCATAGGAATGGTGTATTTTGAAAGATGTACAAATGCTAAGGATGAAGAGTGGAGACAACAATTTCGTTCCCCTTTTTCTTAGAGAACGTTCATAGAAAAATTTTTAGAACTTACAAATAAAAGCTAAAATCAATTTTTAGTGTCCCAATTTATTCCTCTGACTTCAACTAGCAGGCTAGGCCTTACTTAGTGCAGTATAGTTCCTGCAGAGACAAAACAAATATTGCCTTCCTCAATCCCCTGCTTTTTACAATGAAGTACTGAACAGTTTCTCACCTCAAGAGAACTCAGAATACAGTCCAGCTACTGAAGCAAAGTAAATTACACTCATGTAACCCTAAATAGCTCATAAGACCAAGTCTCACCTCTGCCTACCTCTTCCCTATCTGCTGCCTCAAGAAGAACCAACAGGAAAGAGTAGCCAGGGCAGGACACGGGCACAGTGTCAACAAATGAGACAAGTTAAGTATCTTATTTTTATCTTGACAGGATGGAATAAAAATATTCTTAGTAGCAAGCTGGTTAGTAGTTAAAGAAGTTAATGACATTTTCTTCCAAGTCTGACAAGCTGATTTTGATCCAGCTACCCACATGATGGAAAGAACGGAACACATCCTACAGCTGTCCTCTGATGATCAGATGTACAACATATTATGTGCACATGTTCATGTGTTGGTAAACACACATACACACATACTCCTAATTTTTAACTAATTATTTTATTATTATTTTATTTTTTGGTAAACCCCAAACCTATAAAACTATGGGTCATTATGAGACTAGTCACTAGACAAGGATGTTTGTTTTCTCCTATGAAAATTTAGGAAAGCAAAACACAAGAAATTCAATGTCTTGACATGGAAGCTGTAACAAAGAAAAATGTGGATAAGAAATTGTCAGAGACATGGTACTTTCTCCAAAATTAACCATATAATTGGTCAAAAAATGGGCCTCAACAGGTACAGAAAGATAGAAATAATCTCATGCGTGCTATCAGACCACCACGACCTAAAACTGGTCTTCAATAATAATAAGGGAAGAATGCCCACATATACCTGGAAATTGAACAATGCTCTACTCAATGATAACCTGGTCAAGGAAGAAATAAAGAAAGAAATTAAAGACTTTTTAGAATTTAATGAAAATGAAGGTACAACATATCCAAACTTATGGGACACAATGAAAGCTGTGCTAAGAGGAAAACACATAGCTCTGAGTGCCTGCAGAAAGAAACAGGAAAGAGCATATGTCAGCAGCTTGACAGCACACCTAAAAGCTCTAGAACAAAAAGAAGGAAATACACCCAGGAGGAGTAGAAGGCAGGAAATAATCAAACTCAGAGCTGAAAACAACCAAGTAGAAACAAAAAGGACCATAGAAAGAATCAACAGAACAAAAAGTTGGTTCTTTCAGAAAATCTATCTCAACAATAACTATCCTCAACAATAAAAGGACTTCAGGGGGAATCACTATCCCTGAACTCAAGCAGTATTACAGAGCAATAGTGATAAAAACTGCATGGTATTGGTACAGAGACAGACAGATAGACCAATGGAATAGAATTGAAGACCCAGAAATGAACCCACACACCTATGGTCACTTGATTTTTGACAAAGGAGCCAAAACCATCCAATGGAAAAAAGATAGCATTTTCAGCAAATGGTGCTGGTTCAACTGGAGGTCAACATGTAGAAGAATGCAGATTGATCCATGCTTATCACCCTGTACAAAGCTTGAGTCCAAGTGGATCAAGGACCTCCACATCAAACCGGATACACTCAAAGTAATAGAAGAAAAACTAGGGAAGCATCTGGAACACATGGGCACTGGAAAAAATTTCCTGAACAAAACACCAATGGCTTATGCTCTAAGATCAAGAATCGACAAATGGGATCTCATAAAACTGCAAAGCTTCTGTAAGGCAAAGGACACTGTGGTTAGGACAAATCGGCAACCAACAGATTGGGAAAAGATCTTTACCAATCCTACAACAGATAGAGGCCTTATATCCAAAATATACAAAGAACTCAAGAAGTTTGACCATAGGGAGACAAATAACCCTATTAAAAAATGGGGTTCAGAGCTAAACAAAGAATTCACAGCAGAGGAATGCCGAATGGCTGAGAAACACCTAAAGAAATGTTCAACATCTAAGTCATAAGGGAAATGCAAATCAAAACAACCCTGAGATTTCACCTCACACCAGTGAGAATGGCTAAGATCAAAAACTCAGGTGACAGCACATGCTGGCGAGGATGCGGAGAAAGAGGAACACTTCTCCATTGTTGGTGGGATTGCATACTGGTACAACCATTCTGGAAATCAGTCTGGAGGTTCCTCAGAAAATTGGACATTGAACTGCCTGAGGACCCAGCTATACCTCTCTTGGGCATATACCCAAAAGATGCCCCAACATATAAAAAAGACACGTGCTCCACTATGTTCATCACAGCCTTATTTATAATAGCCAGAAGCTGGAAAGAACCCAGATGCCCTTCAACAGAGGAATGGATACAGAAAATGTAGTACATCTACACAATGGAATATTACTCAGCTATCAAAAACAACAGCTTTATGAAATTCATAGGCAAATGGTTGGAACTGGAAAATATCATCCTGAGTGAGCTAACCCAGTCACAGAAAGACATACATGGTATGCACTCATTGATAAGTGGCTATTAGCCCAAATGCTTGAATTACCCTAGATGCCTAGAACAAATGAAACTCAAGACGGATGATCAAAATGGGAATGCTTCATTCCTTCTCTAAAAGGGGAACAAGAATACCCTTGGCAGGGAAGAGAGAGGCAAAGATTAAAACAGAGACTGAAGGAACTCCCATTCAGAGCCTGACCAACATGAGGCCCATACATATACAGCCACCCAATTAGACAAGATAAATGAAGCAAAGAAGTGCAGACCGACAGGAGCCAGATGTAGATCGCTCCTGAGAGACACAGCCAGAATACAGCAAATACAGAGGCGAATGCCAGCAGCAAACCACTGAACTGAGAATAGGACCCCCGTTGAAGGAATCAGAGAAAGAACTGGAAGAGCCTGAAGGGGCTCGAGACCCCATATGTACAACAATGCCAAGCAACCAGAGCTTCCAGGGACTAATCCACTACCTAAAGACTATACATGGACTGACCGTGGACTCTGACCTCATAGGTAGCAATGAATATCCTAGTAAGAGCACCAGTGGAAGGGGAAGCCCTGGGTCCTGCTAATACTGAACCCCCAGTGAACTAGACTGTTGGGGGGAGGGCGGCAATGGGGGAGGGTTCGGAGGGGAACACCCATAAGGAAGGGGAGGGGGGAAGGGGATGTTTGCCCGGAAACCGGGAAAGGGAATAACACTCGAAATGTATATAAGAAATACTCAAGTTAATAAAAAACAAACAAACAAACAAACAAAAAAACCAATGACTTCATGAAATTCTTAAGCAAATTGATGGAACTAGAAAAAAAAATCCTGAGTGAGGTAACCCAATCACAAAAGGTCACACGTGGCATGCATTCACTGATTAGTAGATATTAGTCTCAAAACTCAGAATAACTAAGATACAATTTACAGACCACAAGAAGCTCAAGAAGAAGGAGGACCAAAATCCCATATACACCCCATAAACAGTTACCAAACCCTGACACTATTGTAGATGCCAAGAATTGCATGGTGACAGGAGCCTGACATAGCTGCTACCGGGAAACCAAAGAATTATTATTAAGTATTAAATAAATTTAAGAAAAAAAAGAGAGAGAGAAAATCAACAAGATAGATAAACCCTTAGCCAGACTAACGAGAGGACACAGAGAGTGTGTCCAAATCAACAAAATCAGAAATGAACAGGGAGATAAATAACTACAGATTCAGGGGAAATTCAAAAAATCATCAGATCTTACGATAAAAGCCTATATTCAACAAAACTTGAAAATCTGCAGGAAATGGACAATTTCCTGTACAGATACCAGGTACCGAAGTTAAATCAGGAACAGATAAACCAGTTAAACAACCCCATAACTCCTAAGGAAATAGAAGCAGTCATTAAAGGTCTCCCAACCAAAAAGAGCCCAGGTCCAGACAGGTTTAGTGCAGAATTCTATCAGACCTTCATAGAAGACCTCATACCAATATTATCCAAACTATTCCACAAAATTGAAACAGATGGAGCACTACTGAATTCCTTCTATGAAGCCACAATTACTCTTATACCTAAACCACACAAAGACCCAACAAAGAAAGAGAACTTCAGACCAATTTCCCTTATGAATATCGACGCAAAACTACGCAATAAAATTCTGGCAAACCGAATCCAAGAGCACATCAAAACAATCATCCACCATGATCAAGTAGGCTTCATCCCAGGCATGCAGGGATGGTTTAATATACGGAAAACCATCAACGTGATCCATTATATAAACAAACTGAAAGAACAAAACTACATGATCATTTCATTAGATGCTGAGAAAGCATTTGACAAAATTCAACACCCCTTCATGATAAAAGCCTGGAAAGAATTACAATTCAAGGCCCACACCTAAACATAGTAAAAGCCATATACAGCAAACCAGTTGCTAACATTAAACTAAATGGAGAGAAACTTGAAGAAATCCCACTAAAATCAGGGACTGGACAGGCTGACCACTCTCTCCCTACTTATTCAATATAGTTCTTGAATTTCTACCCAGAGTAATCAGAAAACAAAAGGAGGTCAAGGGGATCCAGATCGGAAAAGAAGAAGTCAAAATATCACTATTTGCAGATGATATGGTAGTATATTTAATTGATCCTAAAAGTTCCACCAGAGAACTACTAAAGCTGATAAACAACTTCAGCAAAGTGGCTGGGTATAAAATTAACTCAAATAAATCAGTAACCTTCCTCTACACAAAAGAGAAACAAACCGAGAAAGAAATTAGGGAAACGACACACTTCATAATAGACCCAAATAATATAAAGAACTTCGGTCAGATTTTAACCAAGCAAGTAAAAGATTTGTACAATAAGAACTTCAAGAGTCTGAAGAAAGAAATTGAAGAAGACCTCAGAAGATGGAAAGATCTCCCATGCTCATGGATTGGCAGGATTAATATAGTAAAAATGGCCATTTTTCCAAAAACAATCTACAGATTCAATGCAATCCCCATCAAAATACCAATCCAAATCTTCAAAGAGCTAGACAGAACAATTTGCAAATTCATCTGGAATAACAAAAAACCCAGGATAGCTAAAACTATCATCAACAATAAGAGGACTTCAGGGGGAATCACTGTCCCCGAACTCAAGCAGTATTACAGAGCAATAGTGATAAAAACTGCTTGGTATTGGTACAGAGACAGACAGATAGACCAATGGAACAGAATTGAAGACCCAGAAATGAACCCACACACCTATGGGCACTTGATTTTTGACAAAGGAGCCAAAACCATCAAATGGAAAAAAAGATAGCATTTTCAGCAAATGGTGCTGGTTCAACTGGAGGTCAACATGCAGAAGAATGCAGATCGATCCATGCCTATCACCCTGTACAAAGCTTAAGTCCAAGAGGATCAAGGACCTCCACATCAAACCAGTTACACTCAAACTAATAGAAGAAAAACTAGGGAAGCATCTGGAACACATGGGCACTGGAAAAAATTTCCTGAACAAAACACCAATGGCTTCTGCTCTAAGATCAAGAATCGACAAATGGGATCTCATAAAACTGCAAAGCTTCTGTAAGGCAAAGGACACTGTAGTTAGGACAAACCGGCAACCAACATATTGGGAAAAGATCTTTACCAATCCTACAACAGATAGAGGCCTTATATCCAAAATATACAAAGAACTCAAGAAGTTTGACCATAGGGAGACAAATAACCCTATTAAAAATGGGGTTCAGAGCTAAACAAAGAATTCACAGCTGAGGAATGCCAAATGGCTGAGAAACACCTAAAGAAATGTTCAACATCTTTAGTCATAAGGGAAATTGAAATCAAAACAACCCTGAGATTTCACCTCACACCAGTGAGAATGGCTAAGATCAAAAACTCAGGTGACAGCACATGCTGGCGAGGATGTGGAGAGAGAGGAACACTCCTCCATTGTTGGTGGGATTGCAGACTGGTACAACCATTCTGGAAATCAGTCTGGAGGTTCCTCAGAAAATTGGACATTGAACTGCCTGAGGATCCAGCTATACCTCTCTTGGGCATATACCCAAAACATGCCCCAACATATAAAAAAGTCACGTGCTCCACTATGTTCATCGCAGCATTGTTTATAATAGCCAGAAGCTGGAAAGAACCCAGATGCCCTTCAACAGAGGAATGGATACAGAAAATGTGGTACATCTACACAATGGAATTTACTCAGCTATCAAAACCAATGACTTTATGAAATTCGTAGGCAAATGGTTGGAACTGGAAAATATCATCCTAAATGAGGTAACCCAATCACAGAAAAACACACATGGTACGCACTCATTGATAAGTGGCTATTAGCCCAAATGCTTGAATTACCCTAGATGCCTAGAACAAATGAAACTCAGGATGGATGACCAAAATGTGAATGCTTCACTCCTTCTTTAAAAGGGGAATAAGAATACCCGTGGCAGGGAATAGAGAGGCAAAGATTAAAACAGAGACAGAAGGAACACCCATTCAGAGCCTGCCCCACATGTGGCCCATACATATACAGCCATCCAATTAGACAAGATAAATGAAGCAAAGAAGTGCAGGCCGAGAGGAGCCGGATGTACATCTCTCCTGAGAGACACAGCCAGAATACTGCAAATACAGAGGCGAATGCCAACAGCAAACCACTGAACTGAGAATAGGACCCCTGTTGAAGGAATCAGAGAAAGAACTGGAAGAGCTTGAAGGGGCTCGAGACCCCATATGTACAACAATGCCAAGCATCCAGACCTTCCAGGGACTAAGCCACTACCTAAAGACTATACATGGACTGACCGTGGACTCTGACCTCATAGATAGCAATGAATATCCTAGTAAGAGCACCAGTGGAAGGGGAAGCCCTTGGTCCTGCTAAGACTGAACCCCCAGTGAACTAGATTGTTGGGGGGAGGGCGCAATGGGGGGAGGATGGGGAGGGGAACACCTATAAAGAAGGGGAGGGGGAGGGATTAGGGGGATGTTTGCCCGAAACCGGGAAAGGGAATAACACTCGAAATGTATATAAGAAGTACTCAAGTTAATTAAAAAAAAAAAAAAGAAATTGTTAGAGAGCAATAAAACCACAGCATGCCATATGTAGTATGAAAATAATACAAAAAATCATTCACTTCTTAAAGTTAATATTTCATAATATGTTCTTTCTAGTCAACAATAAAATGATATAGGTAAGAAGTGATCCTTTTTTCTTTCTTAATTAATCATTCCATTCATTTACATATCAAATGATATCCCACTTCCCCGTTACCTCTCCACAAGCCCCCCCCCATCCCAAAACCATCCACTCCTCCCTCCCTTTTTACTCTATTAGGGTGCTCACCCACCCTCTCCTCCCCACTCCTCCCACCCTGCCATCATCCCCCTACACTGGGTCATCAAACCTCCACAGGGCCAAGGGCCTCCCCTCGCACTAATTTCAGACAAGGCCATTCTCTACTACCTATGTATCTGAAGCCATGGATCACCCCTTGGTTGGTGATCTAGTCCATGGGAACCCTCAGTCATCTGGACAGCTGATGATGGGGTTCCTATGGGGTTGCAATGCTCCTCAACTCCACCAGTCCTTCTGCCAGCTCTACTACCAGGGTCCCTGAGCTCAGTCTGATTGTTGGCTCCAAGCATCCACATCTGTATTGGTCAGTTGCTAGATGAACCTGTCAAGGAGCAGTCATATCACATTCCTGTCACCATGTGTCTTTTGTCAACAACAACAGTGTAAGGTTTGGGGTCTGCAGATGGAATGGATCCCCATATGGGGTGGTACCCGGATGGCCCTTCCTTCTGTCTCTGAACCATTTTTTATCCCTGTTCCGACTTTGGACAAGAAATTTGCTGGATTAAAAACTTTGAAATGATTTCCTCAGCCTTTACACTGTTCTCCTGAAGTGATCATTAATGGTATTAAATTAGAGAAAGGTTTGAAGAGAATTAAAGAAAGGAGCTGATAAAAACTGCATGGTATTGGTACAGAGACAGACACATAGAACAATGGAACAGAATTGAAGACCCAGAAATGAACCCACACACCTATGGGCACCTGATTTTTGACAAAGGAGCCAAAACCATCAAATGGAAAAAAGATAGCATTTTCAGCAAATGGTGCTGGTTCAACTGGAGGTCAGCATGTAGAAGAATGCAGGTTGATCCATCCTTATCACCCTGTACAAAGCTTATGTCCAAGTGGATCAAGGACCTCCACATCAAACCAGATACACTCAAACTAATAGAAGAAAAACTAGGGAAGCATCTGGAACACATGGGCCATGGAAAAATTTTCCTGAACAAAACACCAATGGCTTACGCTCTAAGATCAAGAATCGACAAATGGGATCTCATAAAACTGCAAAGCTTCTGTAAGGCAAAGGACACTGTGGTTAGGACAAAACGGCAACCAACAGATTGGGAAAAGATCTTTACCAATCCTACAACTGATAGAGGGCTTACATCCAAAATATACAAAGAACTCAAGAAGTTACACCGCAGGGAGTCAAATAACCCTATTAAAAAATGGGGTTCAGAACTAAACAAAGAATTCACAGCTGAGGAATGCCGAATGGCTGAGAAACACCTAAAGAAATGTTTGACATCTTTAGTCATAAGGGAAATGCAAATCAAAACAACCCTGAGATTTCACTCACACCAGTGAGAATGGCTAAGATCAAAAACTCAGGTGACAGCACATGCTGGCGAGGATGTGGAGAGAGAGGAACACTCCTCCATTGTTGGTGGGATTGCAGACTGGTACAACCATTCTGGAAATCAGTCTGGAGGTTCCTCAGAAAATTGGACATTGAACTACCTGAGGATCCAGCTATACCTCTCTTGGGCATATACCCACAAGATGCCCCAACATATAAAAAAGACACGTGTTCCACTATGTTCATAGCAGCCTTATTTATAATAGCCAGAAGCTGGAAAGAACCCAGATGCCCTTCAACAGAGGAATGGATACAGAAAAGGTGGTACATCTACACAATGGAATATTACTTAGCTATCAAAAATGACTTTATGAAATTCATAGACAAATGGTAGGAACTGGAAAATATCGTCCTGAGTGAGGTAACCCAATCACAGAAAAAACACATTGTATGCACTCATTGATATGTGGCTATTAGCCCAAATGCTTAAATTACCCTAGATGCATAGAACACATTAAACTCAAGACGGATGATCAAAATGTGAATGCTTCACTCCTTCTTTAAAAGGGGGAACAAGAATACCCTTGGCAGAGAATAGAGAGGCAAAGATTAAAACAGACACAGAAGGAACACCCATTCAGAGCCTGCCCCACATGTGGCCCATACATATGCAGCCACCCAATTAGACAAGATGAATGAAGCAAAGAAGTGCAGGCTGACAGGAGCTGGATGTACATCTCTCCTGAGAGACACAGCCAGAATACAGCAAATACAGAGGCGAATGCCAACAGCAAACCACTGAACTGAGAATAGGTCCCCTGTTGAAAGAATCAGAGAAAGAACTGGAAGAGCTTGAAGGGGCTCGAGACCCCTTATGAACAACAATGCCAAGCAACCAGAGCTTCCAGGGACTAAGCCTACCTAAAGACTATACATGGACTGACCCTGGACTCTGACCTCATAGGTAGCAATGAATATCCTAGTAAGATCACTAGTGGAAGGGGAAGCCCTTGGTCCTGCTAAGACTGAACCCCCAGTGAACTAGACTGTTGGGGGGAGGGCGGCAATGGGGGGAGGATGGGGAGGGGATCACCCATAAAGAAGGGGAGGGAGAGGGATTAGGGGGATGTTAGCCTGGAAACCGGGAAAGGGAATAACATTCTAAATGTAAATAAGAAATACTCAAGTTATTAAAAAATAATTTAAAAAATAAAAAATAAAAAAAAGGAGCTGAAGGAGTTTGCAATCTCATAAGCACAATACCAACAACCAGAGCTCCCAGCAACTAAACCACTACCCAAAGAGTATACATGGACAGACCTATGACTCCAGCTGTGTATGTAGCAGAGGATAGCCTTGCTGTGTACCAATGGGAAGAGAAGCCCTTGATCCTGTCAAAGCTGGATGCCCCAGTGTAGGGTAATGTCATGGCAGTGAGGCAGGGATTGCTGGGTAGTTGGGTGCTGGAACAACTTCATAGAAGAAGGGGGAGGGATATGGGATAGGGCGTTTATGTATGGGAAATCAGGAAAGAGGATAAAATTTGAAATGTAAATAAAAATATCCAATGAAAATGATATTATATAAAAAGAATCTCTTAGAAACCATGAGGCAGGGCAGAAAAAGTACATCATTTCTAAACTTAAAATTAAACATTGAACCCCCATTTGTAGTAACAATGAAAACAATATCAATTTTGGTTCATTAGTTGTAACAAATGCATATTATTTCCTATACTGTCTATCAAGGCACTTGCTTCAATAATATTTCACTCGACTCACAATTTTTTCCATAAACTTAAAACTCTTCCAAAATAAACTGAATATAAACAATATCACAATTTCACTGTTTTTAAAATTCTTCTTACATCTATCACTTTAAGGAAAAATAAATGTTTTGGAAGTATTCATATAATCTATTCTATTCCTACTAAATTCCATGGTATTTTATTTTAAGGAGCTGAATCTCATCCTACACTTATTATACATATTAAATAAATAAAAAGTTTTACTTTACTGTCATTATTTGCATTTCAAACTTTTAATAAATATTGAGATTTAGTATAAGGTTTTTTCTATTCTTATCTTCAGTTCTGACAACACTTTGAAATGAAACTTTTCAATTACTATTTCGTGTCAATGGTTCACATAGGAAGAATTCTCTTATCTATAGCAACAGCTTAGAAACGAACATCGCAGCCTTATTTATAATAGCCAGAAACTGGAAAGAACCCAGATGCCCTTCAACAGAGGAATGGATACAGAAAATGTGGTACATCCACACAATGGAATATTACTCAGCTATCAAAAACAACGAGTTTATGAAATTCGTAGGCAAATGGTTGGAACTGGAAAATATCATCCTGAGTGAGCTAACCCAATCACAGAAAGACATACATGGTATGCACTCATTGATAAGTGGCTATTAGCCCAAATGCTTGAATTACCCTAGATCCCTAGAACAAACGAAACTCAAGACGGATGATCAAAATGTGAATGCTTCACTCCTTCTTTAAATGAGGAAAAAGAATACCCTTGGCAGGGAAGGGAGAGGCAAAGATTAAAACAGAGACTGAAGGAACACCCATTCAGAGCCTGCCCCGCATGTGGCCCATACATATACAGCCACCCAATTAGACAAGATGGATGAAGCAAAGAAGTGCAGACCGACAGGAGCCGGATGTAGATCGCTCCTGAGAGACACAGCCAGAATACAGCAAATATAGAGGCGAATGCCAGCAGCAAACCACTGAACTGAGAATAGGTCCCCTATTGAAGGAATCAGAGAAAGAACTGGAAGAGCTTGAAGGGGCTCGAGACCCCAAAAGTACAACAATGCCAAGCAACCAGAGCTTCCAGGGACTAAGCCACTACCTAAAGACTATACATGGACTGACCCTGGACACTGACCTCATAGGTAGCAATGAATATCCTAGTAAGAGCACCAGTGGAAGGGGAAGCCCTGGGTCCTGCTAAGATTGAACCCCCAGTGAACTAGTCTATGCGGGGAGGGCGGCAATGGGGGGAGGGTTGGGAGGGGAACACCCATAAGGAAGGGGAGGGGGGAGGGGGATGTTTGCCCGGAAACCGGGAAAGGGAATAGCACTCGAAATGTATATAAGAAATACTCAAGTTAATAAAAAAAAATCAAAAAAAATTAAAAAATATGCAAAAAAAAAAAAAAAAAAAGAAACGAACATCAGGCATTTTCCCAGCTTCTTTCAAGGTGACCACTGAATGAAGAGGCCATATTTGTTCTCGTTTTATTTTTCACTCAAATTCCATGTCTCTGAGAGGAAATTGATTTGACCATGGAGCTGAATGAACAGAGAGTGGAATTTATAAATTCCTTAGAGGAGCAATTGAGTAAAGTACTCTTCTAGCCAATTATAGAAAAATTCCTAGAAGGCTAAACTTGCTAAATAAATCATGCATGCCTCCTTACATAGAATCAATCCATGTTTTAAAAAGACTCATTTAGATCAGAAGAAAATAATCTTTGTTAACAATATCAAGAATCCATGCATTTTGAGCCATGAATTGTTATTGTAGATATTATGTAAAACACAGTAGTGCTTGGAAGATTTTGAGAAAATATTAATGAGACTGCCCACTAAGAGTTTTCCTATTTCTAGAAAATTTCCATTAATACCCAAGGCTAACATGAAAATAAGGCACTATGGAGCTTCTTCAACTTGAAGAACAAAGAACATATAACTTCATAAATGCAAAGGATTAAAGCAAATGCTTTGACATACTCACTTTGCCACTTTTGCTGCTTCCACAAAAAAAAAAAAAATAAGACAGAAGAATGAAAAAAAATTGAAATAGTTTGGAATGTTAAGATTGAATTGATGAGAAACTTTTCTGTCTGTAAGTACCATGGGGGAAAGTAGCCTTTTTCCAACAGACATACTGAAGGTTCAAAATGTCACTACAAAAAAAATCTACAATTTGTTTATAGAACAGGAACAGAACATTCCTTTATAGTCAGAAGTTTATTGATACCTTGAAACTCTAAACTAGGTATTTTTTTAAGTTTTAGGTATTAATGACATCTTGAACATTAAGTTCTTGTTAAAAATCTTCTATTCAACTCAGGTCCAGACGGGTTTAGTGCAGAATTCTATCAGACCTTCATAGAAGACCTCATACCAATATTATCCAAACTATTCCACAAAATTGAAACAGATGGAGCACTACTGAATTACTTCTATGAAGCCACAATTACTCTTATACCTAAAACACACAAAGACCCAACAAAGAAAGAGAACTTCAGACCAATTTCCCTTATGAATATCGACGTAAAAATACTCAATAAAATTCTGGCAAACCGAATCCAAGAGCACATCAAAACAATCATCCACCATGATCAAGTAGGCTCCATCCCAGGCATGCAGAAATGGTATAATATACGGAAAACTATCAATGTGATCCATTACATAAACAAACTGAAAGAACAAAACCACATGATCATTTCATTAGATGCTGAGAAAGCATTTGACAAAATTCAACACCCCTTCATGATAAAAGTCCTGGAAAGAATAGGAATTCAAGGCCCATACCTAAACATAGTAAAAGCCATATACAGCAAACCAGTTGCTAACATTAAACTAAATGGAGAGAAACTTGAAGCAATCCCACTAAAATCAGGGACTAAACAAGGCTGCCCACTCTCTCCCTACTTATTCAATATAGTTCTTGAAGTTCTACCCAGAGCAATCAGACAACAAAAGGAGGTCAAGGGGATACAGATCAGAAAAGAAGAAGTCAAAATATCACTATTTGCAGATGATATGATAGTATATTTAAGTGATCTCAAAAGTTCCACCAGAGAACTACTAAAGCTGATAAACAACTTCAGCAAAGTGGCTGGGTATAAAATTAACTCAAATAAATCAGTAACCTTCCTCTACACAAAAGAGAAACAAACCGAGAAAGAAATTAGGGAAACGACACCCTTCATAACAGACCCGAATAATATAAAGTACCTCGGTGTGACTTTAACCAGGCAAGTAAAAGATTTGTACAATAAGAACTTCAAGAGTCTGAAGAAAGAAATTGAAGAAGACCTCAGAAGATGGAAAGATCTCCCATGCTCATGGATTGGCAGGATTAATATAGTAAAAATGGCCATTTTTCCAAAAGCGATCTACAGATTCAATGCAAACCCCATCAAAATACCAATCCAAATCTTCAAAGAGCTAGACAGAACAATTTGCAAATTCATCTGGAATAACAAAAAACCCAGGATAGCTAAAACTATCCTCAACAATAAGAGGACTTCAGGGGGAATCACTATCCCTAAACTTAAGCAGTATTACAGAGCAATAGTGATAAAAACTGCATGGTATTGGTACAGAGACAGACACATAGAACAATGGAACAGAATTGAAGACCCAGAAATGAACCCACACACCTATGGGCACTTGATTTTGACAATGGAGCCAAAACCATCAAATGGAAAAAAGATAGCATTTTCAGCAAATGGTGCTGGTTCAACTGGAGGGCAACATGTAGAAGAATGCAGATCGATCCATCCTTATCACCCTGTACAAAGCTTAAGTCCAAGTGGATCAAGGACCTCCACATCAAACCAGACACACTCAAACTAATAGGAGAAAAACTAGGGAAGCATCTGGAACACATGGGCACTGGAAAAAATTTCCTGAACAAAACACCAATGGCTTATGCTCTAAGATCAAGAATCAACAACTGGGATCTCATAAAACTGCAAAGCTTCTGTAAGGCAAAGGACACTGTGGTTAGGACAAAACGGCAACCAACAGATTGGGAAAAGATCTTTACCAATCCTACAACTGATAGAGGGCTTACATCCAAAATATACAAAGAACTCAAGAAGTTAGACCACAGGGAGACAAATAACCCTATTAAAAAAAATGGGGTTCAGAGCTAAAAAAGAATTCACAGCTGAGGAATGCCGAATGGCTGAGAAACACCTAAAGAAATGTTCATCATCTTTAGTCATAAGGGAAATGCAAATCAAAACAACCCTGAGATTTCACCTCAAACCAGTGAGAATGGCTAAGATCAAAAACTCAGGTGACAGCAGATGCTGGCAAGGATCTGGAGAGAGAGGAACACTCCTCCATTGTTGGTGGGATTGCAGACTGGTACAACCATTCTGGAAATCAGTCTGGAGGTTCCTCAGAAAATTGGACATTGAACTACCTGAGGATCCAGCTATACCTCTCTTGCGCATATACCCAAAAGATGCCCCAACATATAAAAAAGACACGTACTCCACTATGTTCATTGCAGCCTTATTTATAATAACCAGAAGCTCGAAAGAACCCAGATGCCCTTCAACAGAGGAATGGATACAGAAAATGTTGTACATCTACACAATGGAATATTACTCAGCTATCAAAAACAATGACTTTATGAAATTTGTATGCAAATGGTTGGAACTGGAAAATATCATCCTGAGTGAGGTAACCCAATCACAGAAAAACACACATGGTATGCACTCTTTGATAAGTGGCTATTAGCGCAAATGCTTGAATTACCCTACATGCCTAGAACAAATGAAACTCAAGACGGATGATCAAAATATGAATGCTTCACTCCTTCTTATAAGGGGAACAAGAATACCCTTGGCAGGGAATAGAGAGGCAAAGATTAAAACAGATACAGAAGGAACATCCATTCAGAGCCTGCCCCACATGTGGCCCATACATATACAGCCATCCAATTAGACAAGATAAATGAAGCAAAGAAGTGCAGGCTGACAGGAGCCGGATGTACATCTCTCCTGAGAGACACAGCCAGAATACAGCAAATACAGAGGCGAATGCCAGCCGCAAACCACTGAACTGAGAATAGGACCCCCGTTGAAGGAATCAGAGAAAGAACTGGAAGAGCTCGAAGGGGCTGGAGACCCCCTATGAACAACAATGCCAAGCAACCAGAGCTTCCAGGGACTAAGCCACTACCTAAAGACTATACATGGACTGAACCTGGACTCTGACCTCATAGGTAGTAATGAATATCCTAGTAAGAGCACCAGTGGAAGGGGAAGCCTTGGTTCCTGCTAAGACTGAACTCACTGGGGAGTGAACTAGATTGTTGAGGGGAGGGCGGCAATGGGGGGAGGATGGGGAGGGGAACACCCATAAAGAAGGGGAGGGGAGGGATTAGGGGGATGTTTGCCAGGAAACCGGAAAAGGGAATAACACTCGAAATGTAAATAAGAAATACTCAAGTTAATAAAAAAATATTCTATTCAAACAGCTCAATGTTTAATAGTATCCCTGTAAAATGCATTCTAGATGTCTGTAGAATTACTTTGCTTGTGCAGATAAAAATAAAATGTGACTCAGATTACTCCAAATAGTGAGACTGACCTAGGCAACCATAGGTGTTTCAGCACTTTAACTTTATCAGACTTGAGCTCCCTTCAATTGACCAGGATTAAATAAATCACAGGTAGTTCGTCAATACAATAATATTTGGGTCACTATTCAACCAGTGTACAAATATTGTCATGGTAATTATTATTGTAGCTTGCAGGCTTTGCAGTTAGATATGACTCATGGTGACTTCTTTCACTTGGTATTATTCATGGACCTGCTCTTCAGCATTATGAAAACCAGTTAGAAGGAAGGAAGCTTCAATATTAGTTCCAGATTGATTTCTTCCCATGTTCTATGACTCAAATATACTATGCCTTCAGAACTAGGATACTCCTATCAAGTTCTGGATATTAAGAAATAGCAGTATAATACTTTGTAATGTTGGGCAGAGGTACATGGGTTCCCACAGAACAATATCTCTAAAAGAGAATCTCACACTTAGCATGCATAATAGAGCCCATAATGTCTCTTTAGGAGCCATTGTTCTCCCTTCCATTATAGAATAAAGCACTTAAATTGTATATACATACCGTATTTTGGGAAGCTTCTACAATATCAGTTTCCATATGTTCTGTTCAAAATGTTTTAGTGACAACTATCACCCCATATTCCATAATCTTTCCCACTTCGCTCATTTTGACTCCTTGGCTATTTCCCTTTCACAGCTTTCATACCTCTACTTGATGTGTATTTTTTTCCCCGCTACTTGAAATCCAACCCATACACTCTAACTTTGTGGGAACTCAATTTAAACATACATATCTAGAGAGTCAAATGTGGTTTCCACATATAAAAGATAATATATGTATATATTATATTTCTGATACATGTGTATATATATATAATCTGTATTAATTTCAGTATTGCTTAATTCAGAATGATTATTTGCAGCTCCATCCACTTACCTATGTACCAAACTCTCACATAGCCTCAGAACTGGAACATTGACTAGAGGCAGTGAAAAAAATTCAGAAATGTCAGACACTAAAGAGATGACTGACCTACTGACAAACATTCAGAAAAGCTGGGATCAGGTGGTCTGAGCTCTTGAATGGAGAACCCGCAACATCCTGTAAGTTCAGCATATTTAGTATAGATAGTTGAAGAAGAAGACAATGTTTATGGTTTAGAGGAAGTAGTGTTTATGGTGCCTATCTGAATAAGGAAGCAGGATAATCTAATCTCATTGGGAGTCACTTTCATTAGGGAACAGCCCTTGGACCATAAATACCTAGGAGTAGAAAGCTATGGTAGACAATTGCTGAACATACTATCAAATTTGAACTCATATAAGGAGAAAAATATTTGTCCCTTCCATGATCCCAGGTAAGAGCTTGCCACTTGGGATGAAGCATTGGAGTGGTTGGCACACGCATGGCCACGCCAAGCAACACACTTTACTTAGGACTTTTCTCAATACCTATAGCTGTGAATTTCATAATTTAAATTTTTTTAGTTGACTAACATCCCATATATATACGAGTCATATTTTCATTATGCATTCATCAGTTGCTGCACATCTAAACTGATTTCATTTTCTGGCTATTTTCCGTAGAGCATCAATAAAGATTGGTCAACAAGTACCTCTGAAGCACTGAAGGATATAGAATCCTTTATGATTGTGCTTAAGTGATATAATTGGATCATGTAGTTGGCTTATTTTCAACTTTCTGAGTAGCCTTGTTATCACCTGTCTAAATATCTCAAGACAGTGCTTACGGGCTTGTGCAATTCACATTTAGTCTACATATTCCTACTGAGATGTTTCAATTCCCACGATCTTCTTTCCCAGACCAGGTATATTCAAAGCCACATCCTACTCAGTCACTGTGGCAAGCCCATGAGACAAGTTGACATTTGATGCTGCAGTTACGAACTGCCTGGCTAACACTGCAAAGAACATCATCACAGGTAGCATTGGCAAAGTGTGCCTTTCAGTGTAATTTTTTGTACCTCTGCATTCTACCTTTATTACAGTTTTAAAATAAGGTTTTCTTTCTGGTGCCTATGTGTTGTTCAAACTGTTTAGAGAGTCATAAGTTTATAAGTTTTAATCTACCTGATCATGTGCTGACTTCAGAGCTATAAACTGGTCAAACTCTAAACAAGACAGTTAAAGTCAAATTGGGCTATTGTAGATTACACCAAAAATTCATAATTACCACAATATTCCAAATAAAATCCTGGGCATACTTGAGATAAAAACTAAAGTCATCTGTGAATTTATTTAACCCTAGTTTGCCTTCAAAAAGATATTTTGAAAGAAGTGGGTGTATTCTCTGAATAGTCTCCATATAGTATCCTTTACTTTGTGTGAGAAGAAAGATGGCTATGCATTCATTTTATTTCTAGGTTTTTTTTCTTATTTCATATCTGAAAGGCTTGATACATCTTTCACAATCTTTCTTCAATACATGTAGCTAATAAGTATCTGAAACTTTGACCCCTCTGCCTGCCTTCTTTCCCCATTTCTTTGATTAAAAACAAATCTTATGTGTCTTCATGAGTAAATTACAATGCCATCTCTTTTAAAAAAAACCCTCACCCAGCAAAGCCCTCACCCTACTTACTACCCTCTTCCTGGCACTTCCGTATGAGTGAAAATTAGTTTGAACATTAAAAAAAACAGTTTGAATACTCTAAATGCATTAAAAAAATGACACCAAGAGTGCAGAGGATTGTTGCTGAAATGAAGAGTTCATGGCAATCAAATGGAAAAGTTCTTCAGTGTTAGCATTTTTGAGAGTGAGTTTTCAATTGCTACTTTTTTTGTACTACTTTCTTGGTGCTTATTTTACATATTTTAGTTGAAATAAGAGAATTTAACAAAGAATACAAAAGAAAAAAGATCCTGACTGAGAACACAAACAGAATCTGGATATGAATAGAAAATTTGATTATTTACTGTTATTTATTTATTTATTTATTTATTTATTTATTTACATTCCAAGTGCTGCCCTCCCTGTCCTGGTCCCCCTCTCACTGAGACTCCTATACCCCATCCCCTTCTGCTCTGAAAGGGTGCCTCCCCTCGTATCCTCCCACCCTGGTAAATTAAGTGCATCCTCTCCCACTGAGTTCAGACAAGGCAGCCCAGCTGGAAGAACATATCTCACAGACAGGCAACAGCTTTAGTGAGAGCTTTAGGGTTCCCATCGTTGGGGACCCACATGGAGATTGAGCTGCACATATGCTGCTTATCTGTAAATCCAGCCCACGTGTGTTCCTTGGTTGGTGACTGAGTCTCTGAGCGCTACCAGAGTTCCAGATGAGTTGACACTGTTGGTCTTCCTGTGAAGTCCCATCCCCTTCAGGGCCTTCAATCCTTTCCCCAACAATTTCATAACATCCCCAACTTTCATCCAGTGTTTGCTTTGGTATCTTTGTTTCAGTCAGATGCTGGATAGAGTTTCTCAGAGGATAGTTATGTTAGGCTCCTGACTACAAGCATAACAGAGTATGATTAATACTGTCAAGGATTGGTGCTTGCCCATGGAATAGGATTTCAAATTAGGCCAGTTATCAGAATGGCTAGGATCAGATCACAAGCAGCAGCATATGGTGGTGAGGATTTGGTGAAAGGGGAACAATTTTCCATTGCTAGTGGGATTGCAATCTTGTACAGCCACTTTGGAAATCTGGCATTTTTCCAGAAAATTGCAAATTGTCTTACTTGAAGACCTAGTGATACTGCTGTGGGGCATGTATCCCAAAGATGCTCCACCATACCACTAGGACACATTCTCTACTATGTTCACAGCAGCTTTATTTGTAAGAGACAGAAATTGCAATTCCTAGCTAATACCGTAGGGACTGGAGTTTTAAAATTCTAGAAGTTGGATCAGAGATTAGGTAAAGAAAATGCACCAGATACTCAACCACAGGAAAAGGATCCAAATCCTTTGTAACATTGTGACACAACATTGTTCTCTATAAATCTAATGATCAACAAGAAAAAATTAGAATAAAAAATTAAAAGTACATATTTTAAGTGAATTCATGATTTTTTGAGATGGTCTACAATTTTAGCTGCTTATCCACGTGTGCCTGTGGCTGCAGATTGGACAAGTTTGGAACTTTTTAGATGGACATAATTGTTTTGATATGATTAAATACATTTTAGGAAAGTTATTATGCCAATCATATGGATAAAGCAGCAAAAGATACAATTTATACACAAAGAAGAAATGAAGGCTCACCTTGGCATGAGCCATGAATGCTAAAGTAGCCTCCCCATATACTCAAGCCTCAAGATTCTTACTGTCTCGGAAGAGTACTAATGTAGCCTCTTTATTGAAGCCACTAAATACTCTGATTTACGAGAGAAATTTAGAATATATTTTTGTCCATTTCAGATGTATTTTTGGTAGACCCGATACTTATCATCCTAATAAATTTAGAAAGGAAGTTGAAACTGAAAAACCAATTTTGAGAATCTGTGGCTATGAACATCTAATATTACCCACTAAAAAACATATCTATAATTTGAAAATAGGTTGAGAATCCATATATTTCCATATGCATAAAAATATGAAGTTATGTTATCTACATTAAAAATTCTACCGGTTAAAATAGATATATGGCAAAACTTTAACTGTCTCTGAATGATTCCTTAATTGTTTGTGTATATGTAAGATGTATGAATGAATGAACCAAGTTGGCATCATTACGCCTTTGATTTAGTATAAGCAAATAGGGCATTTATTAGATTGTCATGGATAAACACCTTGAGACCAGTATCAAATATTCAAATTTCATTTAATAATTCTGTGTGTGTGTGTCTGTCTGTGTGTGTGTGTGTGTGTGTGTGTGTGTGTGTGTGTGTATACATGCTTAATGGATAAAATGCTTACGACACAATCCTAAGAAACAAAATTCTTTTTCCCAGAACTCATATAAAGCCACATATGGTAGTTCATGTTTGCCTCAGCCCTTCTAATGGACATGAAGATCAAGTAGATGAAATAAGGAGATCTGGGAAGATGGAAAGTCAGCCTGCTTAGCATGCAGCGTGATGAACAAGAGACTCTGTCTCAACAGTTAAGCTGCAGAGCTATCTTTGAGTTTGTACTCTGGATTCCACATGTACACATTATTGTAAGTATTTAGACACACATAAATACAAATTCACAAACCCATATACATACACTAGAGAAAGTACACACATATAACCACACATACATACACACAAGTATGAACACACCCACACAGACAAGAGCAAGTACACACATAAATACACACACACACACACACACACACACACATGCACACATACACATATCAAATATGTTTAACAACACATAAAGAAAAAGATGCCCCAAATTTGAAAGAATGCAAGAATACCTGGAAGAATTTGGAATTAAGAGAAGGAGAAATTATTTAAGTTCATTTTATAAATCTTAAGAATCGCGAAAAAATATTTAAAAAATAATATCTGGCACCCAGATGATGCTCAGAAAACTTAAAAAAATAAAGAAAAGAAAACAAAGTAACAAAAAATGAATATGCATATGTATGAGTTACTCAGTACTTTATGCTGCCTTTGCTTGTTATTGAGGCTTTTTATTCTTGGTGAGTTTACTTGAGGATGTGCAGGTACCACCAGAGTAGAAAGTTGAAGCAGAGTTTGGAATAAGTGGGGTCCACAGGATTCTAGTTTGCCTGGGAGTGAGTACCAAGGAGGAGAATGCCTTCTCAGAGGATTTTAATAAAAGGGGTCTCTTAGACAATCATAGCTTGTTCAAATAACATCATTCAGAGTAGGCTTGGATTGATTTATTTTACTTTGGGTAGGCAAAGGCAATATATGAGCACTGAATAGTGTGAAGAAGTTTTCAGGGGGATTGTAAAATCATTGCCAAGAGTTAAAAGTACAGTGAAAGTTTCATTTGTATGGAGAGGTATTTCAGGAATTCCAGGTACCTTTTGTTCTGGTTCTTATTGGATAACAGAAAATTGAATTTATAGTTCAGCCAAGGGCTACTCAACTAACTGCTGATATCCTGACAACAAAGATCAGAACCCAAGAGAACTATTCCTAAACAGGTCCACATCCCCCTTTGCCCTATCAACCTTCCCTTTCCACTACCTCTGGTGGTGGTGGGCTAGAAGGGGGGCTAAAGCATTTAAGAACCCTTATTAAAGTAGGTTTCGAAAACTCTAAGCCTACGCATAAGTTCAGGTAACACTTATAGATTAGAGAAGTGTGGAAGCACTGATTATCAGAATAAAAATCTAAATTGGTAGATGAATATTCTTCACGGTTAAGGTTCTGTAGCATGGAAAGTCTTGACAAATGTTTTAGATCCTTTCGCAATAAAAGAAAACAGGAAAGGCAAAACAACAGCTCACAGGCAGGAAACATGTAAGGAAAGAAAAATACAGTAACTAAAGTTATTATTCAAAGTATGGTCCTCAAACAACCTGCTAACCCTGAAGCTGTATTACCAGGTAGCAGAAATGGGCCAGCAGCAGGAGCCAGAATACAGATCAGTTACATGAATAAGCCAAGTTGTACCACTGGTTTTCTTTTCACATGAGATTTTTAAAGAATAAAAGAAGTTCATTGATTTTTATCTCCTATTCTGGATTCGTTTTCTGTTATAAACCAAGCAGTTTCAGTATCCTTACATCAATAAAGCTCTCTGGTCCTGAATGTAAATCAAAATCAAAATCAAGCCTGCTAGGAAGGTTGAACTATGGTGTGTGCAGTACCACACACACACATGCAAGCACACATACATACATGCACACATACACTCATACACACATGTATACCACATATGCACACAGACACAAACATAAACACATATAATCATACAGATTCACACACACACACACACACACACACTCACATGCACACCCACCCACATGTCAGCATCCAGAGAAGAAATTGAATGTGGATAAAATATAATTTCACACATATTTAAATATATCTAATATATAATTTGTAGTAAAATGTAAGATGAACCTGGATTAATTGTAATAGTAAATTGGGGGCAACGAGCAGATAGATAAACAATGAGGAAGGAGTAGCAGCACTAGTGAAAGGGAAGCAATGATAGGGAGAGTCACAAATGCTGTGCTGAAAAGAGAAATGTAATACAGAGAATGTCTTACAATTTTACAATTTTGAATATGATATATATTAAGCACCTCCATTTGACACAGATGATATCAGTTATGTCAGTGTTTTGTTAATGATTACTAAGAACTTTTAAAGTATCACCTCTTACAGAATGTACAACTTGGTGAAAAATGTAAGTACTAAAATTTTGGAGCAAACATACAACTTGTTATTTTTAGTTTTCTACATCTAACAAGAAAGTGAAGCTTTAAAAACTCATGGTAAATATGTGACTGGATTTTATAAAGAGAATGACTCTTATCTGTCTCTGTTCTGGTTTCTAAATAACCAACCCAAAATAACAATCTACCCTCCTGCTGAATGCTGATGATCTCAATTAGTGTAGGTAAGGATGAGTGCTATAATTGAATTACAGTCATTTTAACGAGAAATTCTTGAATTATTCTCTGTATTTTATTGACATTTTTATGAGGTCTACTGCTAAATCAACTCCAGTCACTGCATTAACTGGAAAAAATTTCTCTTTCCAACGCCAGATCAATTATAGTCACACAATCAATAGCTGCTATTCCAATCTCTTTTATTAAAATAATAAAATAAAAAATCTGATAAGACATAAATCCATATTTCTGTGTTAAAAGTCAAGTAATTTAGCTTGTAAACACTCACCTTAACTATAAAATTCAACCTTGAAAAGGTTTGCACTGAAATCACACTTTAATGTAATTATTTGGGGATAGGGAAATTTCCAAACAATTTACCATACTAATGTGGTGACTGAAGCTCAAGTCCCCAGCACCTATATGAAAGTTTGGAAAGAATGTTTGCCACCTGAACTTGAAAATCCAGCACTCAAAAGGCTCAGACAGGTCACATCTGAGACAAGCTGGCCAGCTCCAAAACAAAAACTATTCCAAGTCAATTATCTCCGAAATGAGCAAGGAACTTGTGGGCAATAAAGGAAGTAGAAAATGATTGAGAATGACACCTGATATCAACTTCTTGCTTCTTCACACAGGCACATGTACACACACAAATGGACACACACACACACACACACACACACACACACACACACACACCCCCAGGCAAAACAGCAATATTTAGATGATAGAGTAATTATTATCATTGAACCAATTTTGATTGACTCTTATCAGATTTCTTGACAAGAATTGCTTATGGTATTTGAATATATCACATAGGGCCATTTTACCATGTCTACATTTTACACTGAATCTGAATGTCTATTTTCTCCATGTGCCTTATTATTACTTTAGTGTCTGTCCATTATTCCAATAGTTCTTTTTTTAGAAAGGCATATCTTCAGTTCTTCTCCTTGTTACAAAAGAGCCCATGATATATGTATATCCCACAGTTACTCTGATACCTAAACCACACAAAGATCCAACAAAGAAAGAGAACTTCAGACATATTTCCCTTATGAATATCAATATAAAAATAATAAAAGTCTTAAAAAACAAATCCAAGAACAGATCAAAGGAATCATTCACCATGATCAAGCATGCTTCATCCCAGGGATGTAGGGATGGCTCAATATGTGGAACTCCAACAATGTAATCCACTATGTAAACAAACTCAAAGGGAAAAACAAAGCTCATGATCATCTCATTAAATGCTGAGAAAACATTTGACAAAATTCAACACCCCTTCATGTTAAAAGACTTGGAAAGATCAGGAGTTAAAGACTCATATCTAAAAATAATAAAAGCATTTGACAGCAATCAACAACCAACATCAAATTAAATGGAGAGAACCTTGAAACAATCACACTAAAATGAGGGACAAGAAAAGGCTACCCACTCTCTCTCTATTTATTCAATATAGTACTCAAAGTTCTAGCCAGAGCAATTAGACAAAAAGAGGTAGTTAATCTCAGACCCACTCTGAGAAGTGGGTTATGGTTTTAATCATCCACTTTACCATGACAATAAATGCCTTAAAACCATGGACTGTCTTTTCATTGGGATCCAGCATAGGGAGCCACAGAGAAGGCCTTTGCTATAGAGAAGCCTTCTTTCTGTTTGTTTGTTTTTTGCTTGTTTCTATTGATATTTTTTGTGGTTTTTATTAGCTATTTTATTTATTTACATTTCAAATATTAGCCTCATTCCCGGTTTCCCCTCTGGAGCCTCTTAGCCCATCCTCCCTTCCCCTGCTTCTATGAGAATGCTTCCCCACATACCCAGTCTGGCCTCTGTGCCCTGGCATTTCCCTACCCTGAGGCATGGAGCCTTCCAAGGACCAAGGGCCTCTCTTCCCATTGATGCCCAAGGCCACCCTCTGACACATAAGTGGCTGGAGCCATGAGTCCCTCCATGTGTATTCTTTGGTTGGTGGTTTAGTCCTGGGTAGCTCTGGGGGGGGGGAGGCAGAGGGGAATCTGATTGGTTGATATCACTGTTTGTCCTATGGAGTTGCAAATCCCTTTAACTCCTTCAGTCTTTTTTCTAGCTCCTTCACTGGGGACCCTGTTCTTAGTCCAATGGTTGGCTGCGAGCATCAGCCTCTCTGTCACACTCTGGCAGAGTCTCAACTGAACAAAGGAGCTGCCTTCTAATCTCCCATAGAAGGAGTCCTCTTTGTACTCCCAACCACTACATGTCCAAGTCAAACTCAACCAAGCCAACTGCTGACAAGCCAGAGCTATTCCCCTGCAGGACCAACTGGAGCCCCCCCCTCTTCTCCCCTCTTTTCCCATTTGCCCCCAGCTAGCAAGCCTCAATTCCATTCTCAGCATCCAGTGGCACCTGAGTGTCTGAGAGCCTGAGAACCAGACAGCCCCAGCCTCATTGCAGGCCTGGAACCCCTGAGACAGCTCTAACTGTGCTGTGCACATCAAACTATTCGTACCCACCCCAGAAGTAGTGTCCAGCTGCTCTCCTACTGCCCAACACCTTGCTGGCAACAGCATGGGGTAAGTGCTGTCAACTTCCCACATCCTATCTCTCTTAATAGCCAAGTCTTGTGGTGGAGGGGATAAGGAACCCCAAAAGCATACATATGTATATATATATATATATATATATATATATATATATATATATATCCTACATACATAAGCAACCCCAAAATTCCACAAGAGAACCCCTATACATGATAAAGAACTTCAGCAAAGTGGCTGGATATAAAATTAACTCAAACTAATCAGTAGCCTAGTTTGCCTAAAGGATAAATAGGCTGAGAAAGAAATTAGGGAAACGACACCCTGCACCATAGTCACAGATAATATAAAGTATTTTGGCGTGACTCTAATCAAGCAAGGGAAAGATCTGTATGACAAGAACTTCACATCTCTGAAGAAAGAAATCAAAGAAGATCTCAGAAGATGGAAAGATCTCCATGCTCGTCGATTGGCAGGATTAATATAAAAAAATGGCCATCTTGCTGAAAGTAATCTACAGATTCAATGCACTCCCCATCAAAATACCAAGTCAATTCTTCACAGAGTTTGAAAGCACAATTTGCAAATTCATTTGGAATAACAAAATCCCAGGATAGCAAAAAACTATTCTCAACATTAAAAGAACTTCTGGGGGAATCACCATCCCTGTACTCAAATTGTATTACGGATAAATGATGATTAAAAACTGAATGGTATTGGTACAGATACAAGCAGATAGATCAATGTAATAGAATTAAAGACCCAGAAATAAACCCACAAACTTATGGCCACTTGATCTTGGACAAAGAAGTCAAATCCATCCAATGGAAAAAAAGACCGCATTTTCAACAAATGGTGCTGGTTCAATTTGTGGTTGGTATGTAAAAGAATGCAAATTGATTCATTTTTATCTCTTTGTACAATGTTCAAATCTAAGTGAGTCAAGGACCTCCACATAAAACCGTATATGCTGAATCTAAAAGAAATTTCTTATTCTTCAGATTTATTGATATTAGTATATGTGGCAGCACAACTCTTCAAAGTTTGCTTGTCATGTCAGTTGACTGGTTTGTGTCACAATATGACAGAGAATATGAGAGTAATATGGAATAATCAACTAGCTCATTTTATCAATGAATATTTTACAGATTTCTCATTAACAACAACATGAAACTCTACATTTAATTTTAAATTTATTTTATGCTTACACAAAAAAAGAGAAACTGTGGGGTAGATGCAAAAATGTTCCCTAAACTTTATATGACAAAGGAAATTTGCAGATGTGATCAAGGCTTTATAGGATGAAATAAAAAATCCACCTTTAACTGTGCTTTGGGATTCCCTAATATCCTGTCAAAATCTGTAAAGAGATGAAGAAAGATACGCCAAGTGAAGAAAGACCAGAGTATTTCTGTTGCAAGTATAGTGTTGTTGGCATGTCTTTGAAGAGCAAATAAGACAACCAGAAACCAATAAGTGGCTGTGGCCACAAGTGAATGGAGAAAGCCACAGGATGGATTATCCTGCAGTGAATCTAAAAAGCAAAATATCTGTTTGTTAACTTGACCCTAAGAAATGAGGTCACATCAGACTTCTGATCTCCAGAACTGCAGCAAGAATCTATTATTTAAACTACAAATTATGTGGAAAGTAATTACAACTAATAAATAACTAACTGACCCAGTATTGCAATGAAGCTAGGGGAGAATTACTGACTCTACAGGATGCCCTGAGGTACCTACTAGTTCTGGGCAGACAAAACGCTTTTAATTGCTTGACCATGGCAGGGGAGATAAATCAGATAATAAGTAGCAACTCTGTCTACCTAAGATTTGGGCTCTGATTTGAAGTAAAATGATGTGCTTTCACCAAATCTAGTAATCTTGGTGCAGGTATTAGATGACTAGAAAAATTGATTCATACAACCTATAAAAATAGGAACAAAAACCTACAAAGAAGTAAACCACAGCCCAGGCTTCAAATGTTTTAGATGTCAGTAATATACAATAGAGAAATATAATGAACTGCATGTAAATGATTAAACCAATAAAAGATTTAAGAAAATTAGGCAGAAAGACTAACAAAATAAGATGAAATCTAAAAATCTTCCTTGAATAATACCATATCTTAAATTATACTCATAGGAAGATGAAGATAATAACAGATGAAAGAATGAGAAAGTCATATAAGGCTACTGAGATGTCTGAGATGGCTAAAGCACTTAATGCCAAGCCAGATGATTTAAACTCAATCCCTGGTACACATACAGACTATATAGACTTTGACATTGATGCCCCTTAAATATATAAATATGTATAGTAAAATTTATGTCAAACACAACAGAATGTTTTTTTTCTAGCTTGCTTATATGTTGCTGTGATAAAACTCTCTGGCTAAAAGCATCCTGAAAATGATAAAATTTACTTCATTTTATACTTCTAAATCTATTCCATTATTGGGAGAATCAAGGTAAGAACTCAAATCAGAAACCTTAAGAAAAAAAATCAAGGATGGGAGGTTTAGGAGGGTTTGGGTTTGGGTTTGGTTTGTTCTATTGTTCATGCTCAGATAGTTTTCTTATGTAGCCCAGGCCCACCAGCCTAAGGACACTACTGCTCACACTGGACTGGGACTTTCTACACTAATTATCAATAAAGACGATGCCCCCAAAGGCATGTTCAGAGGGCAATCTGATCAAAGTAATTCTTCATTTGAGGTTTACTCTCCCCATGTGACTCTAAATTTTATCAAGGTGACAATAAAGACTAACCACTTCAAAAACAAAGAGATAAACACATGGGAAGAAGCTTAACAATCACTAATCAAAGAACAAAAATAACATAGTTTAGAAGGAGAGGTTTTGCTCTATCCTTTTGCTGCCACTCTGCCCCTCCTTCCTCCCCTCCCCCCATCATCAGATAGGAGTCTCTTGAGCCACTGGTTAGATTCCCTTCCCCCACCCATCTTCTCTGATGGCTGAGCCATCTGGGTCAAGTGGAGCTGTCCTGAGCAGCATACTATTCCAGGGGAACCAACATTCTTCTCCCACCTCTTCTCCCATTTCTATCAGACCTGACATTACTGAACCATACAGGTTAGCTTCCCTTCTACAACCCATCTTCCCTGCTTTCTGAGTCCTCTGGGCCAAGTCACGCTGCCCTGAGCATCCTGCTATCCCAGGGAGACCTCCATTCTCCCATTTCTCCTCCAACTGTGTCAGACTCCTGAACAATACAGGTAAACTTTCCTTCCACCCACCCATCTTTCCTGCTCTCTGAGCCCTATGGGCCAAGTCAAGCTGCCCTGAGCAGCAGATATCCCAGGGAGACCCTTATTCTCTTACCACCTCAGAATCTACCATCATCGAACCTGAGGCCCTGGAACCATACAGCCAAAGGATACCTAACAGAGCCTACTACACCTGGACCACCATGGTTCACCTCCCTCCCAATACCTATTACAAGGAGAATATCCAGGGAATAAATTGGGATGCCTAAAGGCCTTCAAAGGAACCCAATCAACAAAACCCAGGGCAATACAACACCTCCAAAGCACAGCTCCCTCCCTACAGCAACCTTGGATATCCTAACACAACCAAAACACAAGAAAATGATAGAAACCTTTAAAGAGGATATGAATAAATTCCTTAAAGAAACACAGTAAAATACAATTAAACACATAGAGGTCATCAAAGAGGAAACAAATCTCTTAAAGACATACAGGAAAATAAAATTAAACAGGTAACAGAAATATAAAATTGTGTAAGACTTCAAATTAAAAATAAAATCAATAAAGCAAACACAAACTGAGAAAATCCTAGAGATGGAAAACCTAGAGAAGAGAATAGGAATAACAGATGCAAGCATCATCAACAGAATATAGGCTATGGATCTCAAGTTTAGAAAACAGAATGGAAGAAATTGATACATCCGGCAAAGAAAATGCTAAGTCTAAAAATTTCCTGATACAAAACATCCAGAAAATTTGAAAAACCGTGAAAAGACCTAATCTAAGAATAATAAGAATAGCAAAAAGCAGAGTCCCAGCTCCAAGACCCAGAAAATATTCTCAACAAAATCTTAAAAGAAAACTTTCCCAAGCTAAAGAAAGTGGTACCAATAAACATGCAAGAAGCCTATAGAACACCAATTAGCCTGGATCAGAGAAGAAAATTCTCCCAGCACATAATAATCAAAACACAAACTCTATAGAACAAAGAAGAAATATTAAAAGGGAGCAGGGAAAATGACAAGGTGACATACAAAGGCAGACCTATTAGAATTACACCCAACTTCTCAACAGTGATCCTTAAAGCTACATCTAAAAAAAACCATAGGTGCCAACCTAGCCTATACTCAACAAAATTCTCCTTCACCATAGATGGAAAACAAAAAACAAAACAAAACAAAACAACAACAACAAAAAACCCAAGATATTTCAAGACACATCCATATTCAAACAATATCTATCCACAAATCCAGCCTTACAGAAAATAGTAGAAGGAAAACTGCAACTCAAGAAGAATAATTATATCCAAGAAAAGAAAGGAAATAAGGAATTCCATACCAGCAAAAACAAGGAAAGCACATATACATCCATATGCTTGTCCCCCCACACTAACACCAAAACATCAAAATAATAATCATTAGACATTAATTTCCCTCAATCCCCCCAATAAAAAGATACAGGCTAGAAGAATGAATATGAGAAAAGGATCCATTATTCTGTCGCATAGAAGAAATACACCTCAGCAATAAATATAGATATTACCTCAGAGTAAAGGGCTGGAACAAAGCTTTCCAAACAAATGGACCCCAAAAGCAAGCTAGAGTAGCCATTCTTATATCTGCTAAAATAGACTAAACAAATAATGGAACTAACAAACATAATGACCCAACAGACATCTAACACAAAACAAAAGCACAAAAGGATATACCTTCTCAGCACCTCGTGGACCTTTCCCCAACATTGACCATATAGTGAGTCACAAAGCAAGCCTCAACAGATACAAGAAAATTGAAATAATGTTTTGTGTCTAATCAGAAAACTGTAGATTAAAGCTCGACTTAACAACAGAACCACTGGAAAATCTACACACTCATGAAAAAAAATTCTAGTCATTAAACTCTTGGAGACGGAAAAAATAAAGAAAGGCTTTATAGAATTCAATGAAAATGAAAGTACAATATACCCAAATTTATGGAATTTGATGAAAAGAGTGCTAAGAGGAAAGTTCATAGCACTGAGTCCATGAAGAAATTAGAAAGTTCTCATACCAATTTAAAAGTGCATATGAAAGCTTTAGGGGAAAAGGAAGGAGAGAAAGAAAGAGAGAGAGAGAGAGAGAGAGAGAGAGAGAGAGAGAGAGAGAGAGAGAGAGAGAGAAGGAAGGAAGGAAGGAAGGAAGGAAGGAAGGAAGGAAGGAAGGAAGGAAGGAGCACACTAAAGATGAGAAGGCAGGAAATAATCAAAATCAGGGCTCAAATCAACTTGAAACAAATTTTAAAAATACAAAGAATCAATTAAACCAAGAGCTGTTCTTTGAGAAAATAAACAAGATAGACAAACCCAAACCTGTAGGTAACTAACCAAAAGACAGAGAGACAGTATCCAAATACACAACATCAGTAATGAAAAAGAGAGACAGAACAGGACACTGAAGATATTCAAAGAAGCGTTAGGTCATCTTTCATGAGCCTGTACTCCATAAAATTGGAAAATCTTAACTAATGAACAATTTTCTAGAAAGGTATAACTTACCAAAGTTAAATCAAGATCAGGTATACTGTTTAAAAAGCCCTATAACCCCTAAAGAAATAGAAGCAGTCATTAAAAGTCTCCCAAACAAACAAACAAACAAACAAAAACAAAAGAAAGAAAGAAACAATAACAAAAAAGTTCAGGGCCAGAGGGTCTTAGTGAAGAACTCTGCCAAATTTTCAAAGAAGAGATAATATCAAAACTCCTCAAACTATTACACAAAATAGAAACAAAAGGCACTATAAAATTCATTTAATGAGGCCACAGTCCCCCCGATACCTAAGCTATACAAAGACTCAAGAAATAAAGAAAAACTTCAGTGTAATTTCTCTTAAGAATATTAAAGCAAAAATACTAGATAAAATACACACACACTGAATCCAGGAACACATCTATGACATCGTCCATTCAAGATCAAGTGGGCTTCATCCCAGGAATGCATGAATGATTCAATGTACAAAATTCCATCAACATAATACATAATATAGTAAAGAAAGAAAAACAATGTGTGTTTATTTCATTTGATGCTGAAAAGCCTTTGATAAAATCCAACACCCCTTCATGTTAAAGGTATTAGAGAAATCAGGGATATGGGGCACATACCTAAAATTAATCTAAGGAAAATAGTGCAAGCCAATAACCTACATAAAACTAAATTGAAACTTAAAGCAAGCCCACAAAAAACAGGGACAAGACAAGCCTACCCACTCTATCTATGCAATATAGGTCTTGAAGTTCTGGCCAGTGCAATAAGACAACAAAAGGAGATCAAAGGGACAAAAGTTGGAATGGAAGAAGTCAACGTATTGCTATCTACAGATGATCTGATAGTACATATAAGCAACCCCAAAATTCTACCAAAAATTCCTAAACTGATAAACACTTTCAGCAAAGTAACTGGATACAAAATTAACTCAAGAAAATCAGTAGTCCTCCTGTATCCAAATGATAAATGGGCCAAGAAAGTATTTAGGGAAAGAACACCCTTTATAATAGCAATGAATAATATAAAATACCTTGATGTAATTCTAACAAAGTAAGTGAAAGAACTGAATGACAAGAACTTCAAGTTCCTGAAGAAAGAAATTGAAGAAGATATCAGAAGATGGAACAATTTCCAATACTCATGGAGCAGTACGATTAACATAGTGGGGTTAGCTCTCCTACCAAAAGCAATGTACAAATTCAATGTAATCGCCATCAAAATTCCAACATAATTTTGTATAGGCCTTGAAAGAGCAATTCTCAACTACATGTGGAAAAACAAAAAGTGCAAGATAGACAAAACAATCCTGAACAATAAAATAACTAACTAGGGAATTACTAGGCTGTACTAAAGAGAAACAGTAGCAAAAAATCTGCACATAATTGATAGAAAAACAGACATGCTGATCAATGGAATCGAATCAAAGACACCAGAAATATACCCACACACCTATGGACACTTGATTTTTGATAAAGGAACTAAAACCATAATTGGAAAAGTGATAGCTTCTTCAACAATTTCTACTGAACTAGTTGGATGTCTACATGTAGAAAAATGAAAACAGAAATTAATTTATACCCTACATAAAATTCAAGACCATGTGGATCAAGGACCTAAACATAAAACCAGATACACTAAATCTCATAGGAGAGAAAGTACAAAATATACTTGAGCATATGGCTCAAGTTTCCTGAAAAAGTCATCAATGGCTCAAGCTTTCAGATCAATAATTGATAAATGGGACCTCGTGAAACTGCAAAACATCTGTAAAGCAAAGGACCCTCTCTTTAGGACAAATGAGCAGCTTACAGATTAAGAAAGGATCTTCACCAACCCCACATCTGTCAGAGGGCTAATATCCAAATTTGACAAAGAATTCAAGAAATTAGACACCAAACCCAGATACTATTGCAGATGCCAAGAAGTGCTTAATGACAGGACTCTGATATATCTGTCTCCTGAGAGGCTCTGCCAGAGTGTAACAAATACAAATGTGGAAACTCACAGCAACCATTGGATTGAACACAAGGTCCCCAATGGAGGAGTTAGAGAAAGGACTGTAGGAGCTGAAAAGTTTTGCAACCTCATACAAAGAACAACAATATCAACCATCCAGACACCCCCCCAGACCTCCCAGTAACTAAACTACCAACCAAAAAGTACGCATGGAGCAACCTACGGCTCTAGCTTCATATGTTGCAGAGGATGGACCTTGTCTGGCATCAATGGGAGGAGAGGCCCTTGGTCTTGTGAAGGCTTGATGCCCTAGTGTAGCGGAATGCCAGGATGGGGATCAGGGTGTGGGCAGATGGTTGGGAGGTATACCCTCATAGAAGCGGAGGGAGGGGGTTCTGGAGGGGAAACCAATAAAATATCCAATAAAAAATAGAGAGAAAAAAGGAAATTAGACACCTCAAAGCCAAATTACCCAATTAAAAATGGCATACAAAACTAAATAGAATTCTTAATAGAGCAATCTCTAATGGTAGAGAAGCACTTCAGGCAGTGTTCAATGTCCCTAGTCATCAGGGAAATGTAAATGAACACAACCCGAGGTTCTGTCTTACAGCAGTCAGAATGGCTAAGATCAAATGTACGAGAAGAAGCACATGCTGGGATAAGGTGAATGCTTCTTCACTGCTGGTCAGAGAGCAAACATTTTTGGAAGTCAATTTGGCATTTTCTCAGAAAACAGAGAATATGTCTACCTCAGGTTACAACTATACCACTCTGCTCATATAAGCAAAAGCTCCTCCGACATCTCACAAAGACATGTGCTCAAACTATGTTCATAGCAGCTTTATTAATAACCAGAAACAACCTAGATACCCCTCAATGGAAACTGGATAAAGAAAATGTGGAACAACTACACAAGGAAATACTATTCAGCTATTAAAAACCAAGACATCATAAATTTTGCAGGCAAATGAATGGAACCTGACAATATCATCCAGAGTGAGGCAACCCAGTCCCCAGAGAATACTCATTGTATGTAGTCACAAGTGGATATTAGCCATATTATACTTCACAGACCCAAAGAACTAAACAAGAAGAAAGTCCCAAGTAAGGAGGAAGCTTGAATCTGATTTAGAAGGAGATATAAAATATCCATGAGGCAGATGGTAAGAGAGATCTAGGAAAGAGGGGGTGGGGAAGGAAATAGGGAATTCAGGAGCAGGTATGATAAGGGACAGTTGAGATGGCTAGAAGACATATGAAAATGATCTAAAATCTACAACTGATGGGAGTGATGAGGTGGTGGGTGTAGGTTGATGTCATTATGCAGGTAAAGGCAGACAAGATAAAAGGAGGCCTGCCATTGGAGGAGAAGGAAGGGAGGCAGGAACAGAGGAGTTAGAAGGGAGGGAGAAGCAGGACAGAGGAAGCTAGAGCCAGGAAGGAGGAACTGGGGGAACATGGCGGCAGGTGTTAAGATTCTTCTCTGAGCATAGATACAGGTTGTTATGATTATTTTTAAAAGATGAGTGTGTACAGGATTTTGTGCTGTCTAGATGGGCAAATTATATCTTATCATTTTGATCAGATGATATTGTATCCACAGTGAAACAGTGGATGGATCTTGTGAACTCTTAAGAGAGAATTACATCCCTGAAGGGAATAGGAACTTTACAGGAAGACCAACAGAATCAACTAACCTAGACCATTGGGGCTCTCAGAGTCTGAATCACCAACTAAAGAAGGTATAAGGGCTGGACCTAGGAGTCCCTGCACGTATGTACCAGATGTGTACCTTGGTCTTGATGTGGGTCATGAGCTACTGGAGTGGGCTATCTCAAAACCTGCTGCCTGCACCATGAATATGTTCTTCAAGCTGGGTTGCCGCAGTGGGAGAGATAGTGTCTAGACTTGCAGAGACTTAAAATGCCAGGCTGGTGGAGGGTGGGGAGTTTACCCAGGGTGGCCCCACACCCACTCAGAGGAGAAGGGGAGAATGGGATGGGGGAAGGATTGTGTGGAGGGTGACTAGGAAGGGAGGTAGTTAGCAGGATGTAAAGTGAATAAGTAAAGAAAAAAGTAAAATTTAATTTAAAAAAGAACTATATACGTAATAGTATATGACTTTTCCAGATATGTCATTGTATGCAAAACTATTTTGTAACACCAATCAAGATGAACGAAATACTTACATATTAGAATAATAAACAGGTAACAACAACTCCACAGTCACTGAGATCAGCAAGATATAAACTAATGCTTTAATTACTATTCTGTTTCAAATGTCAAACTCAAAAAAAGAAAATCCCAACCAAGGTGAGACAATACCCCTAATTAAATGTTAAAGAAAGATATATCTACTTATCAAGTGAATCGTCACTAGCAGCTAATGAGGATATATTGCATTAATTAAACAATAATAATTCTATGATGAATGGCTCAAGGAAATGGAAATATCAGAAGTTAAAAATTAAATAAATCAGTAAAACGAGAAAAATAAACATCAATATAATAGAAAATTATACAGCCATAGAATCATTAAAATTTTTGATTGTTTCAAGACACTTATAAACTGTGCATAACTTTTGCTCAGTTGCTGACAAATAAAGCAATATTATCAAAAGCAGTAAAATGAATATTGATATCTCCACAAAATTATATAGACTATTCTCAATTTATAGTGCTCCCAATGGACAAGGTTTGGCCCTGGTAAGGACAATGGAAAATGAGCATTCATTGAGAGATGTCAAACTCAAAGTTAACTACAGAGCTTTCATCTGGATTCCAATGTGTGGTGCAACATTTTCATGATAAAATACAGCCGAAATTACCTGTTGAACTATTAGCCATATATTTACAAGGCCAAACAATGTGTTCTCCACAATATTTTTGCTGTTAATTTCTAGTGTTCCAAATCCTGTACAATAAATATCAGTTTTTTTTTTAACATCTAATCATTCCACCAGATAAAGTACCATCAACGTTTAAAAATAGCTGTATTAGGACAACAACCTACCCACAAAACTTTCAAATTACAATTTGTTATGCCTGCAAGATATACTGGGGTAAAAGTAGCACAGAAATTGTGGGAGTCATCAACCAATGACTGAACCAGCTTGAGACCCATCCCATGAGAGGTATTCCACCCCTGGCACTGCCTGGAAGGCTAAGAACTAGAGGCTGGACAGCCCAGAGACCTAGCATAGAACCAAAAACAACCAGCAAAAAAAAAAAAAGTCAATGAAAATTATTCTTAAGTATATTCTGCTATACTCTTAGAAAGAGCCTAGCAACACCGAAGAGTCTTCCTTTAAGCAACTCATGGAAACAGATTCAGAGACCCACAGCCAAATATAAGTTGGAGCTCAGGGAATCTTGCAGAAGATGGGAAGGAAGGTTTGTAGGAGGTAGAAGAGTGAAAGACACCACAATAAAACTGACAAAGTCAACTAACGTGGGCTAATAACAGCTTATGGAGACTGAGTCAACAGTCAGGGAGAGGGAGTCTGTATGGGACTGACCTAAGCCATCTGCACATATGTTACAGCTATGCATCTTGGTGTTCCTGTGAGACTCCTAAAAGAAGGAAAAGGATCTGTTTCTGATACTTTTGCCTGCTGTTCAGACCCATTTTTTTCCTATTGGATTTCAGGGGTTGTGCCTAGTAGGTTTTGCAACCTCATGCATTATGGTGACTCAGACTTTATCACTAATGCTTTATAATCTGAAAAACAGCCATTAATCCATGTCTGAAGTACACTTGGCACCTGCTTTAAATATTATGTAGGTTATGGATTCTTTTGGTAGTATAGCCATTTCACCTTTCTTCTATCAATTGAGGAAAGTTTTGATATAAAAATGACAATATTAGAAAATGAAATTATAATGTTTAATACATGGATCCAACCGTTTAGAGCTGTTTTGTCTGCTTTTTACATGCTGCTATGTCATATTTACAATTATACCCCCTAGTTCCTGGGATTTCTCACTATGTTAGGGTTCAATACAGTTGTATCTTGACTCCCTTGCCATTACTTTCCCAGTGTATTTCAAGGCTACCAATAAAGACAGAGGTACATCACACAGCACCTGCTTCTAAGCTCCTGCATTCCTCTGTTCTCTCTTTATGTGTCTCTATCTCTGTCGCTGTCTCTGTCTGTCTCTGTGTCTCTGTCTCTCTCTGTGCCTCTGTCTCTGTCTCTGTCTCTCTCTCCCTCTCCCTCTCCCTCTCCTTTACCCTCTCCCTCACCCTCACCCTCTCCCTCTCCTCTCCTTTCCTCTGCCCCCCTCACCACTGGCCCTACTATTATATGAATATGTGTATGTTGCTGAAACTCATTTTGAAATCTTCATTGTAATGCTATTTAGACTTAGGGCTTAAGGTGAGATTAGGTCACAAGAACTGAGCACTGGGCTTTTTAGAATAATATTGTTGTTCTTATAAAAGAAGGACCAGAGAGCTGCCCTTCTCCCTCTGACATAGTAAGGGTCCAACTACAAAGTAAAATGTGTAAGGTAGAGAGTAAGTCTTACCCAGACACCAAAACTGCTGGTACTTTGTACTTAGATTTCTATTCTCTAGAACCATGAAACATAATTTTCCATTTTTTACCAATTAGGAAGTCTCTGACATTTTGTTATAGTAACTAGAATGGTCTCAGATAGGTCAATAGGTATAGATGACGATCTGCTTTTGCCTCTTCTTGACAATGTGGTTTTTTAATTACTGGGCCCCATGTCATTCATTTCTGACAACAGCACATTTAAAGGAGTTTTGTACACTTTGCTTTACACTCCCCCCTTGCATTCTTTCTTTTCATTTATATTTCCTCTCTCTTTATTGCACATAGACCTTTTAAAGGCAGACTAACTAGAAAGCATCAAGGAACTTTCTTCAAACTCTAGGTGAAATGGGTGCATGAATAACATGCAGGATTAACACATGTTGCTGAGTGTGACCCATATGACTAAATCTGTGTAATTTGTATAACCTTTTCCGTGGATCTCTACTCTTTCGTCAATAAGACTATCATTTTCCTCAGATTTCTCATCTATCCCACACAGCCAGAAACATATTATAAAAAAACAATGTTGGGTTACATTAAATTACAGACTTTTTTTAACCTCAAGAAAGTATCAATGCAAATGACACTTTCAGAGACCTAGAACATTGGCCACTGGTTCAAATAGGCTGTGGCTTTGTCCCAGATGCAGCATTTCTAGCCAACTTCAATCAATGTCATAACCAAAATATGCAGATCCAGTATGGAAGTTGGATTCCAGTCTTCCTTCTGTGGTATTTCTCACAGACACTATGAAGTGTTTCCTTCTGATAAACACAGAAAGGCACCAAGAATTCCTTTTTCATTGTGGTTCTTTTATTAAAACTTGAAGATTTAATCAAATGTCATTAGTAATAACTGCTTGCAGTTACTATAGTCATGACAATATTGATTTACTCAACTTTGAATAAAATTTATAGACATATCACAAAAATCTTCATGTATGTTTGTGACTTTTCTAATTCATAGAATATTTTTATAGATAACAGCCCCCCTGAAGTCCTATTATTTCTACAGAAATCTTATGAAATATAGATACTAAATGGCTTTGCACAAATTCAGTCAAGTACATATGAGTCACTAAAAATACAAAAGTTTAGAATCATTCTCTAATTTAATTCTATTTATATTTTATGTATCACAAACATATATATATATATATATATATATATATATATATATATTCCAGACTATCATTTCTGTGCACTTAGTTTGTCAGAACAGGCAGAGTGAAATAATAACTTAGCTGTTTTCTCCTTCCCTCTTCCACCAGGAATTCTTTCTGCAGACAATGAATTAATCTGATGAGACTGATTTCATGAGTTATCTTTTGCACAATTGCTCCAAGAGCACACTATTTCCTGAATTTACATAGCATATACTTCTTTTTACATTCTTATCTTAGAAATCTTGGCTGTAATAACCACTTTATTGTAAATAGTCAAGGAGATTTATTGCAAGAGACTGTCATACTGTGTATTGCAATCTAATGACCATAATCTAGTGTACATTTTGATATGTATGTTTATCTAGATATGTATTTTCCTGTACAAATGTACATAATGGCCAGAGGTAAACCTCACATGTCATTTCTCTAGAGCCACCAACCATTTTTTGGGGCAAAGTCTTCTATTAGACTACAGTTCTGCAAGAAGGCTAGCTGGTTGGTGAGCCCCAGAAATATACCTGTCTCTGTGTCCTCAATACTAGAATTGTAAGCATATATCACCATACCAACATGTGTTCTGGTATTGAATTCAAGTTCTTTACTCATTGAGACATCTTTAATCATACAATTCTTATTTATAATCACATTTTATTCTCAAAATCATCTAATAACATCTCTTGATGTGATTTTTATATATGAATGGTATACATTCATATTTTTACATTTGCCTGTTTCCAAATGTTCCTAATGATTGGGTAATCAAACTCTTAGGTTGAATAAGGCAAAAAAATTAGTGCAATTAAATAAATTTGAAAACTCTATAAATTAGAAAGCTTCATCCTAAAAAAATAATTATACAGTATTATGGGGTTAAATTGTAACATTTTATTCATTAAAGCATACTGCCATCAAAGCTTAGTCTCTACTTTGACATTGAAATGCATCACCAACAAATATGCTGACAATGGGCACATTGAGGAGAAGGGAAACAGTGAGAAAGCTTGCTATCCAAAGCAGCGAAAACGTTGAATCTGGGTGGGGAAATAAATCACTCAATAGATGTTAATTATCTTAATAAATTTAAAAATTATCAGTGGGTAACAAGAAAGCATTCAATCTACTCAAATAACACCACTATATCAATCTGTCTACTGGTTTTTCAGTATGGTAAAATTGAAATGATATATTTCCTCTAGTCTTCATTAAACTTTCATAAGCTCAATGATCCTAGATAATGTATATCTTCATTGGTTGACCAATCACTTATTTTTACATTCTATCAGTAAGCATATTTTGTATTTACTAGCAATAACTCTAAATATTTCAGTAGCTCACAGTCCATTAGATACAATTAGTATAAAATATCTGCAGATGACAAAATAAAAATTAAGTTATTAGCTAATCAATCAAAGACTACTGCAAAGAGAGCAGAAACGGGAGGAAAATAATAGTTCCATGCTGGCAGGTGAAGGAGAAGGGATTGTGTGAGCAAACCTGGCAGATTGGTTTCATAGCTGCAGATAGAAATGCTAGAATTACAGTATTGTTCTTTAATTATTGCTTCTGTAAAGTGAGATTTTTTTATATCAGTGGTCTAATTTAAGTAGAATGTTACACCATGACCATAGCGTCTTCCTGTGTCTCTTTGTTCTCTATAGCAGTATAAGAATAGTCTACATACAGTAATCATCATTAGAAATATGCATGCCATAATCTGTAAACGTTTACATTTACCACTACCCCTTTACATGTCTGAAGATAATCTCCTGAATGACGCATAAGTTCCTGTCCCTCTCAGTCTTCAAAGGGTCTTCAAAAGGGAGCCATATCTGCCAGAGTAAACAGCTTCTGGTATCCTCTGATCATATCTCTTACTCCTGACTTGCTTATTCTTGTTCAAACCATGCTGGCTTTGTTCCAGGCTTAAGACAGGCTCACATAGGTGGGTGTTAGGTTGGGAGTTTTATCTCCTGCAGGTTTATTTCTCTAGATACCCAAGTGAAGAGTTTTTATAGCCTTCAAGTATTTGCTCAAATCTCTACTTTACACAGTGACTCATCCTTTATATCCACACTTTAGCCTAGCTACCAGTCCATGTACTATGTGATCCTTGAACCTGCCAGCATGTTTTTGAGATTTTTCTTCCTACTTATTTTATCTCTTCTTGCTACAGTTTTAAGATACATAGGACAGGAGCATTTTTTATTTTCACTTTTGTTCAATAACTTATTCTAAGCCTGCAAACAGAGTCTGAATGCAGTAAATCCTGTGCCTATTTTTAAGATATAAATTGAAGAAATGATCTGTAGCTTGCTAACTTCGCTTCAGAAAGGAAAAATGATGCCATTCTTATCAGCATCTCAAGCATCAGGTTATACATCTGTTTTCACATCTATGGCTAGGGTTTGAATGTCCTATTATCATTTCAAGTATTTACTGAATAGTAGTGGCTTAGTTACTGAGTTATTATTTTTAAGTTGCTATCTAAAATAAAAGGTATCATGATGAGATTTTCACACATACATATTATTCTGCATTATTTTTTCTTTCAAGACTCTCTTATTTCCTGCTCCTCCACTCTTCTTAATGGTCTCATTTCATTCCACTAATACTTGCTGTTTCTGATTTCTTCTCACAAACATTACCATTTTTTCTCTGTGTTAAGATCTTTCTTCCCTCTCAACTACCATGTACCACATTTATAACACACACACACACACACACACACACACACACACACACACACACACACACCCTTGCAAGTAAGCAAGTACATCATATGCACACATAAAGATTTATCATTTGTATCTGGAGTGTACATGTGGAAGGAGACACATGATATGTGCCTAAGTCTGACTTATTTTGGTTAACATAATATATTAGTAAAATATGTTAGTAAAAAGACAGTCTCTCTTTCTGATAACAAAATGATCCCCATTCACAAGAAATATAAAAACGAAAAAACTAAATGAGCTACCTTATATAAAAACCCCAATAGCATATTTATTACGAATCAAATTAACAAAATAAATTTTATATGACAAACAATATATACTATATTCTTGACTTTGATCTGCTTTTCTCTTACGGTAGAGCTAATGCTCTTTACTAACTAACATATGATTAGCAAAAGATGAAGAAGCAAAAGATGAAGGTGACCCCATAGGAAAACTAGCAGTCTCAGCTAATCCAGACCTCTGGGAGCTCCCAGTACTGAGCTACCAACCACACAGGATACTGGAACTGGTCCCAGGCCCCCAGACACCGATCTAGCAGAGGACTGCCTGGTCTGACCTCAGTGGGGGACAGGACTAATTCTTGAAATACTTGAGGCCGAAGGGGGTGGGGAACCTGATGATGGATGAGCATCTTCTCGGAGGCAGGTGGGCCATAGAGTGGGAACCATGACTGGATTGTAAATAAATCAATAAATTCATTTTTAAAAAAAGGAATCAGAGACAGCTCCCACCCCACCATTAAGAGTCTCATAAAATACCAAGCTACACAACCATGTTGTCTATGTAGAGAACCTGCTTCATATCCATACATGCTCCCTGATTGCCCGTTCAGTCTGTGATCCCCTTTGCATTCAAGTTTGTTGATTCTGTTTTCTTGTGGTTTCCTTGACCCTTCTGGCTCTCACAATCCTTCTTCCCTTCCTCCATAGGATTCATTGCACTCTGCATTATGTTGAGCATGAGACACAACATCTTTTTCCATTAGTTGCTGGATGGATCTTCTCTGATGGTGATTTTGCCAGACTCTTATCCATGACTGTAGCAAAATATCATTAGGAAGCATTTTTTACTTCTTTTTTGTTTTTTTTTTTTTTAACCAGATGCATTCAGTTCCTTCCTAGGACTTTGGGCCAACCAGCATTTGGTTTCTGGTCCTCTAATCAGTGGCACAGATAAGCTCCCTCTTGTGGCATGGATCTCAAGCTGGACAAGTCATTGATTTGCCATTCCCACAATATCTGTACTACCTTTACCCCAGTGTATCATGCTAGCAAGACAAAATTTAGGTAGAAGGCTTTGTGGCTGTGTTGGTGTTCCAATCCTTCATGGGAAGTCTTGCTTATTATAGGAGATAGACTGTTTGGGTTCCATATTTCTAGAACTAAAGTCTTAGCTATAATCATCCTGAGAGTTTCCATTGCAGTAGATTTCTACCTTTACCCTGAATTGCCTACCAATTCCAGTTGTCTCAGTTCTTTCTTCCTCCATACACACAGAACCTGATCCCTCCTGCTCCTGTCCCCACCCATCCCCAATCTTCTCACTATCTATTCAGTTTCCCCTTTCCAGGGTGATCCACACACCCCCATGGAGCTATCCCTCTGTTTGGCATCCCTGGGTCTGTGGATGGTAGCATGATAATCCTTAACCTCACAGCTAATGTCCACTTAGAAGTAACCACATACTACATTCGCCTTTCTGGATCTGGATTGTTTCATTGGAATAATTTTTCCAGTTCCATCCACTTGCCTGCAAATTTCATATCATTGTTTTTAAAAGCTGAGTAATAAGCCATTATAAAAATGTAACACATTTTCATTATCAATTCTTTAGTTGAGGGTCATCTGGGTAATTTCCAGTTTCAAGCTTACCAATAAAGCTACCATGAACATAATGGAGCAAGTGTCATTATGGTAGGATGTGCTGTCTTTTGGGTATATGCCCAGGAATGGAATAGCTAGGTCTTGAGGTAGATCAAATCACAATTTTCTGAGAAACCTCCTTATGAACTTTCAAAGTACACATTTGTATTCCTATTCCTATCAGGAATTTCCCTTGCTCCCCATTCTCACCTAAATAAACTGTCACTTGTGTGTGTGCGTGTGTGCGTGTGTGCGTGTGTGTGTGTTTGTGTGTGTGTGTGTGTGTGTGTGTGTATTTTAATCTTAGCCATTCTGACACCTGTAAGAGGGAATCTCAGAGTCATTTGAATTTGCATTTCCCTGATAATTAAGGGTGCTAAACATTTCTTCAAGTGCTTATTGGTCACTTGAGATTTCTCTGTTCAGAATTTTCTGTTTGGACCAGTATTCCATTTCTTAAAGGAGTTTTTTAACTTCTTGATGTCTGGTTTCTTGAGTTCTTTAAATATTTTGTAAATTAGCCCTTGCTAGACATAGGGTTGGTGAAAATCTTTTACATTTTATAGGCTGACATTTTGTCCTATTGAGTGTATATTTTGTCTTACTGAAGATTTTCTATTTTATTAAGTCCCAGTTTTTGCAGATCTTAATGTTGTACTATTTATGTTCTGTTCATGAAGTTGTCTCCTGTGCCAATTCATTCAAGATTTTCCCCATTTTTTTTCTTTCTGTTTCAGAATATCTGGCTTTCTGTTTATGTCTTTGATGGACTTTGATTTGAGATTGGTGCAAGGTAGTAGATATGGATATATTTGCATTCTACTACCTGCACATATCCAATTAGACCAGCACCATTTATTAGAGATGCTTTCTTTATTTTATTGTATAATGCTGGTTTCTTTATCAAAAACCAGTTGTTCATATATGTGTGAGTTTGCCTCTAGTTCTTCGATGTAATTTCATTGATCAACCTGTCTGTTTTTATGTCACTATCATGCAGATTTTATTACTATTATTCTGTAATAGAGCTTGAAATCATGGCTGCTGATAACTCCAGAATTTCTTTTATTGTGTAGTATTGTTTTAGTTAGCCTACATTTTTGTTTATTTGTTCATTTGTTTTTCCATATAAGTATTGTTATTCAATGTCTATAAATGATTGTGTTGTCATTTTGATACAAATTGCATTTAATATGTACACTGCTTTTGGTAGGATGGCCATTTTTACTATGTTAATATGACAGAACCATGAGCATGGAAGATCTTTCCATCTTCTGATATCTTCTTTAATTTTTTTCCTTCAAAGACTTGAACTTGTTATAATATGGTTTAGTTAGAGTTACACCAAGATATTTTACATTATTTGTGGCTGTTATTAAGTGTGTTGTTTTCTGTTTGTCATTTTTTATATAGGAGGGCTATTGGCTTTTTAAAATTTAATTTGTACCCATTCACTTCATTGAATGTGTTTATCAATTGTATGATTCACTCATAGAATTCATGGGGTTTCTTAAGTATACTATCATACCATCTGCAAATAGTGATATTTTGACATCTTTTCCTATTTGTATCACCTTGACCTCCTTTAAAGTTGATCTTCAATAAGTTTCCTTACTGTTTTACCTACAACTTTAAATACTATATTGTATACATGTGGAGAAAATAGAATTTTTCTGTGCCTGTTACTGATTTTAGTAGAATTGCTTTTGAGTTTCTTACCACTTGATTTTATGTTGGCTATAAGCTCACTGTAAATTGCTTTTATTATGAATAGGTATGTTCCTTGTATTCATGTTATCTCTAAGACTATTATGAAGTTGTAGATTCTGTCGAAAGCTTTTTAACCATCTATTGAGATGATCATTTTGTTTCTTTGCCTTAATTTGTTTATATGGTGGATTACATTGATGGATTTTTGAATGCCGAACCACCTCTGCATCATTGGAATGAAGCCTACTTGATCATGGTTACATTTTGATGAGTTCCTGAATTCAGTTTACAAGTAATTGATGAATATTTTTGCTTCAATGTTCATGAGGGAAATTGGTATGTAATTATCTTACTTTGTTGAGTCCTTGTGTGCTTTGGTATCTGGGTGACTGTGGCCTCATAAAATAAATTTGGCAATGTTACTTCAGTTTCTGTTTTGTGGAATAATTGAAGAATTTACTGATAGCACTTTTTTGAAAACCTGGTAGAATTCTGCACTAAAACTATCTGGACTTGGCTTTGTTTTTTGAGACTTTTAATGTCCATTTTTTTCCCATAAGGATTTATAGGGATGTTTCCATTGTTAATGGAGTCTTGATTAAATTTTATTATTAAGTGGAAATGAGTAAGAAAATTGTTCATTTCGTTTAGATTTTTCAGGTTATGGAGTGCCTATTTTTGAAGTATAACCTAATGATCCTTTGAATTGTCTCAGTTTGTTGGTATGGTCCCCATTTTGTTCCTGATCTTGTCAATTTGGAAATTGCCTTTCTGTCTTTTAATTGGTTTAGATAAGCATTTCTTTATCTTATTACTTTTTTTCAAAGAATCAATACTTTGTTTGATTGATTCTTTATAATATTTTATATTTTATTTCTTTCAGCCTGATTTTGATTATTTCCTACTGTCTACTCCTCTTGGGGAAATTCTTTTTGTTCTAGAGCTTTCACATATGCTGTTAAGTTGCTCGTATGAGCACTCTCTATTTTCTTAATGAAGACACTGAGTTCTCTGCAATTTCCTCATAGTATTCTTTCACTGTGCCCCATAAGTTTATGTATGTTGTGCCTTCATTTTCACTGAATTCTAGAAGGTTTTAAATTTCTTTATTTCTTTGTTAAACCAGTAGTCATTGAATAGAGCATTATTCAGTTTCCATGAATGTGTAGGCTTTCTGTTTTTCTGGTGTTATTGAACTCTGTCTTTAGCCCATGTGGTTTGATAGGATGAAGGAGGTTTTTTCAAATTTTTTTTATTTATTTATATATTTTTTATTTTAGTGGTGGATAGAAATTCTACAGCCCATTTCTCCTATTTTTTTATTGGATTATTTTTTTATTTACATTTCAAATGTTATTCCCTTTCCTGGTTTCAGGACATAAACTCCGTATCCCATCCCCTTCCCCTTCTTCTATAAGGGTGTTCCCCTCCCCATCCAGCCTCTTCCTCCCTGCCCCAACATTCCCCTACACTGGGGATTCAGCATTGCCAGGACCAAGGGCTTCTCCTTCCATTGGTGCCCAAAAAAGCCATCCTCTGCTACTTATGCAGTTGGAGCCATGGGTCAGTCCATGTATATAGTCTTTGAGTAGTGGTTTAATCGCTGGGAGCTCTGGTTGGTTAGCATTGTTGTTCTTATGGGGTTTGCAAGACCCTTCAGCTCTTTCAATCCTTTCTCTAATTCCTCCAATGGGGGTCCCTTTCTCAGTTCAGTGATTTGTTACTAGCATTCAATTTTCTTCTGTCTGTTGACACTTGCTTCAGGATGTAGTGTGTGGTCAGTATTGGAAAAAGTTCCATGAGGAACTGAGACAGATGGATATTCTTTTGTGTTTCAGAGAAATATTCTTTTGATTTCTGTTAGGTCCATTTTAGTCATGATGTCTCTTAGCTCAGTTACTTTTGTTTGGATGACCTGTTCATTGATGAGAGTAAGGTCTTCCAATATTAATGTGTGTGTTTCAATTTTGAGGTAAACTTTAGTAATATTTCCTTCACAAATGTGAGTGCCCTTGCATTTGGGGCATAGGTTTTCAGAATTGAGACATTTTCATGATATATTTTTGTTTGGATGAGTATAAAATGTCCTTCTCCATCTTTTCTGATTAATATGAGTTGAAAATGTACTTTGTTATATATTAGTATGGCTATAGCAGCTTTTCTCCTGGTCCCATTTGCTTTGGAAATCTTTTCCAAACCCTTCACCTGAGGTAATGTCTATCTTTGAAGTTGAGGTACAGAAAGATGAATCCTGGTTTTACATCCATTCTGTTAGTCCATATCTTATGGGGTAAGAATTGATTCCATTGATATTGAGAACTATCAATGACTAAAAATTATTAATTCCTGTTATTTTATCGTTGTTTGTTTTTATAAGTGTGTCTGTGCCTGTGTGTGTGTGCACGCATGCGCTTCCCTTCTTTTGTTTTTGTTGGTGTGGGAGTATTTATTGCCCATGTCTTTATGGATGTAGTTAACCTCTCTGTGTTGGAGTTTGCCATCTAATTCCTCTATAGGGTTGTACTTGTAGATTGATGTTATTTAAATTTGGTTTTGTCATAGAATATCTTGTTTTCTCCTTCTATGGTGATTGGATGCATTCCTGGGTACAACAGTCTGGGCTGGAATTTGGGGTCCTAAAAAGCCTAAAAGACATCTGGCCAGGCGCTTCTGGTTTTTCCATTATCCCCTGAAAAGTTGGGTGAAATTCTAATAGGTCTGCTTTTATAAGTTACTTCCTCTTTTTCCCTTGAAGCTTTAAGTATTCTTTTCTTATTCTAAATATTTAGTGCTTATTATTATATGGTGGAGAGACTTTCTTTTCTGGACTCATCTATTTGATGTTCTGTATGCTTCTTGTACTTTTATAGGTATATCCTTCTTTAACTTAGGAAATTTTTTCTATTATTTTGTTGAAAATATTTTATGCCCCTTTTAGCTGACAATCTTTTACTTCTTCTAGTTTTATTACTCTTAGGTTTGGATTTTTCATAACATCCCAGATATTCTAGATGTTTTATGTCAGGAATTTTTAGATTCAGTGTTTTCTTAGACAGATAGATCTATTTCTTCCATCATATCTTCAATGCCTGAGATTCTATTTCCAATTTATTGCAATATGTTGGTGATGCTTGAATTCATAACTTCTGCTTATGCTCCTAAATTTTTAATTTTTCAGTTCCAAAATTTGCTCTGCTTATGCTTCCTTTATTACGTTGATTTCCATTTTCATGTTTTAAACAGTTCTATTCATTCAGTTCTTTGTTGTTGTTGTTATTGTTGTTGTTATTGTTGTTGTTGTTGTTGTTGTTGTTGTCTTAGTTTGGGTTTTATTGCTGTGAAGAGACACCATGACCTTATAAAGGATAACATTTAGTTGGGGCTAGCTTGCAGTGTCAGAGGTTCAGCCCATTATCATCACAGGAAGCATGACAGAGTGAAGGCAGACATGGTGATGAAGAAGGAACTGAGTGTTCTACATCTTGGTCCTCAAGCAGCAAGGAGATGGTGTGCCACATTGGGCATAGATTGAGCATGGGAGACCTCAACGGCTGACCCCACAGTGACATAGTTCCTCTCAGCTCTTTGTTTTGTTCTTGGCTTTCTTTAAGGTATTTATTAATCACCTCCAGGTGTGTTTGTATTTTCCTAAATTTCTGTGACAGTTTTATTAATTTCTTCTTTAAGAATTTCAGTCATCTTCATAAAGTTGGTTTTTGTACAGGAATTTTAATCCAGCAACATGGTTGCTCTGGCAATGGCTAACATCTTATCCAAAGACAAGATCTTGGAGTAATATGAACACACCATATACTTTTAATCCCCCTGGCAGCAATACAAACACACACTTAGTACACTCCTTTGATCCCAATAGTTTGAATACAGACCTACCTTTACTATATTCCTTAAATCCCAGACAATGGCAGAGGGGCAAGCAAGCAGACAAATTGGAGAAAGTTAACAGAATAAGTTAGAGATAGGACATATCCAACTCTCCTGAAAAGAAAGAGGACAGAGAAATTAAAAGCAGTGAGGTGAGAGAATTCAACTCAATTCAAAGCAATACAATTTAAAGTTCATTTCTATGAGGCTTACTTGAGTACAGTTGATCTTAGTTAAGTTCAGAGCAGAGCAGTAAAGTTTGGAGCAGTTTAGATTTTAGAGTTTAGAGTCAGTCCTTCCAAGCAAAGCAATTCAGTCAGAAGCCTAGAAAAGCCAATTTTAATCAGTCAGATTAGAAAAGAATTTGAGCCAGAATTACCAAATTTAACCAGCCAGCAAGAGTTCAGAAATTGCTAAAAAGAATGAGTTTATTCAGCAGTAAGTCATTGAGGCTGAAATATTCTAGGACCATGATGTTAAAAGACAGAGGCTGGAAACTGAAGCCTTCAAGGTCTGGGAAAACAAAAGATTAGATTATATGGAGGCTAGAAGCTTCCAGGTCTAGGCTAAGGATGGATAGATAGATAGATAGATAGATAGATAGATAGATAGATAGATAGATAGATAGATAGATAGATAGACTCTTGACTTGGCCTAAGCCATGTATTTGTAAAACTTGTGACCAGCTCTCATCTCAATCCTTCATCGGAGGGTATAAAATAAAAATTGACATTACAGGATTTTAGGTCTTTTTATTGTACTTCTGTTCTGTTGAAATATTCAGGGCTTTCTGTAATAAAACAGAAGGATTCTTGAGGTGACATTATGCCTTAGCTGTTGTTTCTTTTGTTCTTAAATTGGCCTCTAGATATCTGGGTTTAGAGCAATTGAAGGTCTAGGTACTAATTTCTGAGTTTGTCATTGTTGGATGTTTCTTTTGTTCCTTATTTTCTCAGTCTGTGGAGTCTCTATAAGGGCAGGAAATCTTTGTCCCAGGCTGGTCACTGGTAAAACAGAGTCTCTATTTAGTTGGGTGCTGAGGCATGACAACTAGCAGTGGTGGAGGATGGCAATATAGTGGGCAGAAACCAAGAAATAGGGAGCTTTCAGGGAAGGAAAGCACCCTATATGGACTACTCTCAAAGACTGCTTGGTCTCCGGTAGAATAGAGTGCCTATGCCCTTGTTGGGGACTCGAACACAGCAAGTAGGAGGGTACAGGATTGGGGATAGGGTGGGATGAATGCTGAGATAGTGAGAGAGTATGGAAGTTTGGGCAAAGGAGAGATGTGATGGTTTGAATATGCTTGCCTGAGGGAGAGGCATTGTTTGGAGTTGTAGCCTTGTTGGAATAGGTGTGGTCTTGCTGGAGGAAGGGTGTCAGTGTGGGTATGGGCTTTAAGACCCTTGTCCTAGCTGCCTGAAGGCCAGTCTTTTCCTAGATGCCTTGAGAAGAAGAGTTGGAACTCTCTGCTCCTCCAGCCCCATGTCTGTCTGGAAGCTTCCATGCTCCCACCTTGATGATAGTGGATTGAACCTTCAAACCTGTAAGCCTGCTTCAATTAAATATTGTCCTTTATCAGAGTTGACTTGGTCAGGGTGTCTTTTAACAGCAGTAAAACTCTAAGACAATAGTCTTCCCGAAATTCTTCCTCTTTTTAGAACCCAGATGCAAACTAGAGAGTGTGTTTTTTTTTTTTTCAGAATTCTTTGCCGTGTCTTCTTCATGATACGCTTACTCCATATAAAAGATGCACTAGTTTCAGGATGGTGCAATGGCTCAAAAGTTAAAAACAATTGTCTCCTGTGTCTCATGACTCGAGTTTACTCCCTAGAACCTATGGAAGAAGAGAACCAACTCCTTAAAGTTAACCTCCACTTATGCATGATTATATGTATGGTGCTGCACACATCAACACATGCAAAACAGAGAGACAAACACACACAGAATAATGATGATATTAGTGAAAATGTTTTATTTAAATTATATTACTATAATATAATTAATATAATAAATATATTAATAACAACTGCAATAATGGTGATGATTGATAATAATAAATAAAGTGAAGATGGGGACTGGAGAGAAGTTATGGGAAAATTAATAATAATGATATATGAAGCAAACTTTTGGAAATACAATAATTTGTAGGAAAACCTTATGCACACATACACATACCTACAAACACACACACACACACACACACACACACAAATTCACGCAGAAGTGTAATGCCGGGAAGATCACACACACACATACTCTCATACACACAAATTTGAACAAAAGTATCATACCCGTTGCTTCCAGTGAGTGTGCACTATTAAATGAATTTCTCAGTTCCAGGTATAGGATACATTCTCATGAGATAGGAAGGTCTTAGAGGCACCAAAAGCAACCCAGACTTTTGGTTTATGCTCCCTTGCTCATGATGACTAGATAAAAATCTATTGCTGAAGACAGCTCACTTTGGACGCAGGAAATAAATGAACCAACTTTAAATGGACCAGGAAATGTTTTCCTACTGGATATCTTACATGGTGCCATAAGGTACTGTGAATGCTGCTTGAGGGTAAAATTCATCAACATTGTTCAGTGAGTGTTACAGTATAAGCCTATACGGCAGGATATCCCCATGAGGAAAGAGTGGTATAAAAGTTATATGGTAAGACAATTGTTTTTGAATTGGATACGAGGTATACACTATAGAAAGGATTTCCTATCTGGTGAAATAAATCTGGTCAAAAGCCCATGACAAGGAAGATCATGTATCTACAGGGGAATAAATGGTTGTTTTGTTGTTGTTGTTGTTGTTGTTAAATGTTCATGTTACCAAACTTCTTTCTAATATTTATGCTTTTACACTTAAATCTGTAGTACTCTCAACTTTCATCTCAGAAATTTCTTCTGACGACAGGCAATGACTAATGAAAACACTTATTACTAGTGGCAATAATAATGGCAAGAATACATAACATTGAGGGGTCAGCTGGGTTATGTATTATAACTTCTTACCTCAGGCTCTTAGAAAATTGATGAAAGCTAGAAGGAAAGAAATAGAACTGGCACATGTAAGGGTGATCTGGGAAATGACCACTTCTGAGTATGGCACAGCTATCGCAACCAACTCACAACAATGTGATTTTTCACACAATATAAAACTAGTCAAAACTCTAGTATGGATAGAAAAGGCTCTCCCAAGTTTCTAACCCTGTCAAAGCAGCAATAGGAAGTTAATGTGTACTAAAGGAGAGGGAGTATCCTACTTTGAGGCATGTGGCTGCTGGTAGGTTATTCATGCCCTTATGGTTGGCCCTCATCCATGAGTATAAGCCCAACACTCTTTGGACCCAAATGTTTATTAATAATAACAAACAGAGGATTTGATTTGAAAAAAAAGGAGTCAAGTGCAGGTGCTACGGATTCTTGGGGGAATTTGTTGGATGGCTATGTTCAAAGTACATTAGATGAATACTTGGAATTCCCAAAGAATAAATAAAATATCACTAATTAAAAAGTAAAATATATTAATTTATATTAGAGTAATATCATTAAGACAGTGGCTGCTTTTCAGGAATTCACCTATCTTCATATTTTTGTTTGGTGTATTTGAGTGTTCTGTTTGGTTGGTTTTGCTTTGGAGAAGAGTTCTAGCTATGTCATCAGAGATGACTTCAAACACATGGTCACAAAACCTGTTTCTCTCACTCTGCTACATGCTGATTACAAGTATGGAATACCAAGCTTGGCTTCCATAAGCTTTGAAGTAACCATCTCACACTTTGCAGCTATTATGTGGCTTTAAAAGTAGGGTCTTTTCAGTACCATTCTTTCATACTAAGTTCTATCATACAATTCAGCTTTCTGTGTTTTTCTGAATTTCTTCACCGAATAATCTTAATAGTCAAGGTTTACAGAGTATAAATCATCAGTATTACATGTTCCTAAATTTTGCAATACAAACGTGCGCGCGCGCACACACATGCACACACACACAAGCAATCACACACACATACACACTCATACACATGTACTATTCATGCATTTATATATGTATGTTTATTATGTGGGATTATATCATCTTACTTTTCTTCTGCTCTGCTAAATAGTCATATGAAAATATTTTGTTTTGTATTGTTCTGTATAAATGTAACTTTCATTTGCCAGATGAAATTTTAGTTTCTTTGTTTGTTTGTTTGTTTTAAATTTTGCTTTCTTTTTAAAACATTTTTATTGGATAATTTTTATTTACAGTTCCGATGTTATTCCCTTTCTCAGACATAAGCCCCCTATCCAATACCCCCTCCTCCTTTTTCCATAGGGGTGTTCCCCCATCCCAAACATTCCCCCCTTCCTCCCTTGACATTCTCCTCCACTAGGAATCCAATCTTGGCAGGATCACAGGCTTTTCCTCCCACGGGTACCTAACAGGGCCACCCTCTGCTACATGTGCAGCTGGAACCATGGGTCTGTCCATGTGTAGTCTTTGGGTAGTGGTTTAGTCTCTGGGAGCACACCTAAAAGTTCTAGAAAAAAAGAAGCAGCCAAGAGGAGTAGAAGGCAGGAAATAATCAAACTCAGGACTGAAATAAAGAAAATTTCAGTAGAAACAAAAAGAACGATACAAAGAACCAACAAATTCAGGAGCTGGTTCTTTGAGAAAATCAACAAGATAGATAAACCCTTACCACGACTAACCAGAGGACACAGAGAGTGCATCTAAATTAACAAAACAGAAATGAAAAGGGAGACATAAGAACAGAATCTGAGGAATTCAAAAAATCATCAGATCCTACTATAAAAGCCTATATTCAGCAAAACTGGAAAATCTGGATGAAATAGACAATTTTCTAGACATATACCAGGTACCAAAGTTAAATCAGGATCAGATAAACAATCTAAACAACCCCATAACTAAAGAAATAGAAGCAGTTATTAAAAGTCTCCCAACCAAAACTAAAATAAATAAATAAATAAATAAATAAATAAATAAATAAATAAATAAATAAATAAATAAATCCAGATCCAGATGGGTTCAGAGCTGAATTCTATCAGACCTTCATAGAAGACCTCATACCAATACTGTCCAAACTATTCCACAAAATAGAAAGAGACTGAGTGCTACTGAATTCCTTCTATGAAGCCACAGTTACACTTATACTGAAACCACACAAAGACTCAACAAGAAAGAGAACTTTAGACAAATTTCCCTTATGAATATTGATGCAAAAATACTCAATAAAATTCTCGCAAACTGAATCCAAAAAACACATCAAACCATCATCCGTCTTGATCAAGTAAGCTTCATCCCCAGGATGCAGGGATGGTTCAGTATAGGGAAATCCATCAATTTAATCCACTATGTAAAAAACTCAAAGAAAAAAAACACATGATCATTTCATTAGATGCTGAAAATCATTTGACAAAATTCAACACCCCTTCATGATAAAAGTCCTGGAAAGATCAGGAAGTCAAGGCCCATACCTAAACCTACTAAAAGCAATATACAGAAAACCAGTAGCTAATATTAAACTAAATGGAGAGAAACTTGAAGGAATCCCACTAAAATCAGGCTTCCCACCCTCTATCTATTCAATATAGTACTTGAAGTCCAAGGCAGAGCAATCAGACAACAAAAGAGGTCAAACAGATACAGATTGGAAAGGAAGAAGTCAAAATATCGCTATTTGCAGATGACATGATAGCATACTTAAGTGACCTCAAAAGTTCCACCAGAGAACTCCTACACCTGATAAAGAACTTCAGCAAAATGGTTGGATATAAAATTAACTCAAACAAATCAGTATCTTCCTCTACTCAAAGGATAAACAAGCTGAGAAAGAAATTATGGAAATGACGCCTTTTATAATAGTCATGAAATTGTAGTTTCAAAGGAGGCTTACTGTTAAATTAGATCACCTATTTAGGTTCTTTCTGAACTTTGACTGTCTAGTTCAAATCAGCTGTTGTGGCTCAAACTCCTTTACAAGCCAACTGCTTCAATCTTGCTCTTCTCATCTTCTGGCTTAATTGTCTTTTTTGCTTCAAACTATCTCTGGCTATCTGTCCTAATCATCTGGCTCCTATTCACTGACTTCCTTTCACCTATAATTTGTCTCTGGAAAACTATCTTAGCAAAACTGCCTCTTCTGACCTGCACAGAACTCACAAATGAAATCAACTTCAGTGCACTTAGTGAACTGACTCTAATAGAACTGAATTCATCTCTGAACTCAAGCAATATTACAGAGCAATAGTGATAAAAACTGCATGGTATTGGTACAGAGACAGACAGATAGACCAATGGAAAAGAATTGAAGACCCAGAAATGAACCCACACACCTATGGGCACCTGATTTTTGACAAAGGAGCCAAAACCATTCAATGGAAAAAAGATAGCATTTTCAGCAAATGGTGCTGGTTCAACTGGACGTCAACATGTAGAAGAATGCAGATCGATCCATGCTTATCACCCTGTACAAAGCTTAAGTCCAAGTGGATCAAGGACCTCCACATCAAACCAGACACACTCAAACTAATAGAAGAAAAACTAGGGAAGCATCTGGAACACATGGGCACTGGAAAAAATATCCTGAACAAAACACCAATGGCTTATGCTCTAAGATCAAGAATCAACAACTGGGATCTCATAAAACTGCAAAGCTTCTGTAAGGCAAAGGACACTGTGGTTAGGACAAAACGGCAACCAACAGATTGGGAAAAGATCTTTACCAATCCTACAACAGATAGAGGTCTTATATCCAAAATATACAAAGAACTCAAGAAGTTAGACCGCAGGGAGACAAATAACCCTATTAAAAAATGGGGTTCAGAGCTAAACAAAGAATTCACAGCTGAGGAATGCTGAATGGCTGAGAAACACCTAAAGAAATGTTCAACATCTTTAGTCATAAGGGAAATGCAAATCAAAACAACCCTGAGATTTCACCTCACACCAGTGAGAATGGCTAAGATCAAAAACTCAGGTGACAACAAATGCTGGCAAGGATGTGGAGAAAGAGGAACATTCCTCCATTGTTGGTGGGATTGCAGACTGGTACGACCATTCTGGAAATCAGTCTGGAGGTTCCTCAGGAAATTGGACATTGAACTACCTGAGGATCCAGCTATACCTCTCTTGGGCATATACCCACAAGATGCCCCAATATATAAAAAAGACACGTGCTCCACTATGTTCATAGCAGCCTTATTTATAATAGCCAGAAGCTGGAAAGAACCCAGATGCCCTTCAACAGAGGAATGGATACAGAAAATGTGGTACATCTACACAATGGAATATTACTCAGCTATCAAAAACAATGACTTTATGAAATTCATAGACAAATGGTTGGAACTGGAAAATATCATCCTGAGTGAGCTAACCCAATCACAGAAAAACACACATGGTATGCACTCATTGATAAGTGGCTATTAGCCCAAATGCTTGAATTACCCTAGATGCCTAGAACACGTGAAACTCAAGACGGATGATCAAAATGTGAATGCTTCACTCCTTCTTTAAAAGGGGAACAAGAATACCCTTGGCAGGGAAGGGAGAGGCAAAGATTAAAACAGAGACTGAAGGAACACCCATTCAGAGCCTGCCCCACATGTGGCCCATACATATACAGCCATCCAATTAGACAAGACGGATGAAGCAAAGAAGTGCAGGCAGACAGGAGCCGGATGTAGATCTCTCCTGAGAGACACAGCCAGAATACAGCAAATACAGAGGCGAATTCCAGTAGCAAACCACTGAACTGAGAATAGGACCCCCGTTGAAGGAATCAGAGAAAGAACTGGAAGAGCTTGAAGGAGCTCGAGACCCCTTAGGAACAACAATGCCAAGCAACCAGAGCTTCCAGGGACTAAGCCACTAACTAAAGACTATACATGGACTGACCCTGGACTCTGACCTCATAGGTAGTAATGAATATCCTAATAAGATCACCAGTGGAAGGGGAAGCCCTGGGTCCTGCTAAGACTGAACCCCCAGTGAACTAGATTGTTGGGGTGTTGGGGGGAGGGTGGCAATGGGGGGAGGGTGGGGACGGGAACACCCATAAAGAAGGGGAGGGGGAGGGATTAGGGGGATGTTTGCCCAGAAACCGGGAAAGGGAATAACATTCAAAATGTAAATAAGAATTACTCAAGTTAATAAATAAAAATAAAATAAAATAAAAGAATCCCTTGGGAAAAAAAAGAACTGAATTCAATTCCAATCTCCCTTCCTCACTGCTATTTAAGTAGCCTATTTTTCTGTCTGTTCTCATGAGAGTTGAGAATATACTATCTGAATCATTCTATTATATCTTCCTCTGATTTCTTTCCTTGTCTGTCCCTAAATTCAACATCATTGTCTGGGATTTAGGGTGTACACTAAAGGCATGTCTGTAGTCCAACCAGATAGATATAAGATGTATGGCTTGTCTGCCTTCCAGCTGGATCACATCTTCTGATGTTATCTGCTGCCAGAGCATCCATGGTGCTGGATTAAACTTTCTCCACAGCTTTGCTTTGTTTTTGTTTGATCTGCTCTGTTGTCTTTAGATCATATGAAACTTTATTATTTTATAACTTTCCTTAAAAAATTATACCAGTTCAAACATTGACTTAATCAAGATATTTACAAATGTTTTATGGAATAATGCACCTTATGAAAGCAAGGTGCATGAAATGGTAGTTCTCAGCCTTTTAAAACTTTCTGGACCTTCTCTTCTTTATTCTTTCCTACCTTCTTCTTTCTAAATATTATATTAATGTAACGACATGTCAGTATAATAACTCTTTTTCTCCTTTACAATAAGATACAAAATATAATACATCTCACTAGTTAGATGTCTTAAATGTGATTACATATATAGACATGTTAATTTTCTCTTAATATTTTGATTGTCATCCCCACTTAGGTCTATCCATGGAAGGAAGACAAAAATTACCCAACACACAAATAAGTTTTTTTCACTAAAGAAGATAGATTGTCTTGGTAGATCCTTGGGCAAGTATTTGTCATTAATTAATTTTTGATTTTTCTCTTTTGGACAAGACATTTTACCACTAGACTTTGGCTGATGTTCCATTTAGAGATCAGAATTTAAGACCATAAAAGCAAATGGCTATGTTAGTTTTCAAGTGTTCATATTTATTATATATTATTTATATTATATATTATATTATTTATTATATCTGTATAAGTTTCAGCACACATTAAAATTAATGACTATATATATTTTATCACATTTAAGACATATAACTAGTAAGATGCATTTTATTTTACATCCTATTTTATAGGAGAAGAAGAGTTGTTATCCTCACATGCCATCAGGTTAATGTAATGTACTACTTGGCAATACAAACATGTGTACATCCAAAAATGACAATATAGGGATAAAATATAATGCTAGACTGCATAATTGAAAGGAAAGTATATTACTTATCTCTCTCTCTCTCTTTCTCTCTCTCTCTCTCTCTCTCTCTCTCTCTCTCACACACACACACACACACCTTTGTACAGAACATCAGACAATTTATATTCTGAGGGCGAAAAAAAACTTATGAGTAAATTGTACAACCAAAAGGGCAAACCACAACTGGCAGGCAAGACGCACATGGTACATGAGCTGCACATGGTACGAACATGTTTCTCCATAGATGCATATAAACATAGAACAACAGCCTGTTGTGATGAATAATCTGAAGTAAACTCACTCTTATTTGTTTTGCTTGGGAGAGGTACAAAAAATACATTCCATAAATTTTTTGTGTTTGAAGAAACTGAGGTCAGAAGACTTTTGTCTTGCTTTCTTGGAGTATTTTTTACCAGCACTCAGAATTCTTCTCATTCAGATCTATTCTTATGTTCTTACAAATGCTTTGTATGATCACCAATAATATAAATATAAAAGGAAAACTAGAATTCACGTCAGAAAAACAGCATGGCTTCCACCAATATTACCTAAAGTTCAATAAAAAATTAATGACATTCAATTTCTCTAGACAGAAAATACAGTAGAATGTAGTTGGGTTGACCATACTTCCGGTTTCTAAATTATGTACCTTTTATTCTTTATCACCACAACATTAGTCTATATCATCTGAATTTCACAAATGAGTTATTATTCTGACACTAAAAGATTTTCTTTTCAATCTCATTAACCCGTTCTATAAAATACTTCCTTCTTTTATTGACTGAAAATTTATACTCTATGTAATACACATAAAAATTTAGATCACAAGAATAAATCTAGAATTCTGGTTATGTATGATATATCAAATTATTTTAAATTTCTAGAATATTTTACAAACTTTTAGCACAAGAGATCATTCATGAACAAATATTTTCCATTTTAAAGAATAACAATTCTATCCAGCAAGGTTCCATTTTGTATATTTTACAAAGGAAAGGATACATTCATGGTAAGGAAAAAATTAAGTATCTTGACTATTCCAGAAGCTTCCAATCTATGATATGTAGTGATGATCGAGGAGGTAAAAATCCTCTTAAAGCATTGGTAAATGCTTGCTTCCTGGTACCTCAGTGGCAGAGTCTGTGACAACCATCCTGTAAAATTCAATCTCTTGTGACTAAATACCCCTTCGGTGAATTACCTATTTCTAGAAAAAAAATATAACCAACATGATAATTTATTTACTGAGAATAATACTGAAATAATTATTTTGAAAGTGTTTTACTTTTCCTAAAAGGAATTATTTTTTAAAGCCATTTTATTCTTTTTAGTGAGTTCAGTTAAATTGAACCTGTGATACCAACGATTGTTTTGTTCATACCATTTTATGGTCTACAGGACTTTCTACATAAAAGCAAAAACAAAGAGTAAGCTTGGAGAGATTGCTGAAATGTTCAGGGTGCTTGCTGGTCTTGCAAAAGTACAGTTCTCATCACCAACCTAATTGGCTTAAAGCAATCTATAACCACAACTTTAGGGAATCTAAGCCCCCTTCTCTACTTCACAGGGACAGACACGACCCCACAAACTGATACATGTTCATAAACATAATCAAAAATAAAATATTTAAAAGCATAGTTATCAGTTATTTTTAAAGAAAGTTAAAGATTTAGGGCACCAACTGTCATTATCTTCTCTGTTGCATTATGAACACTAACGTCATCTTATTCTTTGAGTCTTTCATTTTATTTTCTAGAATAAAAATTGAAAAATTAAAACCTTTGACAAAAAATCACACAAGCCAAAGACTAATCAGCCTTTCTACTCTCATTTATACTAAAAAATTAATCTCCACCCAAATGTATTCAAGTATGACTTCTATATGACTTAGAAAATGACAAAGAATTACATTGCTACAATTACAAATTCCTACAGAAGACATTGTTGTGAAGAAAATTATTCTCAAAGAAGCAACAAGGGAAGGGTAGTCTGTCAATGAGTACAGTCAGGATACCTGTAATGTGCAGCCTGCTCTCTGCAGACCTACACAGAAGAACAATGCCATATTTACATAAGCAGTCTTAAATTATATCTGCATCTTTCATGATTACTCCCAAAAGATGCACTGCATCTAGAAAAGAGGAAGAATTACTAAAATTAATTAAGAATTACTAAAATTAAACAGTAATTGAACAGAGCCAACTTAAAGGAGTGTTTTTGGTTTATCTTATATACTATTTCAATTCAGGCCATATAATAAAAGCAAATTTAATGTTCTAAATATAATTACTTATCACTGGGTACTTTGGTATGGTGTGAAGACATTTGCATATTAACAGGCTTAATTTAATTAAAATAACTTCCAAGATGCTATAGCTCAAGCATTTATTGAAATGTGTATGTTTATCAATATAGTATTGTAGTATAAATATATGTCTCAACTTACTTGTGATAAGTTAAAATATTGTATTGAAGTAAATTAATACTTAAAATATAATCATGGTTTGTTACCACATAAATATCTATCTAGTCATTTACCCTGAGTCACTGTTCATTTTGAAATTTCCATGTTTTAATTAAGAACCAAGAAAATTAATTTTGGTTTTGAAATATGGCCAAAGTCAGACATCAGTGTTGTGTATTTCACCATGGATTTCAAAAATATTTTATTTATGAACACAGTTTATCTTTATATTGAGAAGTCTACTGAATAAAATTGAAAATACAGAATGTTAATGGGACAAGAACATTTAATATCTAAATGTCATTTTATTAGTTTGCTATGAAATTTACTATTTGATGCCTTATTGCTTGTTTACCTTCTTGATGTCATGTGTATAGAGTAATATACACAGATTATATGAAGAAATCCAAATAAAAATTGGATTATCACCAAAGTCAGTTGTTCCAGTGAAAGGCTATGAGTTAATTTTAGTTGCAATTTTATAAATTTGCATGTTACCAAACATGACAACATGTCTACACTTGCATATTCTAATTTGTTGCTCATTACAGAAAATATACATATTTGTGTAACTAACATTAGGTCATAATCTATGTATTAAAGTTTCTATGAATAAGGAAATGGTCTTCTCCCCTTATGCATGTTTCATGGAACTATGTGTTCTCTATTTATTATAGTAAAAAAGTCACCTTTATTTCTTTGGATGTAGTAATGAGATTAGAGCCGTACCCAAGCTGTGTGAATAGACGGCTTGGGCTGAACCCAGACTATTTTCTTTTTGTGTTCTAACTATCCCGAGGCCTAGGCTTGGAAATGTCCAGACTTACAATCTATTTTCCCAAGTTGACTGATTCTATCTTGCTTCTCCTGGCTTCTGACTAAATTTCTCTGCCTGGCCTCATACTGACTTTTGTAATGTGTTCTAGTCTTTTGGCTCCTTCACTTTCTGTATCTAATTCTGTCATCAGCTGTTTCTAGCTTGTTCTCTCTGTAAGCTGTAAAACTCATACACACACCACACACCTTTTTTCACTTCAGCTTCCCTTTGGTAACCTCTCTTCTTCTATTGTTCATATGGGAGTTGGACTTATCCATCTCTGGCTCTGTTAAATCTTTCTCTGATTCATCAATTTTTCTGCCCCTCAATTAGATGTCACTTTCAAACATAGCTGTTTTCCTTCTGCAAACTAACCCTGCCTTCATTGGTAAGCATGAAAGGTGTGTACTAAGGGCATGTCTGTACTCCAGCCAGATCGTACTGTAATCTAGGGTCTGGCTGCATTCTGGCCAGATGTTATGTTTGCATATGATCCCTTAACAGAGTGGCCATGTTACTGGACTAAAATTCCTCTACAGGTGTTCTGCAAAAGACATGTACTTTGCAAGGGAGTTTCAATATGGCCATGTTTTAAACTTTGTTGTGATAATTGTTATGAAGAAACATTTCCAAAAGTTTTACTGTGTTTAAATATGTAAAACATAATCTTATTTGTGTCAGACTCAAGAGGTTTCAACCAAGACTATCTAAATATGTCAATCTGAGATGAGTTTTTTTTGACTCTCAGCTGATGGCCTCACTTTCAACTCTTATGCTTGCAAGAAACCCCACACTTTTCACTTTGTTTCCCAAGTGATGGAGTGACCATTTACGGTTTGCTCCGCCCTTGGTATCTGGCACTCACAACGAACACTTAAAGCAATGAATCTGATGAACCTTAAACTGAATCTTATAAAATAGCAGAAGTAATCTTTTCTCTTTGAAGGTTTGTTTCTTGGATATTTTGCTGTAATAATGTTTCACTAACTAAAACAAACATTATTACATTATCACCTCATCAGATGTCAGAGAAATAGATTGTGGTCACCATAAATAGTTTAATCACCATTTTTTAACTCAAGAGCACATGTTGAGTATTAAAGTACTTGCTTGCATTATCTCTTTCTGCTTTTGAAATCCTGAAAACTGGGCGCTATATTTTCATGTTAAAAATTAAGTATCAAAGATGCTATTGCAGAAAAATGGTAGAACTACCATTTAGATGCTCAATTTCAGAGACTGAGCTCTAAAACTGCAAAGAACACTATCTTAAGAGTTCATTCTCAAAAGCAGTAATATTTGTCTTCATTAAAACAGTTTTTTTCTTGGAGTTTTGCCTGGAGACCCACAGGTCAGGTGATACTAAAAGAAAAGATATATTTGATCATTTTTAAGATCAAATCTGTGCTGAGGGGATGCTTGTAAAGTCAGGGTTAGACAGACACTTGAGAAGAATTTCTGAATACCAAAGCTCCCCTTAGCTAGGCAGTTTAAACATCATTCTCAGCTTGAGTAAACCTTAATGAGTTCCTTACTTATGAAAGACTCCTGATGGATCCTTTTTCTTTTTTTTCCACAATATTCATCTATCTTCAAAAACATGCAACTACAATTTTCCTTTCTTAATACTTTTGAGATTTAAATGTTCTATGGGGCAAGAGTGTCTTTCTTTAGGATGTTGTGACAGCTAACCCTTTGACATATACTCATCAAGAAGAATTAATTTCCTGTTCGCCATATATACAGAGGAATGGGAATGTGATACTGGTAAGGAACAATGAACAAATGCAGTTGGCTTACTAAAAGCACGTTTGTTTTCTCACATTCTCCAGTGCTTTTCCATTGGGCTGCCTAAACATTTAAAACATTCTCTCTTTTTTTTGCAGTAGAATTGAGTTCAAACCTCTTTGTTTCCTTACAATAGCCTTAAAAACAATGCTTCTATAGCAAATGTTCACTGTAATCCCTTCTCTCTTTATGTTACAATATTCAGGCTACAAGTTCTGTTATATATTTTCTTAATATACATAGAATTTCTGTTAAGGAGGAGTTGCAGACATTTAAGCTCCAGGGATACATAGGCTGTGATACAGAAAGCAAGAAGAAAGTTACAGTGCTGGTGTGGTCTCATTCTGTAGATCTAGAATCTTGCATTAGAGTTCACCAACAAAATGAACTAGTGAGAAGTAGATAAGAAATAGAAAAGAAAGAATTATTACATGAATTGATATTGCTACAACCAGAGATAGATACTATTTATAGATATAGTAGGAATTAAACCACATAATTACAAATTCTAAATCTCATCATCTTCTGTTTGAAATTTGAAGCAATGAATTAGTATCAAGACTAAATCCATAGGATCCAGATCTATAAGTCCAGAGCCCAGCAGCCCGTGAAAACAGGGCCTTCAAGATCAGTAGACTAAAGAAAAAGGTCTGTGCCTAATAAAAAGAGAAAGAGAATAGTTCTTCCATCTTTGTGGGTTTGTTGTTCATTTGTTTGCTTGTTTTTCTGATTGAGCCTTTAGAATATTAGTTGGATGCCAGCCCATGTTTGCAAATCTAAATTTCTTTAACTAGAACTTTTTAAATACATATATTTTCTGAAACACATTTGTAACATTTGCCAGCTGTCCAGACATTCCTTAGTTCATTCAATTTTACATATAAAATTAGTTGACACAAGCTTCACCACAACCTTCAATCTCTGCCTCATGATGGCGTCATATAGCACATGCAACTACATCAGGAGCTGTTAAGACATTGTAGGCTCAAAACAAAGTTCATTGTTTTTTGTTTTGCTTTCGAGGGGAGAATCAAGGCCTAATCATTTATTTGTTGGTCTTAAAGACTTATTTCTGATTGTATTCTTACTTAGAAGTGAAAGCTCTCAACAAGAACAGCATGCTTCTTTTAGCTCTCTTTTTGTTGAATTTTTCTTTGGCTTCTTTCATTTTCATGGTCAAAGGTCAAACATATTCTGTAACCTCCTTCTTATATCTCTTGAGTGTGTAGCTCCTTTGGAGCAGTGCATCAGTATTTGTGTTGTAGAACATGTGGATTAACATGAATCTGGGGTGCTTTGCCCCTGAGCTTGTTTGTTTAATGTCTTTTTGTCAAAATATTCACACATCATCTACTCTTGAGAGGAAAAGGTTTCTTGTAGCATATTTGGACCACAGTTAAGAAGGCACAGTAGTATCTATCGGTCTAGGAAAATCCTTCTCTCTGTTTCTTATACAATAACTAATTTGAGAACATGCAGATCCACAATGCGTCTGGAAACAGACATGTACTTCATCTCAGCAGTTCTCCATGCACAACAGTAGGTACACTATGCTTCAAGAAAACTTGTTTTATGAGAAAATCCTTTTTGTCCCTCCCATCACTGCTTCAGACCACTTAACCTTTTTACTCTTGACCCAGAACATCAACAGCTAGTTCTGTGGTCAGCTACTTCTCATAGAAAGTAAAAATCTTGGTTGCATTATCAATTCCAATGAGTTTTTGATAGTTGGTGGCTGGGAAAGAGATATTCAGCCTCATGTTGACACAACTGATTTGCACACCATGTAGGAAGAGATACAATGGGCACGTGAGCTCCCTGGAGATGGTCTACTATCCTGCTCAGCTGAAATGGGTGAGCTTTACTGAAGCCAGACTCCAGAGATTTCATCCCAGGATTGCGTCTAGCTTTTGATGTGTTTTCTCATCTTTGTCATTATCATACTCCTCATTTATTTAGCTTGGTGTGAGTGGACACTGAGAGAACCTTACTATCTATTACCTTCTGGTGTGATTACCTTCTGGATGATAGCCCACTCTATTGGGCTCTCTAAATAAAATAAAAGAGATTACTAAGCAAAGATTACTGTGGTGGGAATGTTAGTCAGAAAGTTATAGAAAATTCCACAGGTTCTAAACTTGTTTAAACCTTTTCTATACACTCTTAACAGCAGTCTTCTATGAAAAGAAATAACATAAGTTCAATGAAAACCTATAAAAAGGTCTCACTGAAATATGACAGGATATATTGTTACAAGCCTCTAATCCTCAAACTTGGAAGGTGAAGGAAGGAACATTGTGAATTGAAGCCAGCTAAGGTTAAAAATCCAGACCCAGGTAAAGTCAGAGATAATCTGTTTCAAAGTTCCCATAAATCAACATTGAAGTAAAAAGTATTGACTGTATATGAATTAAAATTATCTAAATATATTCATTTCTGAAAATATCAGTCTTTTAACATCAATTATTTGAGATTGATTTTAGATTTGATGTTATTCACTGATGCACATAGAGACTGAATAACACGTATGGTTTCCACCTTGATCTCTCTTGGGTATACTCACTCTTCTGGAAGTAATAGATTTAAGAAAAGTTGGGTCAATTAATATCTGTCACATTTCTAGGGATTCTTAAGCGAACTCAAAGTGTCATGATCAAATATCTTAACTTTTTCCCAGAGGATTTACCAGGATGGAACAAATCTTCTCTTAAAGCAGTGACAGCAGATCCTAACAAAGACCTGGGCCTCCAAAATAATTGGAAGTTACTGGTATTTTCTCTGCAATTTTATTGTACTTTTCCCCAACCCACCATAAGCTTACTGAATGCTAAATGCCAGACTCACAGGTGTTCTTTCCTTTTGTATATTCATAGCAACTTCATTTACCTAGCCCTTCCTTATACCCTACCGTGTTATATTTTAGTAATAGCCATCAGGCAGCTAAAATGTCAAGCAAAGGTTTCTAATGAGAATAAGCAGCAGGGTTGTGATGTCTTTCTTTTCTGAACACGTGTGGTAAGGCTTTTTCAGACAGTTCCCACTGAAAACACTCATTTCAGTTGATAAGAATATTCAGTAGAATTATCTGCCTAATTATCGCAAAAGTGTCGATTGTAATTTGAATGAATTCTTTCTCAAAAAATCAGAAACAATGTTTTTAGCATTTAGATCAGATGAATATTCAACAAAACTTTTACCACAGAATCTGTCACCAGCATTTTCTTCTCATGATATATCACAATCACAGCAGAGTATATAGACCTCACCAGTCATTCTGCACTATGCAATCTTAAAACATTAGTAGCTTTTTAAATAATAGGACACTTTCAGTAGCATAGGAATCAAGTTTCAGGAGCATAATGCTTCCCTGTCTGGAGCATGTCTCATCCAGATGCACATATGTCTTGCTAGGAATCTGTTCATCCTGGCTTTCCAAATCACAGTACCAAAAAAATCACCTCCCACCCAAATACTGATGTTTTCTTTCCTGTCCACCCTGTCATGCTTTGTGTGATTTTGATGTCTGTAAAGATACACAATTAATATTCTATGAAAATTTAATTCTCATGTTAAGAATTTCCTTTAATTTTCTATTGTAGTTTTGGCTCTGTAGCAAGTAGCAACGCTTAAATAATGCATATTTATTAGATGAATTAATTAATTTATTAACTAAATGAATTCAGAATTGTATAATTGGGTAAAATATAATTCTTAATCACATTTAAAATCTAAATCTATAATGCCTTTTCCCTTTGACTTTAGAATGCTAGGTAAATCCCTCAAATAAAAGAGCTAGTATTTAATATTCCTAGTATTATTAAAGCACGAATGTCAGGTTATTTATATGTTCAGTCCTACATGGAATGACTCATGATAGAAGGAAGATAGAAATTTAAGTGCCCTGTTTTTCCGCATGGTAAAGGAAATCATTGACCCTCATAACCATTGTCTGGATAGCTTGAAAATGAAAGACAGGTACTTTAATGGACTCTTTCATTTATGTTTGCCTCCCCTGGTAAAACATGGGCCGACATTATCAAGTCACATTACTGTTTCCAAAGATCACACTGGTTGAGTGTAAAACCACATTTTAAAGGTACCAACCCAACTACAAATACACGGGTACTATCGAAAACCTTTCTGAGGTTACCTCCTTTTCTTCCATTGGGCTCACCCAACGAGTCAGTCTTTCAACTTTTACTTTCTTAGGCATATTATGTAAGCAGCTGTACAATTAGGATTTGAATTTTAAATCTGGCGTTTTAAAATACAGTCAATATTTCTCCATTGCGCACTTTTAGCAGTTGTCTGTTGCATAATCAGCATGAAATCTAACAAAACGGTACACCAAAGAAACACAGAGACATCTGCCTAACTGCTTTATCGAGCGTTTTAGCAATTCTGCAGAAGCTTTGCTGTCCCACCTGTGGTGGGACAGATGTGGCAACTGCGAGGAGCATATATTAGGATTACAGAATACCGTCTATAAAGGAAGACCAAACGCAAAAAAAATATATTTGAGTTTATGAAAAGGGCCTCAAGGGATATAAATCACAATCTCCTATTTCAGAGCTATAGGCTGAAGAGAATACACTATTCAAGACAGCTCTAGCTGAGTAAGGATTTTATGAGGAAGAACATGAATAAATTACAGTTTCAATTCTTGTCATTTTTCTTAATTATGAAAATACTTCATTTTAGGTATAAAACTGAGAGTCACAGTGAATTGAATATTTTCGTGTAAAGAAGATACTTAATTACCTCTTTTGCTTTTAAGTGAATCTTCATTAAGATATTTTTTGATGGAATTGCAGAACGTGTATTTGACAAACAACTAAAAGTCATAGCTCGCTCTAGTGCCTAGTCTGCAAAAGTTTGTAAAAAGGGGGTAAGTCAGTGACAAAGAAAATTCTACACTACTATGGCAGAAGTCAGTCTCTTTGGGAGCTGCAGAGAGACTGCTCTATCCTTGCCTATAGTACTCTGCTGGGTTTTATATAGTCAAGGTTAAGCACAAGGCGTTATCAGACTGTCCAGATTAGGACACAGTATGTAGCTTGTTGATGCCCTGTTTAAATCTACTTCTGGACTAATAAGCATCTTCTGTGTTGTTCTCACTTCACAGTGGAAACCGCCATTGACTTCCCAGCTGAGGTCCAGGGGTAAGGTCTGCGATTCCAAGGGCACTTGGCTAGCCTGAGTTTACCCATTTTAGTTCATTACTATTATCATTACTATTTTTATTTGATTTTAAAGCATAGAGTCACTTTGTATCCCATGCTGGCTGGCTGGCTGGCCCCAAACTCTAAGATACTCCTACCTTGGCTTCTTTGTTTTTGGAGTTAAGGTATGTGCCAACACAGTCAATTTCCTTTATTTGAGTTGGATGGAAAAGTTTAGTTTATAGAGCAAAACCAAAGATTTTACAGTGAAAAAAGTAGTCCATATCATTATTTTTATCTTTCTATCAGTGTTAAGAAAATATAGATAATTTTATTTTGGAGCCAAACACCATTGTCACACCTCAACTGGAAATTGAAGCTAAGAAATGTTTTAAAGCAAATGGACCTAACAGATATCTACAGAACCTGTTACCCAAACATAAAAGAACATACCTTCTTCTCAGCAAATTACAGAAACGTCTCCAAAATTAACCATATACTCAATTATAAAGCAAACCTCAATAGATGCAAGAAGATTAAAACAACCCCTTGCATTTTATCAGACCACCATGGATTAAAGCTGGACTTTAACAATAAGAAGAAAAAAAAAAGAAAAAATAAAGAAACCGAAGACATTCTAGAAGGCAAAGAAACTGAAGGCACAACATACCCAAACTTATGGGACACAATGAAAGCAGTGCTAGAAGGTAAGGCACTAAGTACCTTCATAAAGAAATTGGTGAGATCCCATATTAGGAAATTCACAGCATATCTGAAATGGCTAGATCAAAATAAAGCAAACACAGCAAAGAGTAGATTAGAGGAAATAATAAAACTCAGGGCTAAAATCAGTATATTAGAAACAAAGAGAACAATACCAAGAATCAACAAAACCAAGAGCTGACTCATTGACAAAAACAATGAGATAGATAAGCCATTAGCCAAACTAACTAAAAGGCAGACGGACTGTATCCAAATTAACAAATCAGAAACGAAAAAGAAGACATAACAACCAACACTGACTGAGGAAATTTAAAATAAAATCATTCGGTCTTACTTCAAAAGCCTGTACTCCACAAAATTGGAAAATCTTAATGAAATTAATGATTTTCTAGATAGATGCCACTTACTAAATTTAAATCAATATCACATAAATTATCCAAACAGCCATATAAACCCTAAGGAAATAGAAGAAGTCATTAAAATTTTGGCAACACAAAAAAAGCCCTGAGCCAGGTGGTTTTACCTCAAAATTCTATCAGCTATTCAAAGACAAGCTAATACCAATACTCTTAAAACTGATTTTTTTCTATTCCACAAAATAGAAATGAAAGGAACATTGCCAAACTCATTCTATGAAGCCACTGTCACCCTGAAACCTAAACCACACAAAGACTAAAAAAGAATTTCAAACCAATTTCTCTTATGAAATCCTGACACAAAATCCTCAATAAAATACTGAATCCAAGAACAACCAAAAGCATTATTCACAATGATCAAATAGGTTTCATCCCATGGATGCAGAGATGATTCCATAGATTAAAATCCACTAATGTCATCCACCATACAAATAAACTGAAAGAAAAAATCATATCATTATTTCATTAGATGCTGAAAAAGCCTTTGATAAAATATAAGACCCTTTCATGTTAAATGAAAACCAGTGATACAGAGAAAGTAATTAAGCATAATCAAAACTGTGTACAGCAAGCCAATATTTAAAATAAGCATAAAAGAAATCAAACAAATATTTAGTAAGTCACTTGTTTTTAGACACAAAAAGTATTACATGTGAAAATTTCTATTAAAAAATGTCCTTTTAAGCTAGGTGCCCAGCTACTCATGGGACTCTGAAACTTTGGAAAATCACTTGGGCCAGAACTTCAAGGCCAGACTTGGCAGCAAAAACCAATCAAATTCTAATCTTAACAATCTTAACAAATAAAACACACACACACACACACACACACACACACACGACAAAACTAAAATAGTGACAAAAATGCCTCCCTACTACCTTTATATTGGTGTTTAGCTTTTAGTAAAAATGATTGCATTGAGAAATATATGGTAAAGTATTAGGAGAATGGCTCAATATTCAAAAGTACTTACTATTCTCATGGAAGACCCAAAATTCAGTTACCAACACCAATGTGGAGTGGCTCACACTGATCATCAAATGTAACTGAAGCTTCAATAGAGCCAACTTCCTCTTCAGTCTTCCTTGAGAAGCTGTACTCTCTCTCTCTCTCTCTCTCTCTCTCTCTCTCTCTCTCTCTCTCTCTCTCTCTCTTGAGCTAGAGCTGGAGCTTGCATGCATGCACACCCACACAGAGAAAGAGGAAGGAGGGAGGGAGGGAGAGAGGGAGAGAGAGAGAGAGAGAGAGAGAGAGAGACAGAGACAGAGACAGAGACAGAGACAGAGACAGAGAGAGACAGAGACAGAGAGAGAGAGACAGAGACAGAGAGGCAGCTGGAAGAATAATAAGAGAAATTTGATAAACTAAAATTAACCAAACCTTTAAATGCATATGGGTGTGTGTGTGTGTGTGTGTGTGTGTGTGTGTGTGTGTTTGTGTGAATTGAAGCTTTTATTGGTGATTGTTCATATGATGAGATAACCTCATGAGAAACCTAAAATTACCTTACTTAAATTATCTTACAATAATATTGTCAATATCATTGCTAATTTTATTTCTTTGTTCTTTGAAGATTGAAGAAAAATATTTATAGTTAAATGTCAAAGATTCAAAGATGTGGTTAGCTCATAACTTGGCTTGAAACACTCGGAGTGGCACACTGAGCTCCAGGATGCCATCACATTTTGATACAGACACACATACCTATGTGCTCTTTGCAGGAACTAGGAGATAATGTGGACTGGTGTTAACGATTATTTTATTTCTGTGTTAAATATGATTTATCAGAGAAACCAACTTAAACTATTGGAGACAGATGTGTCTTAGTCTCATTGTAGCAAATGCATAATGATACAGATTTTACATTGCTGTGAAAAATGGTTGTTTGCTGCTCTTTTAAATGGCCTGTGGAGCAGAGTAGATGAGCTTTACGAAAATGCTCTTTGGGAAAAACAGTACTAATTCTCTGAAGTAAGAACTTCTGATTTGGCTGGAGACTCAATTGTGTTGTGTGATATTTTTCTGTAAGCTGTCTTATGAGAGGATGTTTCACTGAAGCAGACACAATTGAGGATGTTTTGCTGAAAACAGCCATGTGGCATTTTTTTCTGGAAACTGGCTTGTGAAAGGGCATGTAATTTTTGCCAGAGTAGACACATGAGAAGACACATGATGTTTAGAAGGACACTGGATGAAACACTGGCATGGGTTCACCTTGCTGGTCTTCACTGAGCTCCACCTTGCTGGTCTCTGCTGATGATGCTCTGGTATTGGTTGTCCTTGCTTTCTCCACTGACCTTCATAGTGAAAAGCACACCACATAACTTCTGGTGGTGTTTCAACTGCTTCTTGCTGCTTTGACAGACGCAGACAGAGTAGGTAGAACCTTGCAGTTTCTTCTCAGATTGAGCTGCTATGGCTGCTGATTCATGTTTGGTATTTTGCTAGTGGACTGGACTGCAGACAGCAAAGATTGGAATTAACCCAAGGAATTATTTCTAAAGCAGATCAATGCCCCCTTGTTCTATTGGCCATTTCCTTCCTTATCTTTGGTCAGTGAGCTAAGAGTGGATGAAGCATTTAAGAAACCTTATTAAAGTACGTTTTGAAAAATATAAACCCACAACTTTCTTCATTTTTTCCAATTTGAATACTAAAGAAAATGCTTCTTTATTTTCTCCATACCTTTCAATTTTCTCACTCAATCATAATTTTTTTCTCAAAAGTATATTTCTGGGTCCCTATGACTGATGTACCTGTTAAGCTCAATAAATGTATTTTTGATAAAAGAGTTTATTTGGGTTTATGGTTCTGTAGGAATAGAATCCATGACGGTTATGGACAGCATTGAGGAAGGCGACAGGCATAGAAACTGGAGCAGTAAACTAAATGCTCACCGCATACTGCAGTCATGTTAAAATGCCTGCAGAGAAACTGGAAATACTCCTAGCCTTTAAATTCTGAAAGCTCCCCTCCAGAGACATCTCCAAAAGGCTATAAACCTCTGAAATCTCCCTAAATAGCACCAACAACTAGTGTCTAAGTACTCAATGCCAAGACTACAAACTATAGATTGAATTTAAATTAAAATAATTTTTCTCCTATTATTCCTAACTTTATGTTTTACCATACTATGCCTGAGATGCTAACTTCATATCTGAATATCTGTTGAAATTTTTTAAATTATAGGACTTGTTAAGTATGTTTTAAGTTATATTTATTAGATTGCTAAAATAATTAATTCATTAATATTTAAGTTTTGCCATAATGGATCCTATAAAACCTAGAGCAATTTAGAATGAACTCAGATAAACTTTGTGCTTGCAATGACTTTTGTCTCCAAGGGCTAGTAAATTGTCTTTGTAAAAGGTCAATTTTAACATTAACAAATAAAACTTGAAAGAAAAATAACAAAAAAATTTACAGTCTCATTGCTTCTTAAAATCATCCTCCATTAGAAAATTAAAAATAAGGGACTAATGTAAAGAGAAAATTTCTGATTTATATCAAAGACATACAATTTGTTACAATACAAGTACAAGTTTCCAAGAAATAACTTCAGTCTGAATGACAACTACTATTGGTACATTGAACAAGCCAACCCCAAATAACCCAGCCGTTATGTAAACACGATCAGCTCATGCACTGGGGAAACTTCTTCACTGTTTGCACAAAGCAGGCCTGAAATATGCAGCATAAAATTAAGCCCAGAGTTAAATCTGAAACCAGCATATGGTAATAATTTAATAGCACCTATAAGAGTCCACGTCCCTTTCAGGGCAAAAGAAATGTACATCTCAGTTTTCATCCTTATTTTTTTGAAATATTTAAATTTTGATGGCACATGTAAAATAAGATGATCTAAATTTTACTTCTCTGTAGTGTCATTTTGAAAGCTTGAAGAATGTGAAATTCATCATTCTATAGCCATTGTACAGAAAACCCTTTGTGGCAATTGAGTTCAAATCCCCCAATTAGATGGTAAAAATTATTCACATATTGTCAGTTGGTGAGCTGAATTTTGTATCACAAATCTGATTAATGTCACTGGATCTTGTTAGGAAAGAGTCAAAAGCTCAAATATTTTGCCAACTATGCAGTGTTCCACAATATTGTATTTTCTTATACAGTCTGTACAGTTCATTCTTGGTGTTTTATCTCCCTACATTTTATACAACAGGGTTTTTATAAAATATTTATGAATAATATTTACAAAAATACATAAAATGGTTATTTTATCAAAAATGTTTAAGAAGACATTTTCTATTCTTTGAAAAAATATTTTGCTCATATATACAAAAGTACAGCTTACCCACATTTAAACACATAAGATTATATATATATGTATATATATAAATTTTTAGTATAAGTATGTAATTCAAATAATTATACCATTTCTCCCTTATTTCTACTGTTGCCTCTTGCTCCTTTGCAAATCCATGTTTTCTCCTTAAAGTTTATTTTGTTACAAAAATGTTTGTTTGAATAAATATGTAAATGTAAACTACTGAGTTTAGTATTGCTTATATGTAGACATTTTATTCCTGACTACTGGTTTTAAATACATAATGGGGGGCATATTCTGATTATACTGAAAATTCTTATTATTCTGAAAAGACTAATTCTGATTCCCTTAGCCATCCTTAATTTCATAAAGCTCTTCACATAGATACATTGTTTTTTTTTATTTGTGTTGGCATGTGAACAGTTGTCGTTGTCTAGATTTTGTTTAGGCAGCTACAGTCCAACTTATGGGCATTGCTTCCCAATCATACCTAGAAGACCTTGTATTATAGCTGACTTCCTGGTTTCTGACTCTTATAGTCCTGTTGGCCGGTTTTTCATAATATTCCCTGAGCCTTAGTGTATTAGTTAGGGTTTCCATTGCTGTAAAGAGACACCGTAAACCAAGCAACTCTTATAGAGAACAACATTTATATGGGGCTGGTTTACTGGATTGGAGGTTCAGTTCATTATCATCTAGGCAGGAAGTATGGCAGCATCCAGGCAGGCATGGTGCTTGAGGAGCAGAGAGTTCTACATCTTGTTCCAACTGCACCCAAGAGAACATTGACTCCCACATGATTAGAAGGAAGGTCTCAAAGCCTAGCCATACAGTAACATACTTCCCCCAACAAGGCTACCCCTCATAATAATTCCACTCCCCGGGCCAAACATATTCAAGCCACCACATTCGACTCCCTGACCCCCCCAAAAAAAAAACTTGTTCAAACACATGAATCAATGGAGGTAATACCTAGACTTAACATCAAGTAAAATATACGTAGTCCAACTTCAAAAGTCCCATAGTTTATAACAGTCTCTACAATGTCAAAATTCCAAACTTCAAACTTCATTCTGAGATTTATGCAATCTCTAAACTATACGCCCTTAAGAAATCAAAATAAAAAAGCAGATCACATACCTCCAATATCATGCAGGACATACATTATATTCCAAAACAAGAATGGTGAGGAAATACTGAACCAAAGCTAACTCCAAACTTCCATGACCTATATCAAAGTGCTCTTTAGATCTCCAACTCTATTCATCCTTGTTGGTGTCTGTTAACAGATCTGGCATTCAGTAACAACAAACTTCATTCTCTTAGACTGGTTCCCTGTTAGTAGCTTTCCTGGGCATGTACCTCATAACTCTGACATCTCTGATATCTTGGAGTATCCAAAGTAAAGCTATACAGCTTCTTGTTCCAATGTCTGGGATCCACATGTGATCTTTTGGGCACCTTCAGAGTGTTGGGTCACTCCTCCATTTCTGCCCTTTGTAGCAATTTGATCAATTCCACTCCACTGTTGCTGCTGTACTTAGTGATTATCCCATGGTACTGGCATCTCTAATTCACTAGAGTCTTCCCCTAAAACTAGGCTTCACCAATAGCCTCTCATAGGCTCTTTTCATGGTGCTAAGCCTCAAGGTCTTTGCATGAAACTTTCAGTCATAGGCCATCAACTGCACCTTCACCAATGGCCTTCCCTGCCCTCAGAGTAACGAGTCTCAGCTGCTCTTACTACCCCCATATGCTTTCAAAACCAGTACCACCTGGGTTATTCTTACACACTACCAAGTCCAGCTGAGGCACAGGGTACTACCTTGGCTATCTCTGGAACACAGCTTCTTTGGCTCCCAGAAAACACGTCCAAGAAGACTTCACCCCAACAATGCTGGACTCTTCTAAATTCTTAGTTCAAGGTAATGAGTGTCAATTGTCCAAGGAGATCCTTCTTTTTGTGACTCAAAAGCCAGAGCCATGTGGTTGAAGCTGCTGAGTTCTATTGTTTGCTGGGGATGGAACATGTACTCCTTGTTCTATTACATCCCTCACTGCCGAAGTCTAGCTATCCCAGAACTTGCTCTGTTAACTGCCCTTGAACTCAGAGATCTGCATGGCTATGTTTCCTGAATGCTGGGGTTAAAGCTGTCTACCACTACACCTGGATTTAAGCTTTTCTTCTCTTAGAACAAGATCTGTCCCAGGCTAGCCTTGAATTTAGAGATCTGTGTGCTTGCCTTTGTCTCCTGGGATAAAAGGTGTGCACCGTCATGCCTGGACCTAAACTACTCATGGCCACCACTCCTCAAGATTTTGATTAAAAACCTGTGCCCTCTATTTCTGGATTGTGGTCCATTCCAGATTAAAAGTCCCAATGAAAACAGTAACCAAGTCCCTTGTTCTACTGTAAAAGAATAAACAATAAGCTTAGCTGGGTAGAATCTTACCTTAAGGTTACCACTCCCTTAATCTATTTAAATACTTGAGCATAGAATTCAGCTCTATTCTACTTTTAAGAATAAAAGGTGCCCCTTTATTCTTTGAACCATACATTTTTCTATTTTTTTCTTTTAAAGATTGCTAAGCTTAATCAAAATATTCTTAATGAGGCTAAACCAGAGAACAAAGTCTCTGCTGGGCTTTTATTGAGATTTTCTTTGTCAAAACAATATCACCAAAATACCACAAAAACCAACCAACCAACCAAACAAACAAACAACAACAACAACAACAACAACAACCAGCCTCCAACCCACACACTGAAACCTCTTAAACTGGGTCTCTATAGTTCAAATCACCTTCAGCACCAATATCTTCCATATTCCTACTAGGATGACCCATTAAACCTCACTTAAAGTATTCCACTGTTTTCCCAAGTCCCCAAATCCACATTCTTCCAAACAAAAACATGGTCAGGTCTATCATAGCAAAACCCCAGTAACCAACTTCTGTATTAATTAGGGTTTCCATTACTGTAAAGAGACACTAGCACGAAGGCACATCTTAGAAAGAACAGCATTTAATCAGGTGTGGCTCACTGGTTCTGAGGGTCAGTCCATTATCATCAGAACAGAAAGCATGACTGCATCCAAGAAGTCATGGCACTGGAGAAGCTAAGAGTTCATCTTGATCTGACTGCACCCAGAAGACTCACTCCCATGTGGCTGATAGGAGGGTCTCAAAGCTCACTCCTACAGTGATAGACTTCCTCCAAGAATGTCACACCTCCTCCAATAAGGCCACTTCTCAAACATGGCCACATCTCCTAGTAGTGTCCCTGTCTGGGCCAAGCATATTTAAATAACCACACCTAAGTATAAGGATATTTTAGCTGGAGTTGAGTACCCCACAGCCAGTTCTTCCTTGCATTTTGACTAGCTGTGGCTTTCTGAAATGTTCTCTGTGACAAAAAGACGCCTCTTGGATTAGTACGGGGCAGGAACTGCACTTAACTTGTGGGTATAATGGTGAGCAAAAGAAAACATTTAGAGTATACTGGTTTAGAAAAATGTCAGTCAGTAGGAAGTTCTTCATTATGATCTATGACCTCACTAGCAACCTGTATTAGACTAGATTTAGAATACTAGGCATGGTTTCCCCCTGTTGAATGGGCCACAAATCTAACTGGATAGCCAAGATGTAAGTGCCACTATTGTACCATTTGGAAGGTCTTGCCATGTTGGTCACTGTTCTGAGTCATAAGAATCACAGCTGAATGTGACATTGATCACTTTCTTGTAAGAGCAGCTTGCAGAGCACCTTTCGGGTCTATGAAGGTCACTCCGTAGGGAAGAGGATCTCAGGTCAGATTCAGTTGGAATCCTCCAGGCCTTGTATCTAAATTGCATGGTGTACTCAGCAATTCAGTCTTACATTTAACCTTCAGAAGGCGATAGCCTAATCATTTGGAGAGTCTCTTGAACTTCCTGGTCCAACAACTTGAAAAGAGATTTCTCTTACCTCACACAGGGATTTTTGTCAACCTATAACTCTTAGGAGAGGCGTACATGTGTACCCAGGCGGTGTGATTTCCCTTAACCGATGTGGAAATATATTTATATGTAAAATACATGTCATCTTATATAAATATAACATAGTACAATTCCAGGTGTACTCAGAACAGTGGAACAGTATTTAGCATATCTTCCTTGCTTAAACGTAGTTTTCCACATTCTTACTTCTGTAGCAGGTATTGTCTTTTAAAAATAATATCATATTCTCTTTTTATATTTTGGTCTTGGAAACATTTAAATGTATGATCTTTATATATAATATGGGACTACAACAAAACCAGAGCACAGCAAATAACCTCCATGATTCAGACACAAAACAATAAGTAAAAATATAGTGAGGCAAGGAATATCTGTGATTTGGACTATCCAGACTATGCAATGCACCTACTCTTAAGACCTGGGATGATTCTAATCTGATAATAACTATGGTTACAATCAATAGGTGTTGGCAAGATCAGTGGAGGGTATGGAATAAATGTTCTCAAAGCATGGAGGAAAAGAAATCTTACAAGGAATAGAAAAACTGCCAAGGCCTTGAAAAAGCACAGAGCATGTTGGAATATATTCAAACAATTCATGGTGGTGTAATTTCAAAGCATAGAGATACATGTAGACAAGAGAGATGTTATGGGGATAAAGGACTAAATATTCAGTCCACAGACTTTCCCAATGTTTTGGAGTAAGAGAATGAAAATGGTGCAATCTGGAAGAGGGATTGAACATGCTAACATGTAATAAAGGAGGTTATAAGGACACTGTATGACAAAACAATATCCTAACAGAAAGTGAAAAAGAACTGAATAAAGAAGACTAGATACAGAGAAAAGTTGTCTAACACTTTACCAATAGAAGCAATGCTTAAGGGTTACAGAAAAGAAATTTTTGTTAAATAATTGAAAATATTGAAAAAGAGTAGATAAGTGAGTGCAACAAGACTTTACCATTAATATGTATGTTGTCATAGAAGAGATAAGAGAGGTCCTGAACTGCACTGCTATTCTGCTGTAAAAAAATTTTTATCACTTACTAGAAGATGAGCAAAGTAGAGAGGGTTAAAGAAAACTATTTTTAAAGTGATTTTTACTTTGAATCCAGGTGCTGGTAGAAGAACATAACAGAGGTGTCCCTAGGCAATCTAAAGATAAGGAGAATGACCTAGGGCAGAGATGTCCTTTTTGAAGTAAATGATATGTGGATTGTAAGAAAACCCACAGGAAAGGAGGGTATTTTTAAAAGTCGCAAAAAAGGGGGGTAAGGAAAGTTGAGAATTTACAGTTGAAGATGTAGGAGAAAAACAATTTGAGCCTGAAATATAATGTCTGATTATTTTCGTCTGGAATTGTCACGTTTTTATTTAATAAGGTTTGTCCTCTCCAGTAATTTCTAATAAAAAAAAAACTAAAATATTTCAGTAATTTGAGTTTCAATCCACTTCAGTTTATATTCTTGCTTCTCTGAAAATAAAAATGACAAATTTAAACCAGTGTCATTTAATATTGATCAATCAGCTAATAGAAAGATTTCTGATTGGTCCAAGTACAGAGAAGAAATAGTCTGTTCAGCCTCAAACGGTGCATCTGTGTCACAAATCTCATCGGGTTTAGGAAGCACCAAGAAGAAAGGTGTGAAAAACGGTCCTGATTAGTGTTTTATCAACTTGCCACACGGCAAAGTCATTTTGGAAGTGAACACCTCAGCTGAAAAACTGCCCCATACCAGATTGGCCTGTCTGAGGGGCATTTTCTTGATACATAATTTATGTGAGATTGTTTAGAATATTTGGGGTGACACCAGCCCTGCTCAGGTGTCCCTGAGTTCTATAAAAAGGCAGACTGAGCACGCAGCTAGGAGCAACCCAGCGAACAGAATTCCTCCCTGGCTTCTTCAGTACCGGCCTCCAGGATCCTGCGCTGAGTTCGTGCTCTCACATCCCCAAGTGATGAAACCTGAAATAATAATCCCCTTTCTTCCCAAATTGCTTTTGTTCAGGTGTTTTATCACAACAGCAGAAACCTTAGCAATGCCCTCTGGAAGAACCAGAGACTGGAGGACTCTGGGAATCTGCCATCAGAATCTAACATGAACTCCTTGTACCTTCCTTTGCTCACACATGGTCTGCACAAGGTCATCCCAGTCAATGCTCCAGCAGGGGTGAGGGCGGAGGTCAAAAGCCCCTCCTGTCTCATCCACGCAGCTACTGCAATTTTGGAAGTTGTTGAGTCTACGAGATAGGACTTGCTCTTTTAAAAAACTAGCAAATATTAAGAAAGAAAGAAATCGTGTAGATTTCAGACACTGCAAGTAGTTAAAACATTATAAAAGAAAAGACAAAATAATTATTTCCTTTATATACTGAAACTACGATAGAATCACATCGTTTTATCTTCTCTTTTTTTTTTTCTCTCCAAATGGTGTGATGTAAAACACTCCTTGCTCTTTTACAAAGTCATGGCCTCCTTTTATATTAACTGTATTTATTATGCGCGCGCACGCGCGCGCGCGCACACACACACACACACACACACACACACACACACGTATATAATTTTCTTGTTTATCTCCCTCCTGGTCCACCCTCTGACTGTTTCACATCACATACCCTCCCTCCCCACTTCCCCCAGTCTCCATGAGGATGCCGCACCCACCTCCCACCCTGCACTCCACCAGACCTCCACACTCCCTGGGGCCTCCAGTCTCTTGAGGGTTAGGTGCATCTTCTCTGACTGAACACAGACCTGCAGTGCTCGGTTGTATGTGTTGGGGCCTCATATCAGCCGGTGTATGCTGCCTGGTTGATGGTTCAGTGTCTGAGAGATCTCAGGGTCCGGGTTAATTAAGACTGCTCGTCCTCTACAGAGTCGCCCTCCTTCTCACTCCTTTCAGCTTTTCCCTAAGTCAGCCACAGGGCTCACTAGCATCTGTGCATCCTAGGTTGGGTGTAAATATCTCCATCTGATTTTCAGCTGCTTGTTAGGTGTTTCGGAGGGCAGTCATGATAGATCCCTTTTTGTGAGTGCTCCAGAGTTTCATTAATAGTGTCAGGCCTTGGGACCTCCCCTTGAGCTGGATCTTGCTTTGGGACTGTTGCTTGAACTCTTTTCACTCAGGCTTTTCTCAATTTCTATTCCTGCAATTATCTCAGAAAAGAACAATTATGGGTCAGAGGTTTTGATTGTGGGATGGCAACCCCATCCCTCACTTGATGCCCTGTTTTTCTGCTGGAGGTGAGTTCAATAAGTTCCCTCTCCCCACTGTAGGGCATTTCATCTAAAGTCTCTCCCTTTGAGTCCTTAGAGTCTCTTACCGCCCACCTCTCTGGTGCATTCTGGAGGGTGCCTCTATCTCCTACCTCTCAGATTGACTGTTTCCATTCTTTCTGCTGGCCCTCAGGACTCCAGTTCTTTTCCCCCACCCAACACCTGATCATATTTCCCTCTTCCTTCCTTCCCTGTCCCCTTTCCCCATTCAAGTCCCTTCCTCTGTGGTTGCTTTCTTCTCCCTCCCAAGTGTGATTGAGGGATCCTCACTTGGACCCTCTGCTTGTTAACTTTTTAGAGTTCTGTGGACCGTATCCTGGGTATTCTTTACTTTGGGGATAGGGTGGGGCTAATATCCACTTACTAGCGAGTACATATCATGCAGTACCTTTTGGGTTTGAGTTACCTCACTCAGGACAATATTTCCTAGTTCCATCCATTTGCCTGCAAAACTCACGATGTCCTTGTTCTTAAGAGCTGAGTAGTATTCCACTGGGTAAATGAACCACATTTTCTGTATCCATTCTTCTGTCATGGGACATCTGGGTTGTTTCCAGCTTCTGGCTGTCACAAAACAAGTCCAGTGTGGCATGGTGGGGCATCTTTTGGATATATGCCAAGAGTGGTATAGCCGGATCTTCACGTAGGTCTATTTTCAGTTTTCTGAGGAACCTCCAGATTGATTTCCAGAGTGGTTGTACCAGTTTGCAACCCTACCATCAATGGAGGAGTGTTCCTCTTGCTCCATATCCTTGCCAGGATCCGCTGTCACATGAGGTTTTGATCTTAGCCGTTGAGATTGGTGTAAGGTGGAGCCTCAGGGTCATTTTGATTTGCTTTTCACAGATTATTAAGAAATTTGAACATTTCTTTAAGTACTTCTCAGCTTTTCAAGTTTCCTCTCTTTTCTAAATGCAGCCTACTAAGTCAGTATAATGTTACTTTTATGTATATTTTTCAGGGTTGATCATTTGTTACTGGACAATTGTTCTGTTCTTCCCTGGGAAATACAATTTCTATCATTGTCAGGAATTCTTAGTGCTTACAGGGTTTGTTTGTTTGTTTTTTTTTTTTTTTTTTTGGATTTTTTTTTGGTTGGTTGGTTTTGTTGTTGTTTGTCTTGTTTGTTTTTGTTTTTGTTTTGGTGTAGGCTTGAAGCATCATGATTCTTCCTCCACCTAGGCTAGCATGTCTGTTGTTCTTCTTCAGCTCATGTTTGGGCAGACACGATACTGACTTTATGGTTAGAACTCTGACATTTATAATAAACACAGGCTCACAGAGAACAAGAAGCTTGAAGACTCTAAGTATTCATTCATGTTCTGTAGTCTCTTCCTCAGTTCATGTTTCTAATTTATCCTCCAATTTTGACCTGGTTATCGACAAGAAAAAGTGCAGAGTTTATCTTAATCTGCCTCTTGAAGCAACTCAGATAGTTGGTCTGTATGCCTAGGTGTTGCTGCAGGCTCAGCAGGAGGCACCAGCCAGTGAGAAAGGAGGTTAATTTACACGGAAAGACTGAGAAACTACACTCCTTTCTTTCTCTAACATTTTGCTATAACAAAAGCCTATAAGTAAAGGTTTCAAAAATTTATTTAGCCAGTTTTCTAGTTCGGTAGCATTTACTCTAGAAAAATCTAGTTTGTTCATTAAATATCAAAACATGCTTATCCCCTCAGTCTGAAGTGGTAGAAGTTTGATATTTTAAGAATTTGAAAATTAAAGCAACAAGAATTTTCTGGGAAGGGTTTTAGATATTTGCATATTTTGAATTAAAATTGTATTGAAGCAAAAATGTGGAAAACTGTCTTATTTGAATTAATATCATTGAATGCTTGTGAACAGAAATCATCCGCAATGGTACTATGATTTTCAAATTGAAAGTGTATCAGAGGTGGGCACTCCCGAGGCTGCAGAGCAGAAGAGACCACCAACACTGCCCACCCCTGCCCACATCCCTGGCCCAAGAGGAATCTGTATAAGGCCTCTGGGCTCCCGTGGGGGAGGGCCCAGGAGCGGCAGGACCACTGCCTGAGACACCGCTGGAACCTGAAGGAAACACACCGGATAAACAGTTCTCTGCACCCAAATCCCGTGGGAGGGAGAGCTAAACCTTCAGAGAGGCAGACAAGCCTGGGAAACCAGAAGAGAATGCTCTCTGCACACACATCTCGGACGCCAGAGGAAAACGCCAAAGGCCATCTGGAACCCTGGTGCACTGAAGCTCCCGGAAGAGGCGGCGCATATCTTCCTGGTTGCTGCCGCTGCAGAGAGCCTGTGGGCAGCACCCCACGAGCGAACTTGAGCCTCGGGACCACAGGTAAGACCAACTTTTCTGCTGCAAGAAAGCTGCCTGATGAGCTCGGGACACACGGAGGCAGAATTCCTCTAGGACCTGACACGTCCTTTGTTTACAGGAAGTCCCACACCCTCGGATCCCGGCCTGCAGCAGCTCTCTGCTCCCAGACCCCGTGAGAGAGAGACCCAACCGACTGGGCACTCCTGAGGCTGCAGAGCGGAAGAGACCACCAATACTGCCCACCCCTGCCCACATCCCTGGCCCAAGAGGAAACTGTATAAGGCCTCTGGGCTCCTGTGGGGGAGGGCCCAGGAGCGGCAGGACCCCTGCCTGAGACACCACCGGAACCTGAAGGAAACAGACTGGATAAACAGTTCTCTGCACCCAAATCCCGTGGGAGGGAGAGCTAAACCTTCAGAGAGGCAGACAAGCCTGGGAAACCAGAAGAGACTGCTCTCTGCACACACATCTCGGACGCCAGAGGAAAACACCAAAGGCCATCTGGAACCCTGGTGCACTGAAGCTCCCGGAAGGGGCGGCGCATATCTTCTTGGTCGCTGCCGCTGCAGAGAGCCCGTGGGCAGCACACCATGAGCAAACTTGAGCCTCGGGACCACAGGTAAGACCAACTTTTCTGCTGCAAGAAAGTTGTCTGGTGGACTCAAGACACAGGCCCACAGGAACAGCTGAATACCTGTAGAGAGGAAAAACTACATGCCCGAAAGCAGAACACTCTGTCCCCATAACTGACTGAAAGAGAGGAAAACAGGTCTACAGCACTCCTGACACACAGGCTTATAGGACAGTCTAGCCACTGTCAGAAATAGCAGAACAAAGTAACACTAGAGATAATCTGATGGCGAGAGGCAAGCGCAAGAACACAAGCAACAGAAACCAAGACTACATGGCATCATCGGAGCCCAATTCTCCCACCAAAACAAACGTGGAATATCCAAACACACCAGAAAAGCAAGATCTAGTTTCAAAATCATATTTGATCATGATGCTGGAGGACTTCAAGAAAGACGTGAAGAACTCCCTTAGAGAAACACAGGAAAACATTAATAAACAAGTAGAAGCCTACAGAGAGGAATCGCAAAAATCCCTGAAAGAATTCCAGGAAAACACAATCAAACAGTTGAAGGAATTAAAAATGGAAATACAAGCAATCAAGAAACAAGAAACAAGCTGTAGATACAAGCTTCACCAACAGAATACAAGAGATGGAAGAGAGAATCTCAGGAGCAGAAGATTCCATAGAAATCATTGACTCAACTGTCAAAGATAATGTAAAGCGGAAAAAGCTACTGGTCCAAAACATACAGGAAATCCAGGACTCAATGAGAAGATCAAACCTAAGAACAATAGGTATAGAAGAGAGTGAAGACTCCCAGCTCAAAGGACCAGTAAATATCTTCAACAAAATCATAGAAGAAAACTTCCCTAACCTAAAAAAAGAAATACCCATAGGCATACAAGAAGCCTACAGAACTCCAAATAGATTGGACCAGAGAAGAAACACCTCCCGTCACATAATTGTCAAAACACCAAACACACAAAATAAAGAAAGAATATTAAAAGCAGTAAGGGAAAAAGATCAAGTAACATATAAAGGCAGACCTATCAGAATCACACCAGACTTTTCGCCAGAAAATATGAAGGCCAGAAGATCCTGGACTGATGTCATACAGATCCTAAGAGAACACACATGCCAGCCCAGGTTACTGTATCCTGAAAAACTCTCAATTAACATAGAAGGAGAAACCAAGATATTCCATGAAATACCCAAATATCTTTACACAATATCTTTCTACAAATCCAGCACTACAAAGGATAATAAATGGTAAAGCCCAACATAAGGAGGCAAACTATACCCTAGAAGAAGCAAGAAACTAATCGTCTTGGCAAGAAAACAAAGAGAAGAAAAGCACACAAACATAACCTCACATCCAAATATGAATATAATAGGAAGCAATAATCACTATTCCTTAATATCTCTCAACATCAATGGCCTCAACTCCCCAATAAAAGGACATAGGTTAACAAACTAGATACGCAACGAGGACCCTGCATTCTGCTGCCTACAGGAAACATACCTCAGAGACAAAGACAGACACTACCTCAGAGTGAAAGGCTGGAAAACAACTTTCCGAGCAAATGGTCAGAAGAAGCAAGCTGGAGTAGCCATTCTAATATCAAATAAAATCAATTTTCAACTAAAAGTCATCAAAAAAGATAAGGAAGGACACTTCATATTCATCAAAGGAAAAATCCACCAAGATGAACTCTCAATCCTAAATATCTATGCCCCAAATACAAGGGCACCTACATACGTAAAAGAAATCTTAATAAAGCTCAAAACACACATTGCACCTCACACAATCATAGTAGGAGATTTCAACACCCCACTCTCATCAATGGACAGATCATGGAAACAGAAATTAAACAGAGACATAGACAGACTAAGAGAAGTCATGAGCCAAATGGACTTAACAGATATTTATAGAACATTCTATCCTAAAGCAAAAGGATATACCTTCTTCTCAGCTCCTCGTGGTACTTTCTCCAAAATTGACCTTATAATTGGTCAAAAAAGGGCCTCAACAGGTACAGAGATAGAAATAATCCTATGCGTGCAATCGGACCACCACGGCCTAAAACTGGTCTTCAATAACAATAAGGGAAGAATGCCCACTTATACGTGGAAATTGAACAATGCTCTACTCAATGATAACCTGATCAAGGAAGAAATAAAGAAAGAAATTAAAGACTTTTTAGAATTTAATGAAAATGAAGGTACAACATACCCAAACTTATGGGACACAATGAAAGCTGTGCTAAGAGGAAAACTCATAGCGCTGAGTGCCTGCAGAAAGAAACAGGAGAGAGCATATGTCAGCAGCTTGACAGCACACCTAAAAGCTCTAGAACAAAAAGAAGCAAATACACCCAGGAGGAGTAGAAGGCAGGAAATAATCAAACTCAGAGCTGAAATCAACCAAGTAGAAACAAAAAGGACCATAGAAAGAATCAACAGAATCAAAAGTTGGTTCTTTGAGAAAATCTACAAGATAGAAAATCCCTTAGCCAGACTAACCAGAGGACACAGAGAGTGTGTCCAAATTAACAAAATCAGAAATGAAAATGGAGACATAACTACAGATTCAGAGGAAATTAAAAAAATCATCAGATTGTACTATAAAAACCTATATTCAACAAAACTTGAAAATCTGCAGGAAATGGACAGTCTCCTATACAGATACCAGGTACTGATGTTAAATCAGGAACAGATAAACCAGTTAAATAACCCCATAACTCCTAAGGAAATAGAAGCAGTCATTAAAGGTCTCCCAACCAAAAAGAGCCCAGGTCCAGACAGGTTTAGTGCAGAATTCTATCAAACCTTCATAGAAGACCTCATACCAATATTATCCAAACTATTCCACAAAATTGAAACAGATGGATCACTACCGAATTCCTTCTATGAAGCCACAATTACTCTTATACCTAAACCACACAAAGACCCAAGAAAGAAAGAGAACTTCGGACCAATTTCCCTTATGAATATCTACGCAAAAATACTCAATAAGATTCTGGCAAACCGAATCCAAGAGCATATCAAAACAATTGTCCACCATGATCAAGTAGGCTTCATCCAAGGCATGCAGGGATGGTTTAATATACGGAAAACCATCAACTTGATCCATTATATAAACAAACTGAAAGAACAAAACCACATGATCATTTCATTAGATGCTGAGAAAGCATTTGACAAAATTCAACACCCCTTCATGATAAAAGTCCTGGAAAGAATAGGAATTCAAGGCCCATACCTAAACAGAGTAAAAGCCATATACAGCAAACCAGTTGCTAACATTAAACTAAATGGAGGGAAACTTGAAGCAATCCCACTAGGGACTAGACAAGGCTGCCCACTCTCTCCCTACTTATTCAATATAGTTCTTGAAGTTCTAGCCAGAGCAATCAGACAACAAAAGTAGGTCAAGGGGATACAGATTGGAAAAGAAGAAGTCAAAGTATCACTATTTGCAGGTGATATGATAGTATATTTAAGTGATCCCAAAAGTTCCACCAGAGAACTACTAAAGCTGATAAATAACTTCAGCAAAGTGGCTGGGTATAAAATTAACTCAAAAAATCAGTAGCCTTCCTCTACACAAAAGAGAAACAAGCCGAGAAAGAAATTAGGGAAACCACACCCTTCATAATAGACCCAAATAATATAAAGTACCTTGGGGTGACTTTAACCAAGCAAGTAAAAGATCTGTAAAATAAGAACTTCAAGACCCTGAAGAAAGAAATTGAAGAAGACCTCAGAAGATGGAAAGATCTCCCATGCTCATGGATTGGCAGGATTAATATAGTAAAAATGGCCATTTTACCAAAAGCGATCTACAGATTCAATGCAATCCCCATCAAAATACCAATCCAATTCTTCAAAGAGTTAGACAGAACAATTTGCAAATTCATCTGGAAGAACAAATAACTCAGGATACTAAAACTATCCTCAACAATAAAAGGACTTCAGGGGGAATCACTATCCCTGAACTCAAGCAGTATTACAGAGCAATAGTGATAAAAACTGCATTGTATTGGTACAGAGACAGACAGATAGACCAATGGAATAGAATTAAAGACCCAGAAATGAACCCACACACCTATGGTCACTTGATTTTTGACAAGGAGCCAAAACCATCAAATGGAAAAAAGATAGCATTTTCAGCAAATGCTGCTGGTTCAACTGGAGGTCAACATGTAGAAGAATGCAGATAGATCCATGCTTATCACCCTGTACAAAGCTTAAGTCCAAGTGGATCAAGGACCTCCACATCAAACCAGACACACTCAAATTAATAGAAGGAAAAGTAGGGAAGCATCTGGAACACATGGGCACTGGAAAAATTTTCCTGAACAAAACACCAATGGCTTATGCTCTAAGATCAAGAATCGACAAATGGGATCTCATAAGACTGCAAAGCTTCTGTAAGGCAAAGGACACTGTGGTTAGGAAAAAACGGCAACCAACAGATTGGGAAAAGATCTTTACCAATCCTACAACAGATAGAGGCCTTATATCCAAAATATACAAAGAACTCAAGAAGTTAGACCACAGGGAGACAAATAACCCTATTAAAAAATGGGGTTCAGAGCTAAACAAAGAAATCACAGCTGAGGAATGCCGAATGGCTGATAAACACCTAAAGAAATGTTCAACATCGTTAGTCATAAGGGGAATGCAAATCAAAACAACCCTGAGATTTCTCCTCACACCAGTGAGAATGGCTAAGATCAAAAACTCAGGTGACAGCAGATGCTGGAGAGGATGCGGAGAAAGAGGAACACTCCTCCATTGTTGGTGGTGTTGCAGACTGGTACAACCATTCTGGAAATCAGTCTGGAGGTTCCTAAGAAAATTGGACATTGAGCTGCCTGAGGATCCAGCTATACCTCTCTTGGGTATATACCCAAAAGATGCCCTGACATATAAAAAAGACACGTGCTCCACTATGTTCATCGCAGCCTTATTTATAATAGCCAGAAGCTGGAAAGAACCCAGATGCCCTTCAACAGAGGAATGGATACAGAACTTGTGGTACATCTACACAATGGAATATTACTCAGCTATCAAAAACAATGACTTTATGAAATTCGTAGGCAAATGGTTGGAACTGGAAAATATCATCCTGAGTGAACTAACCCCATCACAGAAAGACATACATGGTATGCACTCATTGATAAGTGGCTATTAGCCAAAATGCTTGAATTACCCTAGATGCCTAGAACAAATGAAACTCAAGACGGATGATCAAAATGTGAATGCTTCACTCCTTCTTTAAAAGGGGAACAAGAATACCCTTGGCAGGGAAGAGAGAGGCAAAGATTAAAACAGAGACTGAAGGAACACCCATTCAGAGCCTGCCCCACATATGGCCCATACATATACAGCCACCCAATTAGACAAGATGGATGAAGCAAAGAAGTGCAGACCGACAGGAGCCGGATGTAGATCGCTCCTGAGAGACACAGCCAGAATACAGCAAATACAGAGGCGAATGCCAGCAGCAAACCACTGAACTGAGAATAGGACCCCCGTTGAAGGAATCAGAGAAAGAACTGGAAGAGCTTGAAGGGGCTTGAGATCCCATATGTACAACAATGCCAAGCAACCAAAGCTTCCAGGGACTAAGCCACTACCTAAAGACTATACATGGACTGACCCTGGACTCTGACCTCATAGGTAGCAATGAATATCCTAGTAAGAGCACCAGTGGAAGGGGAAGCCCTGGGTCCTGCTAAGACTGAACCCCCAGTGAACTAGACTCTTGGGGGTTGGGCAGCAATGGGGGGAGGGTGGGGAGGGGAACACCCATAAGGAAGGGGAGTGGGGAGGGGGGAGGGGGATGTTTGCCCGGAAACCGGGAAAGGGAATAACACTCAAAATGTAAATAAGAAATACTCAAGTTAATAAAAAAAATGTGGAACAAAGCTAAAAAAAAAGAAAATATAGAAGTGGACAACAAGGCACATTAAACTTGTAAACTTCTGCACAGCAAAGCAAGTAAGCGAGGGAGTAAAGAACCATCTAACAGAATAGGAAACAATATTTATAACAAAAGGCTGATGACTAAAATAAATTAGGAACTTCAAAAAGCACTAGAAACAAACTCTAAATAATCCTCTTTCCAAATTCACAACATACCTAAATACACATTTCGAAGAAATGCAGATGGTCACCAAATATATGGAAATATTTTTATATACTCATACCCATACACATATACATACATGTCACTAGTTCTCAGCCCTTGTACACTTCTTTTGGAAAAGTACATGTGTAAAGTTACAGATAGTATGTAAAACAATATGGAGTTTCCATAAAGAATTAGGAAGAGTCCTAGAGAAGCACAGAGATACATATTATCAAAAATACAAAATGAAGCTAATTATATTCATGCTAACTAAAAAATTTAAACAATCTTTGTAAAAATTGGAAATAACATATCAGCAAAGACTGCCACTACAGGATACATTTTTCAAAAATGAAATCAGTGTGCTTAGGAAGCACTGAAGTTCTGTGCTCTGGGAGCCCTACTCAAAATAGTCAAGGAAAAAGGGTGCTTGAATGTCCAGCAATTGACGAATGGAAAAAGAAATAGGATAGTTTACAGACTCAAGTAGATAGAACCATGGAAAGAAGGGAAATTTGCTACTGTGACAGTATGGATGGAAATGATTAATGGTCATTACTTTAGCAAACCAGGCACATGAAGGCAATTTCCATATGATCTAACTCACATAAGGATTTTTTTAAAAATGTGTCTGGAAAGATGATAGATCATATACTTCTCTTCTAGAACAATGTTTCTCAACCATTTAATATAGTTCTTCCTATTGTGGTGATCCCCTACCATAAAAATTATACTTGATTCTTCATAACTGTGATTTTGTTACTGTCATAAATCATTATGTAAATATATATGTTTTCCAATGGTCTTTTGAGGGCATGGTCCACAGGTTAAGAACCATTCTTCTTCAGGATCTGGATTCAAATCATTAACTGCCATATCTGGCTGGTCACAACTGTCTATAATTCTGGTTCCAAGTGATCTAATGCAATCTTCTGGTTTATATGAGAAGCTGTATACAAGTGCTCTACACAATATACTCATCCACATATTCATATAAAATAAAAATTTAAATTGATGTTATAGAAATAGAGACTAGGATAGTGTTTCCTATACATGAGTGGACACTAAGCTGTAGTTAGATGAGAATAAAGATAAGAGGATTCAGTCAGATTGTGAAAGCAAAATCACTTTTTGGTTTTGTGTAATCATAAGGAAATCCTTAGCACAGGAAAGTTTAAAGAACACAGTGTACATGTATGTGGGGAAAAAGTGTAAAGTGAAATATATTTTAATTACTAATGCTAACTATGCATTGAAAATTGCATTAATCATTAAATGTACTAAGCTAGAAGATTATTTATCCATTCAGTAAATATACATTGATCATTGAAAGAGGAAATTTTATATCTGATTTCTCAAAAAAGTATTTATTTATTTCCAAATAAATATGGATTTGGAAGCTTTGATAATTAAAGTCTGTGCTCATTAAGTGTTTTCCTAACATGGGAAAATTATGAGATCATTTTTGCATAGTGATTTCTAATCAATTTTACCAACTGGATATGTAAGTATACACAGTAAAAAATGGTCAAGTATTCATATGATCATTAAATTACTTGAAGTAAAATAAACTTTGGAAAATTTATTTTTTAATATGATCATACAATTAACTGGCTATTTCTTCCATCATATTCCAGTTAACTTTCAGTATAATCAATACAATTTAATATATCAATACTTTAAAAGACAAACTCATCCATGATACTTAGTCTTAAAATGTTACCTTTATTGAATGAGCAATTTTCTTTTTATATTAATTGAGAAGATACCATAGTTTATAATGGTCTGAGGCAGTTGTCAGTTGTTTTGCTTTCATGGCTATTATAGATGATTGCTTTATCGGGCATCAATGGGATGGGAGGCCCATGTTCCTGTGGTGGCTCTATGCCCTAGCAAAGGCGGGGATGCTAGGGCTGTGAGATGGGAGCGGGGGGTGGGAAGCACCCTCATAAAGGCAAGGGGGAGAGGGGAGGGAATTGGGGGATTGTAAATGGGAAACTGGAAAGGGGGACAACATTTGAAATGTAAACAAATAAAATAATTTTTAAAAAGATGCTACATCAACTGTGACAACATAAAAAATAGTAAACATTTTTTTTCACTGTAGTTTTCAGTCATGGCCTCAGACAGCAAGTACATCAGAGCTAGATCTGACATTGCAAATTATATGACTGCTAGCTCACATTTTCAAATGGACATCACAAGAAGTTTAGGCAATTTAGAAAGACAAATGGCCATTGAATTAAATCCAATTTCCTGGTCACTTGAGGTTAATTACCCCAAAGCACTGCAGTGATGAACTTTTGCTACATTAAACATCATTGCTGGTATTAACACACCACTAAGCATATCTTTTACAGTTTCTTCCCCATAGCACCAACTTCTTTGACCTCTGATATTTATGATGAATGTAGATACTATTGGAATGATTGTACTTCTCCCAAGGGAATCAGGCCTGGGTGCAACTGCTTTCATCCTTTCCGGCATTGTTTTAAAATTTTAAGTAGTACAAGCTAGCCATAGTCATATAACATGAGTGTTATATCCATATAACATTCATACATTTAAGAGAATAAGTGTAGGCCTTGGTCTGCACCACTCACTCTGTACATGTGTAGTGCTTTTTGGTTGGCTGTACTTATGGTACATCTACCAGTGAAAGAGGGTGTGTCTCCAACTCTTTTGTCTGTTCTTGGAACTCCTTTCCTCCTATTAGGCTGCCTTGTCCATCCTCAATATTAGACCCTTGGCCTTGTCGTTTGTATCCTGTTTTATCATGTTTGATTGCTGTATCTTAGAGGCCTGTTCTTTTCTGACCAACTTTACCAATTCTACTCATAAACTGAAGTTCCTAAAAGGCTTTGATAATATTATAATACAAGTTTTATTTTATGATAACATTTTTTTAAAAATTTTTATTGGATTTTTTTATTTACATTTCAAATGCTAGTCCCTTTCCCAGTTTCTTGAACATAAGCCCCCTATCCCATTCCCCTCCCCTTGTTCTATAAGTGTGTTCCCCTCCCCAACCATCCCCCCCTTATGCCCTGACATTCCCCTACACTGGGAGGTCCAGCCTTGGCAGGACCAACAGCTTCTCCTTCCATTGGTACCCAACAAGGCCATCCTCTGCTACATATGCAATTGGAGCCCTGGGTCAGTCCATGTATAGTCTTTGGGTAGTGGTTTAGTTCCTGGGAGCTCTGGTTCGTTGGCATTATTGTTCTTATGAGGTTGCAAGCCTCTTTCAATCCTTTCTCTACAATACAAGGTTTATCGATCGATTGGCATTTGGAAATTTGTATTCATGTACAGCTGGAATAGTGCAGATACAAAGTGAAATTATTTTGACTCTCCTTATTCTGTCAATAACCACTTATTGAATAAGATCATTGTTTCAGTCATGGAAACTTTTGGATTGTGCTAGCTTAATAGATCAATAGCCAATCTTCATCAACTCCAAGACTAAGAATATTGTCAGATAGTATCTGAAAACTGTCAATTTCCCCACCATGCTGTAATCCATCCAACTAATGGTTCCCCTGGGGAATTAAGCAAAATGTCTTGATTTTTGAAAATTCTTGTTCTGTAACTACTAAAACCCTCTCTAAAAATGTTAATAACTTAGATAGCAACCTGAACACATGCTGGTCACTTACATTTGTCTCCAGAATAAACTAGCTCTATTCCCTTTAGGTGCAGTTGTATTTTGAATTAATATACTTTTCACAATTAAAGGAAAATAAATTGAACCACAGTGGCCAAGACCTAACTATCACTGGCGTTCCATTATGATTAGCTCATTATGTTTTCTTCTTAGAACCTAAATGTTATCTCTTAAGTTTATTTAACTCATATTACAGTGTTTCCTTTTGTATAGAAAGTTACTATGGAAGTTCACTTTGTGTGTGTAAAATGTACTTGAAAGTGGCACCATCAGCAACACCGAGACAAAAATGTGACTATAGAGTTACCTATTGTATTTTAACTCAGTGATAGAGTAAAGAAGGCATAAGAAATATATAGAAATTTAGATGAGGACTTTCTTATTCATGGAATCTAAAAGGACAGAAACTGATCCAATTTGTAGAAAGATTAGGGTTTTCAGTGTTTCCTGCTTCCTAGTAGCCTTATCATTAAATTAGATATGATATGTCAGATCTGCTTGCTAGTAATTAAGTAAGTACTCACAGATGCACAAAGGAGGGCTCAGAGGGCTTAATGCTATTTTAGACAATAAAAACGATAATAACATTTAGCAAATTTTGTACAGTTATATCTGAACTCAAGAAATAAAATAATAATTGAAATAGCATGTCATGAATGCGTCTGACTTATAAGAAAAAATGAGCTCTCAATTCTATTAAATTATCAGAATGAAACATTTCTCATAGGAAGTGGATCATCCTGAATTTTTCTATGAGTTATTGCACTGAAAACACCTTATTGGAGAGTTGCTTGATACCATCTTTTCTAATAAAACTTTTCTTTTACTTTGTAATTTAATGTCAGATCTATAAAGTAATAATAAAATTAGCAAAATATTCAAAGAGATATTCATTAGGAATAGACAGAATTTATAACTAAAGGAACCCTTCCAATGCCTTTCATTTCACCATATATCTTGATGTGTGCTCGAGAATGCATTTCCTTGCCTTTAATGATTGTTCCACCTCACAGACACTATCTTGGAAAATTACCATTTTGAGTACATCTTCAAAATCTGTTACTTTATTAAATGTTAATGTAATTGCCAAAGGAAATGAACTAAAACAAATTGTTCACAGAAAGGAACACATATTTGAGGTTTGTGGACACATTTCATTGAACTTTAGATAAAAGTAAAAATGTGCACCTTGCTAGCTTGTCACGAGATTAGAAAGCATGCATAATCATCTCCCATTGCTGAACCCTCATTATTCATGGATATTCCTTTTCAGAAACAGTGTAATTACAGAATAAAGAAAATTCATTAAGAAGTTGTATAAAATTGGCATCTGAGTAGGAAGGCATGATCCTCTTTCTTAGAATATTCTCGTTGTTTACATATATTGACAAAAAATACTGAGCAAAAAGACTATAGACTATAATTCCTCCAAGAAAAGTAATTCCTGATTTTGGTTCATATTATTTTTGGCCTCTAAATCCAATAATGTAAACAAAATACTTTGAATCACAAAAGTGGTAGGTGGCATGAACAAAATTTAAGTATGTGTCTGAATTGAAATTACCATAAAATGCTATAGTTTAATTTAGTAGCTGTTACTCAATGGATTTAATAAAAGTCAAATTAAAAAGATATCTCCTAGAGCTTTAGTGATAGTGAAGATGAAGGCATTTTTACTGTTGTGATCTAGCAAGAATCCTATCAAAATTTCACCATGAAAGATAAATATTAGCTGTGCTTTTTCCCTACATACCTTGCACGAAGCTGGTGAATTTCCATTCTCCACTGAGTAGTTTGATGTCATATTATATAAGAGCATTATGTAGTTTTAGTTCTATCATGAAAGAATAAGAATTTTGTCCAATGCTATTAATTAAGATGATCAATTTTCCCTTAATTACATTAAAAGGTATATTTCATTGACCTCAGTGACCTTAGTGGTCACTCCTCTGTTTTAAGTGATCAGTAACAAGGAGGTAGAGGATTGCTTTCTGAGAAGTTAGTACTGAAAACTAAGGTGTCTCGGAAATTCTGTATCTTTTCCTAATTCACTAACTCCCTTCCTCCCCCAGAAATTTTACTTCAGCTTTCTTTTCCTTTGTAGCAGAGACTGAAGTTACTTGTACATGTAGGATTGGAAGTTTTTCCCATCATTCTAGTCAGACTCATAGCTGCCAACAGTCTGCTGTCTCATTGTGTGCATGCCCTTCTAGATACTCAGAACTATATTTGAGCTTCTCAAAGATCCTTCGAGCATTATACCTCAGTTTTCATTCATTAAGCTCTAAGTTAGCTTATCTCTATTGAGAAAGAGAATTCTGAAAGTTCTTATTTCCTAATCCTTAACACAATCGAACTGAAGAAGGAAATGCCTGTGTGAATTTGTATGTCAGAAGCATGTTCAAGTACATTCTTTGCCATATGATACTCTACATCTGGATCAAATGCATATGTTAGTTTCAGTTATACAAATGAATTCCATAACTATTTACTTATTTTTTCCATTTTAAAATGGAAATTTATACTTTAATTAGAAAAAACTCTTAAAGAAATAAATGATACAAATTATTCATAAACTTCATCCGATTTCTCAAAGAATTAATTTATTAAGATAATTCTACTAATTATTTGATTTTCATATCCATTTCTTGCAATAAAATAAAAGTTATGGAATTGTCTAAAATACACAATAACAAATATATAATTGTTGATTTTTAAAAACTTAATTTAAAGCCAGGTAGGATTCTGCACGAAAACTGTCTGGACCTGGGCCTTTTCATCCCCTTTTAGCATGAGAGAGACGTTTAATGATTGCTTCTATTTTCCTAGGGTTTATAATTTTGCTTATATTGTTTATCTGATCTTGATTTAATTTTGGTAACCTTATCTATTAAGAGAAAGATATTTGTCCATTTTTTTTAAGATTTTCCCATTACCATTTTAAAAATATATGTCCTAATATGCCTTAGATTTTTCTCAGTGTCTGTTGTTATGTCCCCGTTTTTATTTCTGATGTGTTAATTTAGATATTCTTTCTCTGTATATTAGTCAGTTTGAAAAAAGGCTTTAGATCTTCCTTCCTCAAAGAGCCAAGTTTTTGTTTCACTGATTCTTTGTTCACATTGTTTCTATTTTGGTGAATTTAGCCCCCAGTTTGATTATATTCTGCCCGCTACACCACTAGGGTGGATTTGCTTCTTTCTTTTTTATAGCTTTCAGATGTGCTGTTAAGTTGCTAAAATGAGATCTTTATTTTTTTTTCGATATTTTTTTTATTAACTTGAGTATTTCTTATATACATTTCAAGTGTTATTCCCTTTCCTGGTATCCGGGCAAACATCCCCCTCCCCCCTCCCCTTCCTTATGGGTGTTCCCCTCCCAACCCTCCCCCCATTGCCGCCCTCCCCCCACCAGTCTAGTTCACTGGGGGTTCAGTCTTAGCAGGACCCAGGGCTTCCCCTTCCACTGGTGCTCTTACTAGGATATGCATTGCTACCTATGAGGTCAGAGTCCAGGGTCAGTCCATGTATAGTCTTTGGGTAGGGGCTTAGTCCCTGGAAGCTCTGGTTGCTTGGCATTGTTGTACTTATGGAGTCTCGAGCCCCTTCAAGCTCTTCCAGTTCTTTCTCTGATTCCTTCAACGGGGGTCCTATTCTCAGTTCAGTGGTTTGCTGCTGGCATTCGCCTCTGTATTTGCTGTATTCTGGCTGTGTCTCTTAGGAGCGATCTACATCCGGCTCCTGTCGGTCTGCACTTCTTTGCTTCATCCATCTTGTCTAATTGGGTGGCTATATATGTATGGGCCACTTGTGATCTTTAATTTATTTATGAAGGAACTTAGTATCATAAAACTTTCTCTCAGCACCTCTTTCACTGTGCCCCAAAATTTTGGTTGTGTTGTATATTCATATCTATTGGATTCTAGGAACTCTTTAATTTCTTTATTTCTATCTTAATCCCACAGTCATTCAGTAAAGAGTTGTTCAGTTTCATTGAGTGTGTAGGTTTTCTGTTTTTTTTTTCTTTTGTTGCTGAATTCCAGCTTTATTCCTTGGTGGGCTGATAGGAAACAAGTGGTTATTTCAATTCTGATGTAACTGTTAGGCTTGATTTCTGAAAAACTATGTATTCAATTTTGGAGAAAGTTCTGTATGGTACAGAGAAGAAGGTATGCTCTTTCGGTTTGGGTAAAATGTTCTGTAGATATATGTTAGGTCCACTTAAATCATAATATTGTTTCCATTATTTTTCTGTTTAGTTTTTGTTTGGATATTCTGTCAATTGATGTAAATGGAATATTGGAATATCCTTTTTTTTTTACTGTGTAAGCTTCATTAATGTTTCTTTTCAAATGTGGGCACCCTTGCGTTTGGAGTATAGGTGTCAAGAACTAAATTTTTATCTTTGTGGACTTTTCCTTTGATGAATATGAAGTTAGCCCATAATTCTATTCAATTTTCAGAAAAGTACTAATGCCAATACTCTTCAAATTATTCCACAAAACAAAAGGAATATTGCCAAATTCATTTTATGAGACCACAGTCATCATGACACCCAAACCACACAGAGATTCAGCAAAGAGAAATGCAGAACAATTTCCCTCATGAACACTGATGTAAAAATACTCAATAAAATACTCACAAACTGAATCTAAAAACACATCAAAAAGATTTTCTACCATGATCAAGTAACCTTCATTCTAGAGGTGCAAGGATAGCTCAACATACAAAAATCTGTCGATATAGTCTACCATATAAACAATCTGAAAGAAAACAAGCAGGCAAATAAACAAAATCTATCATCTCAATAGAATTTGAGAAAGCATTTAACAAAATCCATCATCACCACCACATGATTCAAGTCCTGTATAGATTGGGCATACAAGGGACATACCTCAACAAAATAAAGACAGTATACATGAAGTCTATAGTCAACATTGAATTAAATGAAGAGAAACTAAAAGCACTTCCACTGAAATCAGAAACAAGGACGTCTACTTTTTCCATATCTATTCAATAAAGTACTTGAAGGCTAACTAGATCAATAGGACAATTAAAGAAGATAAAGGGGACAAAAACTGGAAAGAAAGAAGTCGAAGTATCGCTATTCACAGATGATATGTGTATATTAGCAGCCCCACAAATTCTACCAGGGAACTCCTATACATGATAATCACCATCTACAAAGTTGATGGATACAAGATTAACTCAAAACAAATTATATCCCTCATATGTGCAACTAACAAATGGGCTGAGAAAAAAATCAGGGAGATATCTCACTTCACAATAGCCACAAGTAACATAAAATATATCAGAATTGCTATAGACAAGAAAGTGAAAGAACTGCATGAAAAGAACTTAAAGTTATTAGAGGAAGAAATCAAAGAAGAAAGCAGAAAATTGAAAATCTCTCATGCTTAGGGATCACTAGGATTAAGATAATAAAACTGGCCCTCGTACCCAAGGCAATCTATAGATTCAGTACAATCATCATCAAAATTCCAACACAATTCCTTAAAGAACTTGAAAAAAATATACCCAACTTTTTTTTAAATTGGATACTTTATTTATTTAAATTTCAAATGTTATCCCCTGTCCCAGTTTGCCCTCTGCAAAATCCCTATCCCATCCCTCCTCTCCCTGATTCTATAAGAGTGCTATCCCACCCACACAGTACTCCCACCTCACCGCCCTGGCATTCCCCTACACCGGGGCATCAAGCCTTCATAGGACCAAGGGCCTCTCTTCCCACTGATGCCACACAAGGCCATCCTCTGCTACATATGCAGCTAGAGCCATGGATCCCTCCATGTGTAGTCCCTGGGATCTCTGCAGGTCTGGTTGGTTGATATTGTTCTTCCAATGGGGTTGCAAACCCCTTCAGCTCCATCAGTCCTTTCTCTAACTCCTCTATTGTGGTCCCTGTGCTCAGTCCAATGGTTAGCTCTCAGCATCTGCATCTGTATTTGTCAGGCTCTGGAGGAGCCTTTCAGGGGACAACTATATCAGGTTCATGTCAGAAAAAAAATTATCCAAGCATCTCATAAATAGATTTAGGCAATGTATAAGTATCAATTAATTTTTATAAAATTAAGTCAATATTCTACTTTTGCAAAAATATACTGAAAACTAAATGATAACAAAAATTAATCTCAGCAGCAGCTGGGGTGGCTTGTACTGACTTTTATGGACAAAACCCTCCTCAATACTGAACTCCACATAATATGGGTGTAATCATGCAGGCCTGTGATCCACAGACTTGGAAGTTGAAGCAGGGTATCAGGAAATCAAGGTCATCTTTAGTTACAAAGTGAATTCAGGACCAATCTGGGCTACATGAAAAAAAGAATTAATAAATATATGGTCCATTTAAAATATGTAATTTATATGTCAATAAAAATAACACAGTCTTGATAAAAAGGAAGATTACTAAACAAAACTCAGTTTTTTAAAAAAAAATACTCAACTTCATATAGAAAAACAACAATGACAATTTTTTTTTCAAAAAAAGCAACAACAACAAAACACACAAATACCTGTACAATGAAAGAACTTCTGGAGGTATCACCATCCTTAATTTCAAGTTTTACTACAGAGTTTTAATAAAAAATAAAAAGAAACAAAAAACATGATATTGGCATAAAAAACCAACAGGTTGATCAATGGAACTGAACTGAAGACTCACATGTAAATCTACACCCATATGGACACTTGATTTTTGACAAAGAAGCCAAAATTTACAATGGAAAAAAGAAAGCATCTTCAACAAATGATGCTGGTATAATTGTATATTTTAATGTAAACGAATGCAAATAGATCTATATCTATCACCCTGAACAACCTCAAATCCCAAGATCAGAGATCTCCATATAAATCCTGATACATTGAACCTGAGAGAAGAAAACTGGGGAATAGCCTTGAACTCATTGGCACAGGAGACAACTTTCTGAAGAAAACACAAATAGTGCAGACACTCAGATCAACAATTAATTAAATGGGACTTCATTAAGCTGAAAGCTTCTGTAAGGCAAATAACACCTTCAAGAGGACAAAAGAGAGTGGAAGAAGACTTTCATCATTTCCACATCTAACAGAGGGCTGATATGTAAAATGTATAAAGAACTCAAGAAATTAAACATCAGTAAATTAATAGTTTATGTAAAAATGGAGTGAGTATACAGATATAAAAGGAGAATTCTCAACAGAGATGTCTCAAATAGTAGAGAAATCCTTAAGGCATGTTCAACAACCTTAGCCATTATAAAAAATAACTCAAAACTACATTGAAACACCATCTTATACCTGGCAGAATAGGTAAGATGAAAAAACACAAATGAAATCTCATGCTGGGGAGGATGTGGAGCCAAGGTAACACCCCTCCATTGCTGATGGGAAAGAAAACTTCTACAGCCAGTTTGGAAATCAATATGATGGTATCTCAGAATATTGGGAACTGGTGAGCCTCAAGACTCAGCTATACCGCTCCTGAGTATATACCCAAAGAACATTCCATCTTTGCATAAGGACAGTTCCTCAATATGCTCATAGAAGCTTTACTTGTAAAAACTAGAAACTGGAATCAACTTAGATGTCCTTCAACAGAAGATGTGATGCATTTACATAATTACTCAGTCGTTTAAGAAAATAAAATTTGCAGGCAAATGGTTCGAATTAGAAAAAAAATCTTGAGTGCGATAAACCACACACTGAAAGCTGAATGTGGTACATTCACACTTATAAGGGGGTATTAGTTATAAAGTAAAGGGTAATCATGCTGCTTTACAGACCCAGAGAGGCTAAGTAATACAGAGAGCACAAGAGAACTTCCATCGAACTTCCTGGAAAGGGGAAATAAGCAGATTTAATGGGTGGCCTGAGGACTGGTAGAGATAGGAAAAGGGTGGATCAGATGTAGATCAGATGTGGATCAGGTGCGGGATGATGGACAGAAAGAGTACTGGGAGAGATAACTAGAATCATGGAGCATTACAGAAACAAGACAAACTCCGTGCAGTGAAAACTATCAGGAATCTATGAGGGTGACCCTAGCTAAGACTTCTAGTAAAAGGGATATGCAACTTAAATAGGTCATCTTCTCTACTCCAGAAAGGCTTCCAGTGGAAAGGTTGGAACTCTAACCCAGCTCCAAAACTTGTGACCTACAGTTTCTCCTTCCAGCATGATGTACTGGGGTAAAGTATCACAGAAATTGTGGGAGCAGACAATCAATGACTGGTCCAGTTTGAGATCCATAACACTAGATGGAGCCCACCACTCCTGACAGTCTTGTCACTCTCTGGAGGACCAGACTCCAGAGCCAAGCACACTAGCCCTTACAATTCCCCCAAAATGTCAGTGAAATATTTCCTTATGGCATTATGCTATACCTGCTATACTCAGAGACCAGAGACCAAAGCCTAGCCCAGTGATCATCAGAGAGGCTTCACTCAACAACTAATAGTAGCAGATTCAGAGACCCACAAGCAAACATTAGGTAAAGGTCATAGATACCCAAGGAAAAGGGGAAAAAAGATTTTAGGAGCCAGAGGGATCAAGGACACCACAGGAAAATCTCCCACAAAATTAACTAACCAGAGATTGCAAGGGCTCAAAAAGACTAAAGCAATAATAAGGGAGGCTGTATTGGTCTTAGCTAGGTCCTTTGCATATATTTTATGTTTAGTGTCTTGTAGGACTCCTAACAATGGGAATGGGAGTGGGGACTGTTTCTGGGTTGTTTGTTTGTTTGTTTGTTTGTTTGTTTCTGCTTTTGGGACACATTTTCTTCTACTGGGTTTCCTTGCCCAACCTTAATATGAGATTCCTAGTCTTATTACACTTTAAAATGCTTTGTTCAGCTGATCTCTCTAAGGAGCCTCCTGTTTTTGAAAGGGAAATAGGGAAGTGGATCTGAGGGAGAGGGGATGTAAAGTTAAAGGGTTTGTATGTGCTTAGCCCAGGGAGTGGCACTATTAGGAGGTATAGCCTTGTTGGAGTAGGTGTGGCACTGTGGGTATGAACTTTAATGCCCTTGTCCTAGGGCCTAGAAATGAGTCTTCTACCAGCCTTCAGATAAAGATGTAGAACTCTTTAGCTTCTCCAGAACCTTTTCTGTCTGACCGCTACCATGCTCCCACCTTGATGATACTGGACTGAGCCTCTGAACCTGTAAACTAGCCACAATTAAATACTGTCCTTATAAGAGTTGCTATGGCCATGCTATCTGTTCACAGCAGTAAAATCCTAAAGTAAAAGTTGGTACTAGGAGTGGAGTATTGCTGTGATAGGCCTGACCATGCTTTTGTTTGGAATAATGTGGATTTTGGGACTTTGGATATGGAAAGCAGTGGAATGCTTTAAATGGAGCTTAATGGGTTATCCTAAATGGAATATGGACGACTGTGTGTGGACCTGGCCCAAGATAATTCAGTGGAAAATTTCAGGATGTGATCTCTTGACTGTTTTTGTGGTGTTTTGGTAAAGAATGAAGCTTTTTGCCCTTGTCTAAAGAGTCTATCAGAGGCTAAATTAAAGAGATTTATATTAATTGCATTTACAAAAGAAGTCTCACAAAACCCAGCAGAGACTTTGTTCTCTGGTTAAGTCTCATAAAGAATATTTTGAATAAGCATAGCAAGCTTAGAAAGGAAAAATATAAAATATATAGTTCAAGTATTAAAGGGGCACCAGAGAGTTAAATGGAGCTGAATCCTATGTTCTTAGAAATAGCAGATTATGGGAGTGGGATGTGGGGGCAAGATCCCAACCAGCTAAATTTAGGTCCAGGCCTGGAAGTATTCACATTTAATCCAAGGAGATAAAAGCCAAGCAGATCTTTGAGATAAGGTAAATCTACAGAGAAAGATCCAGGACAGCCAAGCTTAGGTAATGAAGGAGCTGGAAAACAGAAACCTAGTGATAATGTAATAGAACAAGGGGACCATGTTTCAGATCCTGCAAGCAGCAGAATTTGGCAGATTTAGTCATGTGGCTCTGGTGAAAAATAGAAAGGACTACTGGGACAATTGGTGCTGGTCAGCTGAAGTTAAGAAATTAGCAGTGATTAAGAAGAGACCAGCCTCACTGAGAAAAGTTTTTTTTTTTTCCCTCAGTGGGAAGGTTTTTTTTTTTTTCTTTTTTCTGAGAGTACAAAGGTGCTGTGTTCCAGAGATAGTCAAGGTTGCACCTCATGCTACAGCTGGACTTAATAATATGTAATTCACCCAGGTGGTGCTGGTTTTGAAGGCATGAAGAGGTCATGAAGTAGCTGAGGCTTGGCAGTGTTAAAGGCCATAGAATGTCGTTGGTGACAGTGTAGCTTCAGTTGTAGTTGATAGCCCAGAACTGAAGGGGTCACACAAAGGATTTGAGGCTTGGCACCATGAAGAAAGCCTATGAGTGGCTATTGGTGAAGCTCAGTTGCAGTGGAAAACCCAGCATATTGGAGATTCCAGTACCATGGGATAATCGCCAAGAACAGCAGCAGCAGTGGAGTGGATCACCCTGAGCTTAGAGTGCTACAGAGGGCAGAGCTGGAGAAGGGATACAAGAAGCCCTTTAGAGTAACCTAGAAGATCTTGTGCAGATCCCAGAAACTGAAACAAGAAGCCTTAACACTGAAGTTGCCTAGGAGACCCCAAGATGTTTGAGATGCCAGAGCTGTGGGCTATCTGTTGAGGAAAGCTGCTAACAAGGTATGAAACCACACCCAGGAGAAAGTAGTTTGTTGCAGTCAACAAGGATGAAAAAGGAGTTGGAGATCTGAAGACCGCTTTGATATCAGACATGGAGACGCAGTTTGGAGCTTGCCCAGACTGTTTCCTGTCTGGCTTTAATTCCCAGGATTAATGTTAAGTGATTGGATGAATCTCAGAAGAGACCTCGAACTTTGGTCTTTAAACATTGTTGAGATTGCTATAGACTATGGGGGCTTTGGAAGTTGGACTAAATATATTTTCATTATGCTACGAAGCCGGGAGTGGAATGTGATGGTTTGTATTTGCTTGGCCTAGGGAGTGGCACTATTAAAATGTGTGGCCCTCTTGTAGTAGGTGTGTCACTGTGGGCATGGGCTGTAATACCCCAGTACTAGCTGCCTGGAAGTAAACCTTCTAGCAGCCTTCAGATAAAGAAGCAGAACTCTTCAGCTCCCCCTGCACCATGTCTGCCTGAAGACTACCATGATTATACTGGACTGAACCTCTGAACCTGTAAGCCAACCGCAATTAAATACTGTCCTTACAAAAGTTGTCCTAGTCATGGTGTCTGTTCACAGCAGTAAAACCCTAAGACAGGAAGGACTGGAGGTTTTTTGAAAGAGGAGAAATGTAGTCAGCATATAAGATATAAGAGAAAAATTTTTTAATTTCTTAATTAAAATGTTCAAAGTTTACAATGTAATGATCATCACATAACAATCTGGCATATATAAGCATTAGAGTAAATATATATTATTTGTAAAAGTATATGTTTACTTATTTATAAATTTATTTTAATTTATTATATGTATATGAGTGTTTTGCCCTTATTTGTGTTTGTACATTGCATGTGAACTCAGGGCCCTCAGAAGCCAGAAGAGTGTGTTGTCTTTCCTAGAATCTGATTTACAATTCATTGTCAGCCACCATGTGGGTGCTGGGAATGAAATCTTGGTCCTCTGCAAGAGCATTAAATTGTCTTAATCAATGAGCCAAATTTCCAGTTCCCAAAGCATACTGTTCTTAAATTAATGTATTTTGTTTTGGCTGATATTTAGTTCCTTGCAGTCAAAGAAACCCTGACATTCTAATAGTACAAATTGAAGTTAATATTGTTAAAATTTTAAATTTTAAATATATATGTATATATGTATATATGTGTGTGTATATATAAATATATTACATAGAATGATTGGTATCAGGTTACTACAAGAACATTCAAAGCATATTATTATGTAATATTATTATACATATTAATTAAAGGTAACATTTTAGAATCATTTTATGTTTATTCCTGTACATGCTAATACATGCCTATCAACAAAATAGATACTTAGAGCTAAATACTGAAAACACACTCCAGTTTCTGTTTCTCTGGAGTCACTCTTCTAATAGAACAAAACAATAATGCAATGAGAATAAGCAGATGATGTGGGACATAAAACATTCCAAACGAGCAACAAGGGTAACAGTCTAGGTGAGAGAGGACAAGAATATAAGCAAAAGAAAATTGCAAGAGCCAAGGGAGAGATTGTGAAATAAGAAACAAAAGAGAGTCACAAACTGAAACAGAAATTAAATGGGAAACTCAGCAGAAAGAATTGAGAAGGTACTTAAAAAATACAAAAGGAGACAAGTACAGGCTGGGTGGGTAGAGTGGTCAAAGACACTGGCAGGTTAGACATCATTGAATTACAAAGTTATAGTTACAAATTATAATTATATATTATATTTTCATATTATAATTTTAAATAATGCTATTATAATTATGAATTATGAAGTTATAAAACAGTTGTAGAAGCACAAAGAGTATCAGTATTTCCACCAGAATAATATCAGTGGAATTATATGTGAATTAATTTGGTAAAGTTTCATCGTTCTGCTTCACAGCTAAGTAAATATATTAGTAATATGAAGTCAACACTAACAATTAAAAATGAGACCTCGTGAAGTTAAAAAACCTGATACGTGGCAAAGAAAACAGCTAAATAAGTGAAGATTTAGCCTACAGATTAGAAAAAAAGTATTTGCAACCTATTCACCTAACATAGTAAGTGTCCAGATTACACAAAAATTTCAGACAACTAAACAGAAAAAAAGAAACAACCCAACTAACTTTGGGCTACTGAATTAAATAGGGAGGTTGTTGTTGTTGTTGTTGTTGTTGTTGTTGTTGTTGTTGTTTTATCTTTATTGACTTGAGTATTTCTTATTTACATTTCGAGTGTTATTCCCCTTCCAGGCCAACATCCCCCTAATCCGTCCCCCTCCCCTTCTCGATGGGTGTTCCCCTCCCCAACCTCCCCCCATTACCGCCCTCCCACAAACAATCCCGTTTACTGGGGGTTCAGTCTTAGCAGGACCCAGGGCTTCCCCTTCCACTGGTGCTCTTACTAGGCTATTCATTGCTACCTATGAGGTCAGAGTCCAGGGTCAGTCCATGTATAGTCTTTAGGTAGTGGCTTAGTCCCTGGAAGCTCTGGTTGGTTGGCATTGTTGTTCATATGGGGTCTCGAGCCCTTTCAAGCTCTTCCAGTCCTTTCTCTGATCCCTTCAACAGAGGTCCCTTTCTCAGTTCAATGGTTTGCTGCTGGCATTTGCCTAAATAGGGAGTTCTTAAAAGAAGTGACTAAAATTCATTTAAAAGTTTGTTCAGTATCAGGGAAATGTAGATTAAAAACTACTTTAATATTCTAATTCATGTGAATAAGAGCAGCTATCAATAAAAATACAAATGACTGTAAATGCTAGTTGTAGATATAGAGAAAGGGTTTGCTTATACACTTTTACTCAGAATATAAAATAGCAAGTATAAAATACTTTGGAATTTTCTCAAAACAAGTAGAAATAAAACTATCACATGACAGAGCTATATGGCCTGTGAGAATGTATCAAACATTTTGTATTATACTGCAGAGGTACCTGCAGGTCCATTTTCATTGTTACTCTACTCACAATAACTAGAAAACAGAAGCAGCCTTGATGCCCATCAACTAATAAATGGATAATGAGAATGTGGAACATTTACGCATTGTAATTCTAATCCGTTGGAAGAGAAATAAAATTTTATGTAAATAAATGGACCTAGAAAAATAATAATGAGTAAAGGAACTCAACCACAAAAAGATAAATGCCACAAACCACATGTTGTCACTCATACTCACATGTAATCCTATTTTGACTAATAGTTCTCTTAATCTGACCTGGAAAACCTGTAGAACTCAGAGAACTAAGGCACAGATATATGTGTTCTTGGGTAGGGTGCCCTAAAAGATGATACATATAAAGCATAGATAAACACAGAAATACAGAATGAGAATACTAGGGACAGAAAGATTTAAGAAGTAGGGAGGTTAAAGATTGGTAGTACCTTCTTCAATTTCTTTTTTCAGAGACTTAAAGTTCTTATCATACGGATCTTTCACTTGCTTGGATAAAGTCACACTGAGGTGTTTTATATTATTTGGAACTATTATGAAGGGTGTCGTTTCCCTAATTTCTTTCTCAGCTTGTTTCTCTTTTGTGTAGAGGGAGGCTACTGATTTGAGTTAATTATATACCCAGCCACTTTGCTGAAGGCGTTTATCACGTTTAGTAGTAACTTTCGGGGTCATTTAAACATACAATCATATCATCTGCAAATACTGATATTTTGATTTCTTTCTTTCCAATCTGTATCCCTTTGATCTCCTTTCGTTGTCTGATTTCTCTGGCTAGGACTTCGAGAACTATATTGAATAAGTAGGGAGAGAGTGGGCAGCCTTGTCTAGTCCCTGATTTTAGTGGGATTGCTTCAAGTTTCTCTCCATTTAGTTTAATGTTAGCTACTGGTTTGTTGTATATGGTTTTTACTATGTTGAGATATGGGCCTTGAATTCCTGTTCTTTCCAGGACTTTTATCATGAAGGGGTGTTGAATTTTTGTCAAATGCTTTCTCAGCATCTAATGAAATGATCATGTGGTTTTTAATCTTTCAGTTTGTTTATATAGTGGATTACGTTGATGGTTTTCATATATTAAACCATCCCTGAATGCCTGGGAAGAAGCCTACTTGATCATGATGGATGATTGTTTGATGTGTTCTTGGATTCAGTATGCAAGAATTTTATTGAGTATTTTTGTGTCGATATTCATAAGGGAAATTGGTCTGAAGTTCTCTCTCTTTGTTGGCTCTTAGTGTGGTTGAAGTACAAGAGTAATTGTGGCTTCATAGAAGGAATTTGGTAATGCTCTGTCTGCTTCAATTTTGTGGAATAGTTTGGATAGTATTGGTATGAAGTCTTCAATGAAGGTCTGATAGAATTCTGCACTAAACGTATCTGGACCTGGGCTCTTTTTAGTTGGGAGACTTTTTACTGTGTCTATCTCTTTAGGAGATATGGGGTTATTTAAATGGTTCATCTGTTCCTGATTTAACTTCTGTACCTGGTATTTGTCTAGGAAATTGTTTATTTCCTGCAGATTTTCAAGTTTTGTTGAATATGAGCTTTTGTAGTAGGATCTGATTCTGTTGTTATGTCTCCCTTTTGATTTCTGATTTTGTTAATCCGTACACACTCTGTGTCCTCTGGTTAGTCTGACTAAGGGTTTATCTATCTTGTTGATTTTCTCAAAAAAAACAGCTGTTGGTTCTGTTGATTCTTTCTATGGTCCTTTTTGTTTCTACTTGGTTGATTTCAGCTCTGAGTTTGACTATTTCCTGCCTTCTACTCATCCTGGGTGTTTTTGCTTCTTTTTGTTCTAGAGCTTTTAGGTGTGCTGCCAAGCTGCTGATATGTGCTCTCTCCTATTTCTTTCTGCAGGCACTCAAAGCTATGAGTTTTTCTCTTAGCACAGCTTTTTTGTGTCCCATAAGTTTGGGTATGTTGTACCTTTATTTTCATTAAATTCTAAGAAATCTGTAATGTCTGTATTTATTTCTTCCTTGACCAAGTTAACATTGAGTAGAGCATTGTTCATCTTCCATGTATATGTGGGCGTTCTTTCTTTACTGTTATTGAAGACCAGCTTTAGCCTGTGGTGGTCTGATAGGATGCATGGGATTATTTCTATCATTCTGTCTCTGAAAAAAAGAAATTGAAGATCTCAGAAGATGGAAAGATTTCCCATGCCCATGGATTGACAGGATTAATATAGTAAAAATGGCCATTTTACCAAAAGCGATCTACAGATTCAATGCAATCCCCATCAAAACTCCAATCCAATTCTTCATAGAATTAGAAAGAACAATTTGCAAATTCATCCAGAATAACAAAAAATCCAGGATAGCTAAAGATATCCTCAACAATAAAAGGACTTCCGGGGAATCACTATCCCTGAACTCAAGCAGTATTACAGAGCAATAGTGATAAAAATTGTACACTATTGGTACAGAGACAGGTAAATAGAACAGTGGAATAGAATTGAAAACCCAGAAGTGAATCCACACACATATGGTAATTTGATTTTTGACAAAGGAGCCAAAACCATCCAAAAAAAAAATCATAGCATTTTCAGCAAATGGTGCTGGTTCAACTGGAGGTTAGCATGTAGAAGATTGCAGATCGATCCATTCTTATCACCCTGTACAAACTTAAGTCCAAGTGGATCAAGGATCTCCACATCAAACCACATACAATCAAACTAATAGAAGAAAAAGTGGGGGAGAATCTCAAACACATGAGCACTGAAGAAAATTCCCTGAACAAAACACCAATGGCTTATGCTCTAAGATCAAGAATGGGCAAATGGGATCTCATGAAACTACAAAGCTTCTGTAAGGCAAAGGACACTGTTGTTGGGACAAAATGGCAACCAACAGATTGGGAAATGGTCTTTGCCAATCCTACACCTGATGGAGGGCTTATATCCAAAATACACAAAGAATTCATGAAATTAGACTGCAGGGAGACAAATTACCCTATTAAAAGTGGGGTTCAGAGCTAAACAAAGAATTCACAGCTGAAGAATATTGAATGGCTGAGAAGCACCTAAAGAAATATTCAACATCTTTAGTCATAAGGGAAATGCAAATCAAAACATCCCTGAGATTCCACCTCAAAGCAGTCAGAATGGCTAAGATCAAAAACTCTGACGACAGCAAATACTGGCAAGTATTTGAAGAAAGAGGAACACTCCTCCCTTGTTGGTGGGATTGCAGACTTGTAAAACCATTCTGGAAATCAGTCTGGAGTTTCCTCAGAAAATTGGACAATGCACTACCTGAGGACCCAACTATACGTCTCTTGGGCATATACCCAAAAGATGCTCTAACATACAACCAAGACACGTGTTCCACTAGCAGCCTTATTTGTAATAGCCAGAAGCTGGAAAGAACCCAGATGCCCTTCAATAGAAGAATGGATACAGAAAATGTGGCACATGTACACAATGGAATACTACTCAGCTATCAAAAACAATGACTTTATGAAATTCGTAGGCAAATGGATGGAACTGTAAAATATCATCCTGAGTGAGGTAACCCAATCACAGAAAAACACAAATGGTATAGACTCATTGATAAATGGATATTAGCCCAAATGCTCGAATTACCCAACATGCACAGAACACATGAAACTCAAGAAGGATGATGAAAATGCAGATGCTTCACTCCTTCTTTAAAAGGGAAACAAGATTACCCTTAGGAGGGGATAAAGAGCAAAGTTTCTAACAGAGAGTGAAGGAACGCCCATTCAGAGCCTGCCCCACATGTGGCCCATACATATACAACCACCAAACTATATACGATGGTTGAAGCAAAGAGGTGTAAGCTGACAGGAACTGAATGTTTATATCTCCTGAGAGATAATGGTTTATATCTCCTGAGAGAATATGGTAAATACATAGGCGAATGCCAGCAACAAACCACTGAACTGAGAACGGGCCCCCTATTGAAGGAATCAGAGAAAGGGCTGGAAGAGCTGAAGGGGCTTGAGACCCCATATTAACAACAATGTCAACCAACCAGAGCTTCCAGGGACTAAGCCACTACCCGTGGACTGACCCCGGGCTCCAAATTCATAGGTAACAATGAATAGCCTAGTAGGGGCACCAGTGGAAGGGGAAGCCATTCACTCTGCCAAGGCTGGACCCTCAATGAACAGGATTGTTGGGGGGAGGATGGGGAGGGGAAGCACTTCATAGAAGGGGAGGGCTAGGGGGATTTTGGTCTGGAAACTGGGAAAGGGCATAATATTTGAAATGTAAATAAGAAATACCCAATATAACAAAGATGGGGGGAAAAGATTGGTAGTATAAGGGGACAGGCGTAGTGGATTAAAAATGAGGAGTATTTAAAAAGTCACAGGGAAGCCTACCATCTTCCAACTCAAATTGAATATCTAAAATATGGATTAAAAGCAACAACTTCAAGGCTAGATAATGCTTCTCCTAGAATTAGTGGATTGCTGACAAACTTTTCACCTCAAGATGTATATTACCTCCACAGGATTTAGAGTGGGCACAGAAGCACCTCAAAAAATCAGGCTCTTGACAGTGTCTGAATTCCTCACCAGAATGAAAGGATATAACCCTACTGTGGAAGACATCACATATGTCCATTGCAGGAGAATGAAAGCTAGAATTTAGTTGGAAACTTTCTTCTGTTTGTGAGCTTTCAAAGTGCTGAAGGTGCTATGAAGTCTGCTGGGGAGAAAAGGCATCAATGGTCTTACATATAAGCCCAGTTTCCCGGGCAATGTGTGGCTACCTGTACAACAGTGCACAACCCTTTGGGAGTGACCAAATTCCCTCTGAATTGCAAGCCCTACCCATTGAAAGGAATCTATGACTGGTACTTTAAGTTTGGTTAAAAGCACATGTAGTAAACCTGTAAGTCTGGTAAGTAGGAAATCCAAAGAAGCAACTTACTACTGATGTTTCATCAAACTAGCATAGCATTAAACTGCTGCCTGTATGTCTGCATTTATACCTATGGACGAAACATATCTTAGCCATACTCAAGAAACAAATCTTTTCAGTGAGCAGCTCATGGGTGTTTAAGGTGTTTAGAATAAGTGACGTTTGCAGACTCTCCTTTAAAAAGCAAGCCTTTCACATCAAGACCTGAAAAACACCATTCTCTTGACTCAATGCAGTCATTATAATCATGACCTTCCCACACTGTACTTGCCCATGATAGATGTACAGGAGATTTTCCCTGTAAACTGTCATTCACGAATGGGAGAACGTGTAAGTGGAAGTTAACCTTTACTGCAAAACTATTAGTTATTGATAGTTTCTAGGGTAAGAAGAGTAGTCTTTTTCTTAGTTGTTTACCCACTATTGAACCCACTAGGCTCCAGCAACAGCTCCAATCCCACAGTCAGACAGATGGTCCTGGGTAAACTCAATGGATCATGAAACAAAATAAAAGATTTCTAAGGAAAAGGGCAATAGACAGGACAAGCAGGGGTGAGAAATGGTAGGGGTGAGAGTGGCCAGGATTCTCAATGAGCAAGTTTGAAATTATCAAATTTAATCAATGAAAGGAAAGTTGTGACATGTGCTAATATTTTAATATTAATTTATTTAAATAAGACTCTGTTGAACGTACAACAAACCCCATATCTTCTCTAGCACTGTTTTGAATGTATTTTAACCGAGGTGCATTGAAGTACAGATGCTCATGAGTCTGATGAGTTTAATTGAATTCTGCCATTTGATATATGCTAAAGCACTTCATTTAGTATGTTAATTTTGAGGTCTGTTACTATAACGTTCATCTTTGTAAAAAAGAAAAAAAAAGTTGAGCCACAGTAAATCTTTAGCTTTACCAAATAACTATAATAATAAAATGAAACAGACTTGCTGCAGCCAGTCACCTTTAGGCTGGGCACTACATGGGGAGTTCTGGCTAAGAACCAATAGGGGAAAAATGTTCTTTAAAATGGATTGCAAAATCATTTCCTTCTCCCAAAGGAAATGACTAGTTCTGCAGTTTGATGCAGCTCATAATGAGCTGCAGCAGACTGTTCCTTCTTCACTTTTTATGTGTCTGCATTTCAAATTGGCATTTGAGAAACAGAGGATTGAGCAAACTGTTATCCTTGCCTCCTAAAGCTTCCCGTTCCAGAAGCCAGGACCAGGTAAAATATTATGAAACATGGATAGTGACCTTCCCTAGAAAGCCTATAGTCTTAATCTCAGATTTTCCCACATCTTATTCTTTCTATTATTCATTTATTATTATCTTAACCTATCAACTAGAAAAAATAAAGGATTCACTTTATGAACATAAAAGGATATAAACATTTCAGAAATTATTAAAAAGTAAGGAATCACAATGCATGTATACATACATATTTCATCCCAGCAAACTAACCAATCTCAACCAACAGGGATTAGTTGCATGACAAACTTGCTGACAGCAAACATTGATTTCTTTATTCATTTTTAAATTTTAATTCAAATATGAGTGAACATATTTAACACCCCATACAGAGACATTTCATTCGTTCTATATACATTGAATTTTAATCACCTGAGGATACTTGTCATGATTCTTCATATTAGCACAAAAATCTTTTCCTCATATTGACCTTTGATAACTTTCCTTTGTTATTATTATTTTGGGGTTGGATTTTTGTTTTCTTGCCTGGAAACAGGCAAGTTAGAGTCCCATGTAGCCCATGTGAGCCTGAGTTCATAATGTAGTTGAAAGCAGTTTGAACTCCTGACCCGTCTGTCTGGAACTCTGAGGTTTTGGGACTGCAGCCTCACCTCACAATGCCTGCCTGATAAAATGGTGTTTTGACCAGGAAAAAAATGAATAGTTTCTCAGGAGATAACAAACCATATGATGAGGTTCACTTCAATGTGGAAATGTGTTACCCAGCATGTCCCAGAATGACAATACAGACAGTAGACATAAACCTGGAGAGTTAAATGCAGGTAATTCCATGAAGGAGCATTTAGACAGACTGCCACTGCTTAAAGACCAAGAGTTAAACGTGGTCAAGACTAGTCCGAGAAGAGCTAAGTTTATGATCAGTCATGACTTGGGTCATAGAAGTAATAATAAAAGAGTGTATGCTCGCCCTCTCTCTCTCTCTCTCTCTCTCTCTCTCTCTCTCTCTCTCTCTCTCTCTCTCTCTGTCTCTCTCTCTCTGTGTGTGTGTGTGTGTGAGTCTACGTATATAAAAATTATGAAGAATAGCATGCATATTAGAAATAATACAAAATGAACTCTTTTCTCTGTACGTGATTACTCTTTTTATGCTGATGTAAACTCTGACAAAAATATCCATAGGCCTTGAGAAAAGCTTACATTTCTGCTTTATCCACTAGGTCACAGTTGTTATCTGAACACTTTCTAGGGTATTTTGATTGATTTTATCAATTGTCAGGAAGTGTGTATGGCCTTTTTGTTTTTTTGGAGGGGGGGATGGTTACCTATACTTCCTTGTGCATTTGCCTCTCAGTGTGATTCTATCAAGCTCCAAAACTAGTATCTTAAACCTAAGTGCTCCTGCCAAATATATCAGTAGATGGATGAATGGGTGGATGGGTACACTTTGTGTTCATTTTCATTAAAGACTTACTTTACATTGTATTTCATTTTCTTTCTTATTGGTAGACCTCCTAGTTTCCTATTTGGCTTGATTTTGGACTCCTCATATAGTGCCATCTATGTTAATTCTGTGCTGAACTTTCTCCCTTTGATAAATGCAATTCTATTACCTTATTGAATATTTCTATGCTGAACTTTGTCAGCACTCATCTTTTTTTGAAAACTGCTTTTAGGAAGAATATGTTAGCATAAATCTTTATTCCCAGCACGAAGGAAGCACTAGGAGAAGAAAAAATCAGTACAAGACCAGCCCAACTCATACAAATTTCTCTCCAGCCTAGGCTACATAGTATATCCTCATGTTCAAAGAAAAAAATCTAGGCAGAACAAAATTATTCATGCACCTTGAATCCTTTATTAATATATTAACATTATTCTTTATTATTAACCTAGGTGAGGGTTATTTCCTAAACCTTTTACATAATGCTGAAATGATTCATTTGCCAGATTATATATGTGCTGCAGGAGAGATTGGTGTTTTATTTCATATAAAAGTCCCTCTGTTTCTTCTGGGGTCATCAGCAAATCACCATGCTGTTTTGACATTTTGATCTTGTGTTCCAGCTATGCAGCTCCTGCAAATGCCAACCAGCAGGTCAGATTGGCACACACAGGTAGGCAGGCAAGCAGGCCTCCTAAACAGCTCCTTATAGTGCCAAGGACAACTGTCCTAGTCTGGATAAAGTTCCTAATCAATGAAGCTCCTGCCAGTTTCCTGCTAGGACTATGGCTTTTATTCCCTACTATACTCTCCATCCTTCTTTTACCCCTCAAGAAACCTGGAAACTCATTTTATAATATATCATTTATTATATATTATATATTTATTTTTATTTCCTTTAGATATATTGATTTAAAAATTATATGAAATATTATATGGAACCTTTAGTCCATTGTAACATTTAAGCTGATAATTTTTTGTCACAATTTAGTGTCTGAATGCAGCAACCATTCACTATTGTTCAAAAAACTACAAGTTGGCAAGTGACTTTGTCAGTCTTGTTCACAGGCTTACTGGCTTACTAGCACTACTCTGCTTCAAGACTGGCTGCTGTTTGTTGGCCTAAGTTGGAATGTGTCAGATTCACTCCCTGCAGTCTCTCATCTTCTGGCAACTAGCCAGTCATGTTCTTGTAGCAGAAGTGGCATTTCAAGAAGGAATTGAACTCATAAAACTCTGGCAACCCAGACTTAGCTGTCACACTGTCAATGTAAATCAAGTCACATTATGAGCTCATATTACAGGGGGAAGAAAATGGGAGAACTCCAAATACCAATACATAGAATCTTCTACATAAGGGTATCAATGTATGAAATGGAAGAATTGGACTTTCTTAGGCAGCTCCTATAAATTCAGCTTTGAGGATGCCAATCTCTTAGGGAATCAGCTGCTATTTATCCTGTAATTTCCCCCCTGGTTCCTTTCCTTCTGTTTGTATATATTAATTACTATAAACTAAAATAATCCTATGAGGCAAGCTCATTAAGACACTGAAGGGTATGATGAAACATTCTCTCCTGTAAGGAAGCTTGCTAAACTCAGAAACTAAACAACTTAACAACTTCAGGACGTCCCTAAAACTGACAAGATTCATTAGGTTTTTCCTTTACTTAGCTTATGTAAGTTGTAGAGACATTTATGTCCTAATCTCAGACAAGCTGAGCTGCCAGAAAAGACAGAAATAAACATATCTGCCAGGAAGAGATACTTGAAAACTTATCTCTTGCAAAGTACATGACTGTGTGTTTGTGTGCATGAATGCTTGGCTATTTGTTTAGCAAACATTTCAAGTTTCAAGATGGTGGGGGGTGGTTGTGCCCTAGTTTTTTAGTTGTGTCTCCTCATAAATACTACTGGAATTAACCCCAATAAACTCTTTGGTTCACTTAGCTGGATTGTGGTATATTGTTTGTTTCTTATCTGGAGTGAGAATACACATTTGTTCATACCTCCTGGGTACAAAACACCTCCCACTACCAACCACTGCCATTTGTTCTAATTAGTTTTTCAGAGGAGCACCACTTCTGCTTATGTATCTGCTCAGCCCTTGAATTCTATTTATTCATCAATCCATGAATTTGGATTAACTGTGGGAATTGTACCAAGAAATTATCAGCATGAATGAAATTAGTTTTGATTTTTTTATTCTAATCTTAATGCATTTAGTACTCTCACACCTTCTGACATGTCCATCAAATCATACTACGAGTAAGAGAATATTCTTATGGATAGCTAGGAATTCAGCTGAATATATAGACAGACCAAAATATGTACATTAAAAATAAAAATACATTTTTTGCCTATATCCATGTGTTAAACTATTGCTTCTTAAAACAGTTTAATGGGAATTGAGGTGACTTCTCCCACATTTCCTCTGATCCCAACCTCAGCATTAGGCACAATCTGACTAGGACACATAGGTGGAGTGAACAAGTAGTCAGAGTTTATTTATCAGGTAGGAAAAACAAAAGTAGAATGTAAGTATACTCCCTAGAATGGAGGGTGAACTCAGTTGACTGACAATGGTGATAGGATGCCACTTGTACCAAAGGTATTGTAGCCCACCATTTTTTTTCTTTTCACCCCTAAGATAGTCTCAAATGGAGTTATAATTAATCTTGGATTTTCAACTGACATATCTAGGAAAAATTATTATTAAAATTAGCCAGTGGGCATAGGACATTTTCTTAATTGTCAACTGCTGTAGGAAAGCTTAGTCTATTGTGGACAGTACCATCCCTAGGCTGGATTATAAAAGAAATTAGCTTAAAGTGCTCTTATGAGCAAGCCAGTTCCTCCATGGTATCTGTTCTTGCCTCCAGGTTCTGACCTGAGTCATTGTTCTGTCTTCCCACAAGAGACTATAGTGGAGGACTATAAGTCAAGTAAATTCTTTCCTCCCCAAATTGCATTCAGTCAATATTTTATTAAAGCAGTAGAGAAATAAAGTAAACTAGATATTATTCTTCCTGACATGAGCAAGCCACACTTAACTCATCATTTAGTCATTGCAATTAGATGTAAAAACGTGTACAAATGTATAACTACCTATAAAAGTTGAGTAATTTGCTGAGAAGTTGCTTGGCCATGCTGTTCAGAAAATGAACTTTAGAAGCCAACCAGTGGCTGCCAAGACCATTTTAAGTTTTTTTTGTTTTGTTTTTGTTTTTGTTTTTGTTTTGTTTTGTTTTGTTGTTGTTGTTCTTGTCTTGTTCTCTCTCTTGTTTGGTCATCTGGGATATCTCTTACCAGTGACAGATCCCTTCTGTATCATCTTCAAATTCCTGCTTTTCTGAATATAACCCTACCATTCCTTTTACCCCCATTTATTTTCATTCTAATAATGATGTCATATAGTTTCTTATAGCAGAATATGGGTTAATGAGTAAAGAATGACTAAAAATTAATTCCTCACCAAATGTATCTCTTGTGTCCAAGTTGTCTCTGGTGAGACTAACATATGTTGTGTTACAGAATTCACAATAGTTTTGTTTCTGATCACAGTGCATACACCGTTCTACATGTGTCTTCACATGTTACACCAAGAAGCCCTACCAGAAATGCATTGGCTCAGATTTGGACAACTATTTTATAAATTGTGGTGGTTTCTTCTATTATAAAAACATCATAGTTTGATTACTGAAAAACAAAGAACAAACATCAACAAAAGACCCTCTTGGTAGTTTCTCAATGATATTTCTCACAGTGAAAGAATCAAATTCATGTGTCTATGATTGTATTGTGTCAAAAAGTTTGATTTTAAAACTTTTTGAGCTACTGATTGAGTTTCATTGAAAGCTATTATTATATGAACTATGCCTTTGGGATGAGGACAGAATATCCTTTTGTTGTTGTTGTTGCAATATTGTAATCCTTCAACCATTCTGCACAATATATTTTGGCCATGTCTACTCCTAGCCACATAAGTTCCTCTCCTTTTTATCATTGCTCTCTCACAGCCTCCCATCTAACTTTATGATTACTTCTTTTTCCCCTTCTTCCCTCATTGTATTAATAAGTGTCCTCTAGAGAAGCAGAACTTATAGAATGAATAGATGGATGGTAGATAAATAAATAGATAGATAGATAGATAGATAGACAGACAGACAGATGAATGATAGATAAATAGATAGATAGATGAATGGTGGGTAAGTAGATAGATGAATGATAGGTAAGTAGATAGATAGATAGATAGATAGATAGATAGATAGATAGATAGATAGATAGATAGATAGAATTTATTAGCATGGTTTGCTGGTTTGCTGGTTTGCTGGTTTGCTGGTTTTGGTCCAGCTAGTCCAATTAGAGCTGTCTACCAACAGAAAAGGCTATATGTTTTAGCTGCTTCTCAGTATATGGATTCTATTGCAGGTGAAGAAATGAATTGCTAGCAGGAATGAGAGGAAGCCTATTATGTTCTTTGTATCAATTGCCAGCAGTATGCGGCTCTTCCCACGTCAAAAAAAAGGCTTAAAATGTATTTTTTAACCTCAAATATCCAGATTAGAAGAGGATCTTCTCTATTCAAATGCTGTAATTAAAAAAAATTCTTCACAGCCCAAACATTTCAGTTTTAGTTAATTACAGATGTAGGCAAGTTCACATCCCAGAACAGCCATGACAAGTCCATATCTTACCAATTTGAAATATAATCATATCCCCTTGTGCCATGCCTAATTTCCAAATGAAAACAGTAACTAGGTCTTAATTATGCCTACCATGACATATCCTTTGAACAACTGCACATGTATTATGAATATTAGAATAGGTAGCAGTGTCCCTTGAGGGATATTTATTTCACACCTGAAAACCAACATAATAACTACTGATATTGTCTTAATTGATGCTATATTGCCTGATATAAAATACAAGGAAAAACTACACATATCTGTACAAATACATTTTTTGCAAAAAAAAAAATTGACAGAAGCTTGCATTTCTGTTGTGGTCTTTATTTCTGCAACAGGTCATGTGGTCTTAGCTGATATTTATAATTATCTTCCTCTACTACCTATTGTATATTTTCTGTACAACAAGCACACCAGCTGGCCTTTGCTCACCTGGAAGAATGACTCATACCTTATTGCCCAAGAGTCTGTGCACTGTGTCACCCTGCCTGGGTTGGACTGTTGTAGTTTTCCACTGATTTTAATCACAGGATATGGTACCACTAAGAGACGCTCCAAAATCTCCCCTGTACTACTGATCTTCCTGACTTTCATTTTGGAGAAACAATCCAATTTCTGCTTGGTCATATGTATCAATAATACCTCCTAACACTGTTATCCTTTCTAGCCTGTTCACTTAAGGGTATCAGAAGACCAAAGTGGCCAGTGGGAAGTCTGAGCTTCCAGTTCAATGGAATGTTTGCTGTGGCTATTAAATACTAATAGCTCCATATTTAGTGGTAGGAAGACATTCCACCTTTATCCTGGTATTTTATCTGGCTGGAGCTTGTGAAAATCTTGTGCATGCTATTTCAATCACTCTGAATTCACGTGTGCATTGGCCATGTTGTGTCCGGATAACACTGCTTTCTTGAAGTCATATAGTACATCATTAACGTTCTGCCCTTTTCCACTAAGATACTGGACAAGGCCCGGAGTATGGGAAGAAGACACATGATATGAGAGTTGAATGGAATTTTTACCATGTCTGAAATGACCATAAATAGGTTTCTGACATTTAGTAGTACATATTTATATGAGGCAGCATTCCTATCTTTGATAATTATAAAATCATAGTTTTAATCAACAAAAATTGAAGATACTATATCTCCTTTGGTAGCAAATATTCAGCCAAGATTTTACTATTCTTGGAAAAATAAACTTATCCATCAAATTACTATACAAATTTGCTTTTATTAGTAGCAAATAGTAAAGTTACTTTTATAGCAAATTGTAACTTTAAACAAGTATCTTTATGATTTATTATCTTTAAACATTTTTGTATAATTGTTTTATACATTTGCAAATCCAGTGTCAAATAAAACTCTTTCATCCCCAAATAAAATATGTTTGAAAAGTGCTAAGATGTCTTGTATTAGGTTACTTCTGATTTTAAGATCATAGTTTCTACAAAGTTTGTGTTTACCTTGTTATTAGCACCAGGGAGATGCAAGTTCACATTACTGATTGAGCCACTGAAGAGCATTTAACTCACAAGCCATAATACTGGGGCACCTATTATCTTTGACTTAGACCACAACAAATAATTCAGCAAAAATAATGTCAATAGGAAGGTTGTGTTTACTATATATACAAATACAGGCAGTTTGAAGGGTTTAAAGTCACACACATTTATGTTTCTTAGAAGTAAATGTGTGCACATCTCTGTGTGTGTGTGTGCTTGTATGTGTGCATGTGTCAGAGAAAGTCAAGGAGGCAGAGAGAGAGAGAAGAGAGAGAGAGAGAAATAGACAGACAGACAGACAAAGACAGAGAGGGAGACATAGAGAGACAAGAGATTAATCTTTTCTTGCTTATGGTTAAGGAGGACGTGGATGTGGGGTTGGGATAATAAGGGATGATGTAATTATATTTTAATTTAAAAAAACAAACAAGAAGGACATGAAGATATGTGAACTGTAGCAAGCAAGAGAGAAAAAATAATCTGATCAAACAAACTTCAAATGATAACTAAACATGTTATGGAACATTGATTTTTATCTAGAGATTTTTTACTCATAAATGAGATCATAATGTTTTCCAGTAGGTACATTGAACAGGCTTATGTTAAAAGCGGGTGAGCAAAGATCAAAATAATTCTTACTAGATATAGGTGACAAAGAATTTGTAAAATGTGTTTTGCTGTAAATATATTTCATAATCTTGTTTCTGAGATTTTTTTCAGAAAAGAACCAGTCTATGGATGATAAAAGAAGACTGATAAGGTTAAATTGAGAGGGCACATGCATTTAGGGCTTGGGCACAGTTCATTAGTTGTTCTATATTCTGTTTTAGATATCTCTCACAAAAGGAAACACTGCAACTCTATGCAGGCAAGCATTACAGTGCTTACTGATATGAGTCAAAATTTTTTACTCTCAGTCAGCAAGAGATACAATCTAGCTTTCGGAGGTTCAGGTCTATTTGTGTCCCCTACATTTTCTGTCCTTTGTTGCATCATTTCCCACCCCTGACATTTTTTGGTTTTGTTTTCTTAATTTTATTTTTAATTTTGAGGTTATTATATAATTAAATCATTTCGCCATCTCTTTCCTCCCTATAAACCCTCCCTCATACCTATCCTGATCTCTTCAAATTTGTGTACTATTTTTCATTCCTTCTTGTTATATATATACTGAAATACTTAATCTGGGTAATGTTACTTGTATGTATGTTTGCAAGGTTGACCAGATGTATTGCTCATCTCTGAAGAAGACTCAATCTACCACTCTCAGAATTCACTCCTTAGTTGCCCATAGTTTTTGTGTGGAGCTGAAAGCCTCATATAATTTCCCCATCCTCTTTAGCAAGTGTATTTTTGTTAGTTGCATTCTGCTAATATTTAGGCATTCATGTTATTGAGAATTAATCTGTAGCATCTGATGGAACTAGGAGGCATACTCTCACAGGAAACTGTCTGTTACTCAGGGTCTTAAAATTTTCCCATTCCCCCTTCAACAATAATCCTGATGTTTATCGGTAGGAGTGTTGTGAATATGTGTCCATTGAGATTGAGTTACACAACTGTGCATTTTAAAAGGTGGTAGTTTTCTATAACAGGCTCTCTATATATTACAAAGATTTTTCTTGATACGCAGTGTGGTTATATGGACAATATCTAGAATGGAAATGTTTTGGTTTGTTAAAATCCATGACTTCACTAGCCCAGAGTTATTGGCTAACTCTCTAACATAATGCATGTTTTCCCTCTTGTTGAGTGGATCTGGAGTTCCAATTCAAGAGCAGGTAGTTACTACCAAAGTACATATACCACTACTACAAACTTAGTGTTATGCTGCCATGCTGGACATGGTGGTTCATAGGTTTTACAGCTGGGAAGGAAAGTTGGTTGTGTCTTTACTTTGGAAGTTTACTGGCACCTTATGGAATCATAAGGTCTTGTTCTCAGGGAGGGGGCATTCAGGTTAATTCCAGTTCAGGAATCTCTGAGACCTTTGTTTGAACTGCATGATGTCTTCAGCAATGAGATATTAACTTCTACATCTGATGATACAATAATAGACTGTATGCCAGTTTGATGTGAAACCCTAAGCAACAACTCACAAGAAGGCTTATCTTTCCTAATACTGGGTTTTTAACAGGTGTTTTTGTTCTTAGAAGGAGCATTGCCAGCCCAAGCCAGATGTGAGTGTGTGTGTGTGTGTGTGTGTGTGTGTGTGTGTGTGTGTGTGTGTTTACTACATATTTACCTGTATTTTAGGATTAAGTCTAGATAAATAGTTAATAGTATGATTCTCTGTGACATTTTCAGACATATTTCACCTTATTTCATACTCTTTTCTCTTTCTGTGTTTATCTTACCCTCCCTTTTTCTACTTTCTCCATCAGATCTTATGTACCATGCTATTTCTCTTTCTATAGTTCCCCAAATTCCTATCCCTTAGCAATGGTTCTGCTTTAATTTCTTGGTTCCCGCAACCTATTCTAGGACACATAGTCACATCTAAAGATTTGGAACTAAGAGCCTCCAGTAAGAGAACATGAGAAATATATCTTTCTGTCTTGGTTATTTCACTCAAAATGATCTTTTCTAGTTCCATCCATTTAACAGAAAATTTTATAACTTCATTTTTCTTTACATCTGAATAGTATTCCATGATCCATAGGTGCAGCATTTTCATTTATCAGTTCACTGGGTGAGTCATTTTGGTATTTTCCATTTCTTAGCTTTTGTGAATAGGGCACCAGTGTATATTGTTGAGCTTGTATCTATAAAAAAAGATGTCAAGTGCTTTGGGCATGGTAAAGAGTGGTATATTTGGGTCACGTGATTTCAATAATGGCTACAATTGACAAAACTACAGTGAATAAGATTTTCCTTTTCCATATCCACTTTAGCATTTGTAATCCAATATTTCATTAACTTTTGCCACTGTAACTGGGGTAAGATGAAATCTCAAAGTTGTTTAAATTTGCACTTTCCTACTTGCGGTGATGAACACTTTTGAGACATTTCATAGCCATTCTTTTGCTTTTTTGAGAACTTTCTATCTATACAGTTCCTAGTATCATATGGAATGAGTCATTTATGTTTTTGTTGTTCATGTTGTTTGTTTTTAATTTTGTTTTTGTCTCTGATTGATAGTAGGGTCTTTTTTTATTTGATTGTTTGTTGTTTTTTGGTTTGTTTTTGTTGTTGTTTTGTTTTGTTTTGGCTCCTTGCTTTTTGAGTCCTTTTTTAAAAAAAATGGATATCTTATTTATGTACATTTTAAATATTATCCCTTTTCCAGGTCCCCTTCCCATGCTATTCTCCCTCCCCCTGTTTCTATGAGGGTGCTCCCCCACCCACTCCCACCTTACGGCACTAGCATTCCCCACATTGGGGGGCATGGAGCCTTCACAGGACAAAGGGCCTCTCCTTCCATTGATGCCCAACAAGGCCATCCTCTGCTACATATATGGCTGGATCCATGGGTTGCTACATGTGTACTCTTTGGTTCTTGGTTTAGTCCCTGGGAGTTCTAGGGGATTTAGTTGGTTGATATTTTTGTTCTTCCTATGGGGTTGCAAACCCCTTCAGCTCCTTAAGTTGTTTCTCTAACTTCTCCTTTGGGGTTCCTGTGCTCAGTCCAATGATTGGCTGTGAGCATCTGCATCATTATTTGTCAGGCTATAGCCTAGCCTCTCAGAAGACAGCTATCAGGCTACTGTCAGCAAGCACTTCTTGGCATCTGCAAAAGTGGGTTTAAAGTCTACATATGGGATCAATCCCCAGGTGGAGCAGTCTCTGGATGGCCTCTGTTCCATAGTTTGTCCTCCTATTTCCTTTAGACAGGAGCAATTCTGGGTTAAAAATTTGGAGATGAGTGGGTGGCCCATCCCACAATAGGGGGCCTTGCCTAAACTTTAGATAAGGTCTCTATAGGTTATCCCTCCCCTTTGTTTTACATTTCTGCTAATCTCATCCCTATTGGGTCCTGGGAGTCTCTTGTTTTCCTGGCATCTGCAACTTGTTGGTGACTATTCCCAGTTCCCCATTCCCTTTGATATACACTTCTGTTCAAATTCCTGACCCTCTGTATATTATCTGCATCTCCTCCCATACTTGATCATGCCTCCCCCTTTTTCCCCTCCCCCTTCTCTCTTCATGACAAGTCTCTCCCTACTGTGATTATTTTACCCCCTTCTAAGAAGGTCTGAAACGTCCACACTTTGGTCTTCCTTCTTTTTGAGATTCATATAATCTGTAAATTGTATCTTGGGTATTCTGAGCTTCTGGACTAACATCCACTTATCGATGAGTGCATACCATGTATGTTCTTTTGTGACTGTGTTACCTTACTCAGTGTTATATCTTCTAGTTCCATCCATTTGCCTAAGAATTTCATGAAGTCATTGTCTTTAATAGCTGAATAGTAATCCATTGTCTAAATGTACCACATTTTCTGTATACATTCCTCTTTTGTGAGACATCTGCATTGTATCCAGCTCTTCTGGACATTATATATAAGGCTGCTATAAGCATAGTAGAGCATGTGTCCTTGTTATATGTTGGAGCATCTTTTTTTGATATATGCCCAGGAGTGGTGTATCTAGGTCCTCATGTAGTAATATGTCCAATTTTCTGAGGAACCACCAGACTGATTTCCAGAGTGGTTTTACCAGCCTACAATCTCACTAGCAATGGAGAAGTATTCCTTTTCCACCATATTCTCACCATATTCATCCTTCTACCAGATGTACAGCTGGCAATGATGCTTCTCTCAATCCTTATGTTCTTTCTCCTTACTGGCTTTATTGTTCCTTTAGCTTTGAAAATTTGTTTTCAACTTATAAAATCCCACTTTTAAATGTTGATCCCAGTCAAATCTTGAATAAATGAAGTACTACTTAAATCTTTTCTAAATCTTTTCTTAAATCTAAATGACATAGAGTAGTGCCTATTTTTTTCCAGCAATTTCAATGTTTCAGGCTTTAAGTTATGATCTTTGATCAATATGGAGTTAAGTTTCTGTGCAAACAGATAGATATGAGTCTAATTTAATGCTTTTGCTTGTGGACATCCAACTTACCTCAGATCCATTTCTTAAGAATACTTTGTGTTGGGTTGGGGATTTAGCTCAGTGGTAGAGCGCTTGCCTAGGAAGTGCAAGGCCCTGGGTTCGGTTCCTAGCTCCGGAAAAAAAAAAGAATACTTTGTGTTCTCCAGTCTATGCTTATGCTATATTTGTTAAAGAGTAAATGGCAAAAGTTGTGAGACTTTGGTGGGATTATTCAATATTTTCTCTATCTAGGATAATTTTGACTGGACTTCTCTTTTTTGTGATGTTGAAGTATGTTCCACGTAGTCTTAAATTCTCGGAGAGTTTTATCATGAAGTCATGTTGAATTTTGTCAAGGGCCGTTTTCTCCATTTAGTGAAATGATCACATGATTTTTCAAATTCATTTATGTGGTATATTACGTTTATTGACTTATATGAATATTTGTGCAGAAACCACAGCTCTCACCTTCAAAGGAATAAGAAATAGTTTATACTTCAGCTTTTATGAGAAGCTATGGCATGGAAAGACAGATTTAGGTTATCCCAAATTCCATGTTCCAACTTGGAAATAGTTTCATGGTTCTTATAGTTTTAAAAACAGATAATTTCAGAAATCGAGAAAAATACCAGGTACCAAAGTTAAATCAGGATCACATAAAACATGTAAACAATCCCCAAACTCCTAAAGGAATAGAAGCAGTTATTAAAAGTCTCCCAACCCAAAAGAGCCCAGGACCGGATGGGTTTAGTGTAGAATTCTATCAGACCTTCATAGAAGACCTTACCAATACTGTCCAAACTATTCCACAAAATAGAAACAGAAGGAGCACTACCCAACTCCTTCTATGAAGCCACAATTACACTTATACTGAACCACATAAAGACCAAACAAAGAGAACTTCAGACCAATTACCTTCATGAATATCAAAGAAAAATACTCAATAAAATTCTCACAAACCAAATCTAAGAACACATCAAAATGATCATCCATTGTGATCAAGTAGGCTTCATCCCAGGGATGTAGGGATGGTTCAATATATGGAAATCCATCAATGTTATCCACTATGTAAACAAACTCAAAGAAAAAAACCAAATGATCATTTCATTAGATGCTGAGAAGCATTTAAAGAAATTCAACACCCATTCAGGATAAAATTTCTGGAAAGATGAAGAATTGAAGGCCCATACCTAAAAAAAGTAAAAGCAATATACAGCAAATCAGTAGCCAACTTTAAACTAAATGGAGAAAAACTTAATGCAATCTCACTAAAAATCAGAGACTAGACAAGGCTGCCCACTCTATTCCTACTTATTCAATATAGAACTCAAAGTCCTAGCCCGAGCAATCAGACAACAAAAGGAGATCAAATGGATATAAATGGGAAAGGAAGAAGTGATAGCATACTTAAGTGACCCCAAAATTCCACAAGAGAACTACTAAGCCTCATAAACAATTTCAGCAAAGTGGCTGGGTAAAATTTAACACAAACAAACCAGTAGCATTCCTCTACACAAAGGATAAACAGGCTGAGAAAGAAATTAGGGAAATAGCACCCTTTAAAATTGTCCTAAATAATAAAAATTACCTCTGTGTGACTTTAACGAAGCAAGTAAAAGATCTGTTTGACAAGAACTTCAAGTCTCTGAAGAAAGAAACCAAGAAGATTCAGAAGATGGAAAGACTTCCCATGCTCATTGATTGGCAGGATTAATAGAGCAAAAATATTTTGCCAAAAGCAATCTATAGATTCAATGCAATCCCCATCAAAATTCCAAATCAATTCTTCATAGAGTTAGAAAAAGCAATTTGCAAACTTATTTGAAATAAAAAAAAGATAAACAAAACTATCTTCAATCATATAAGAACTTTTCAGGGAATCACCATCCCTTACCTCAAGCAGTATTACTGAGCAATAGTGATAAAAACTGTATGGTATTGGTACAGAGAATGGCAGGTAAATCAGTGGAATAGAATTAAAGACCCAGAAATGAACCCACCTGTGGTCACTTGATCTTTGACATAGGAGCTAAAATCATCTAGTGGATAAAAGATAGCATTTTCAACAAATATTGCTGGTTCAACTGGAGGATAGCATGTAGAAGAATGCAAGTCAACCCATTCTTATTGCCCTGTACAATGCTTAAGTTCAGGTGGATCAAGGACCTCCACATCAAACAAGATACACTCAAGTCTCAAACACGTGGGCACTGAGGAAAATTTCTTGAACAAAACACCAATGGCTTATGCTTTAAGATCAAGAATCAACAAATGGGACCTCATAAAATTGCAAAGCTTTTGTAAGGCAAAAGACACGGTCATTAGGACAAAACAGCAACCAACAGATTGGGAAAAGGTCTTTACCAATCCTACATCTGATAGAGGACTAATACCCAAAATATACAAAGAACTCAAGAAGTTCTTCAAGACTCCAGAGATCCAAATAACCCTATTAAAAATGGGGCATAGAGCTAAACAAAGAATTCTCAGCTGAGAAATATCAGATGGCTGAGTAGTACCTAAAGAAATGTCCAATATCCTTAGCCACCAGGAAATGCAAATCAAAACAACCCTGAGACTTCACCTCATACCAGGCAGAATGGCCAAGATAAAAAACTCAGGTGAAAACAGATGCTGGCAAGGATATGGAGAAAGAGGACTACTCTTCCATTGTTGGGATTGTAAACTGGTACAGCCATTCTGGAAATCAGTCTGGAGGTTCCTCTGAAAATTGGATATTGTACTACCTGAGGACCCAGCTATACCTCTCTTGGTCATGTACCCAAAATTCCTCCAACATACAACAAATACACATGCTCCACTGTGTTCACAGATGCCCTTCCACAGAGGAATGGATACAGAAAATGTGGTACATCTACACAATGGAGTACTACTCAGCTACCAAAGACAATGACCTCATGAAATTCATAGACAAATGGATGAAACCAGAAAATATCCTCCTGAATGAGGTAACCCAATCACAAAAAATCACATATAGTATGTACTCACTGATAAGTTGATATTAGCCCAGAGCTCGAGATATATCCCCACACCACATAAAGATGAAGAAGAAGGAAAACCAAAGTGTGGATGCTTCTGTACTTCTTAAAAGGGGAAGCAAAAATATTTATAGGAGGGGATATGGAGACAAATTTTGGAGCAGAGACTGAAGGAACGGCCATTCAGAGCCTGCCCCACTGGGTATACAATTCATTAATATACAGCCACCAAAACTAGATAATATTGATGAAGCCAAGAAATACATGCTGACAGGAGCCTGATTTAGCTGTCTCCTGAGAGGCTCAGCCAGAGCATGTCAAACACAGAGGCAAATGCTATCAGCAATCCATTGAACTGACAATGTGGTCCCTGTTGGAGAAATTAGAGAAAGGACTGAAGGAGCTGAATGTGGTAGTAACCCCATAAGAACAACAATACCAACCAACCAGAACTTACAGGGACTAAACGACTACCCAAAGAATACACATGGACAGACCCATGACTCCAGCTGCATATGTAGCAGAGGACGGCCTTTTTAAGCACCAATTGGAGGAGAAGTCCTTGCCAAGGCTGCCCTCACCAGTGCAGGGGAATGTCAGGGGTTGGGAAGAGGGGGGTTGAGGAGGGGGATCACCCTCATAGAGGAAGGGGAGTAGGTTTATGGCTGGGAAACTGGGAAAGGGAATAACATCTGAAATATAAATAAAGAATATGCAGTAAAATAAAGAAAACACACTTGCATCCTTTAGTTAATACAGTTTTTAACACCTGTAAACACTTTATACTTAATTATAAAGCCAATTTTGAAACAATCACTTTGCATTAAAATACCTTCTCTTTCCAAGTCAAAATAAGTTAATTAGATTGATATAAATATTTTCAAACATGATATCATGAAAGTATCACCAAATAAAAATAAGTGACACTACAAATAATTTGTAATGTTTTAAGAGGCAACAAAATACTTAATAGTAAATTAACACTTTCCTTATATATGTAAGTGATCAAAATCAAATTTGGTGTTATTGAATTTGATTTTCAATAAAAAAGCAAAGTGAATAAGGCCAGACATATCCTTACAAACATGAAATTCTACTTACCAAGGTCAATAAGAGTATTACCACTGCTGAGTACATAATCCCTCACAGAAGAGATCAGCACTAACTCTTTCTCTCTCTTTCTCTCTCTCTCTCTCTTTCTTTCTTTCTTTCTTTCTTTCTTTTTTTTTCTTTCTTTCTTCTTTATCAATTTTATGGATTGACCATAGAACACCTGGTATATGAAACATATGATCTACCATTGAAGTTCACCCACAGCTAACTTTGAGCCTAATTACGGCACAGTTACACATAGGACAGCAACCAGCAACCTGGCAACACTAATTACATTGAGTTACTCCTATCATGAAAGGGATGAAGTCATTTCCTTCTGAAATATTTTGGGATTTAGCATTATTCCACAGAATGTCAGCAAACATTCCAGAAATGAAGAATTGGCAGAGGCTACCACGTCATGAACAGTGACCATTCAAAGTGCTTTATGGTACAAAATATATATTGCAAATTATAGCTGTACTTTACCTAAAAGCAGAACATCATAAAATTGAGGACTGGATGATTATTAATACATCTTTATTGTATACTAACATGATTATAACAAACATCTTTATCTTCCTTCTTCTAGATTCCTTCATCACGTAATTTTTTATCATAAAATATTTGTATTGTTAACTTAAAATATATTAAAAATGATTCTTTCTGTAAGATAAAGTTACATCCCATTAAACTGATTGTCAGTCAAGAATATTGTGACCTTCAATCTCTATTCCTTTCCTGTCAGCCACCACACACAAAGTAATTTATATTCCCATTATCAAAGTCCTGTTTGTCAACTGCACCAAATCACAGCCAAATATTACAGGGTGGATTTATTTCATATTGCTAGCCCATATAAGTATAAAAATTCAAATTTTGAATGTGATTGATATCAAGTATCTTTTCAAATAATTTCAAAATAATTGTAAATCAATTACTGTAGCTGGGAAACTGCCTATATTTTTATTCAAGCATAAAAAAGGAGTGCACATGGTACTCAAGAACATCTCTTCTCTTGCGCAGAGATAATTTACACATTTATTATATGTTAAGTAGAAGTGTGACTTGTTGAGAATGGAAATCAATCAAAGTAACTTGACCTAAGAAATAGTCAAAGTGAGACTAAAAGAAAAAAATACATGGTAGAAAGTACCAATCAGATCTAACAGGAAACAATAATGATATCAAAGATAGCAGAGTAGAAAAAGATTGCAGAGGAATAACCAAACCTGTATTTTGGGACAGCTTGAAAATTCAAATACACAGGTTATTCAGGTTCAACAGGTATTTCAAAATAACAGACTGGAATAACAAATCATAGAAAAACAACTTTGATAATTATTATTTTATAATGTAAATGTATTTCCAGATATTTATAAATTGATGACTATAGTCATCTTGAACTCAGAGTAGATTAATTCAAGATACTTTATAGTCAAACTATAAAAAATAAAATTTATAAATAATTTTAAATGAGATATAGAAAGACAGCAATGCAGATGATGCAGAAAGCTCATCCCTCCTGCATGGGCACATTTCAACAAACTGAACTTGGAAAAGGACAGGTTAATTTTCACGATGGCAGACTGGAAAATCAAGATGATGAAATAGATATTTACTGAAGAACAAATGATCAGGACTGCAGGTATGAAGAATCATTGCATCGAGGGATCTTCGTAATGCCATTTGGACTGTTGAGTTTGTGGTACTGATGATCATTCCTATTGTAATAGTTAAACTGCATACAATTTTTTAGCTTAAATACCTTTAAGGTAAAGTTACTTTGTAGAAAGAGGCAGACATATATGAATGTGACATCTAATTGATGGTCAGACAAAATGACAAATCAGAGAAAGGTTTGACAGAATCTGTCAGAGACAGGATATGCCCAACTCCCAGGAGAAAAGCCAGTTAGGGGCAGTGCAGGAAAAATCAGTCATTCAGTTGTATTAAATGAGTTGTGAGTCAGTACAAGGAATGCAGTGGAGTGGAGCTAAGTTAGTTTATAAGTTTATGCAGTTGAATGTATGTCAGCAAACACAGTTGAACACAGAGAATAGAAGAGCCAGAAGATTAGAACAGCATGCTAGAGTTAGTTTGAGGCCAAATAGAGCAATTCATTGAGAAGCTGAGAGAAGCCAGATTGAATCAGTCAGCTTGGAGAGGAGGTTGAAGCAGATTAGCTGAGTTGAACCAGCCAGCCAGAGTTCAGAAAGAACTAGAAAGGTTGAAATTATTCAGCAGCAAGTCTCTGAGATGAAGATTACTTCAGACAAATGACATTTACTTTTACATCCAGCCTACAAAAAAAAAAAAAGGGAAACAACTCATAAGGTAATGCAGTTCACATTACATTAGGCTTCCAATAAAAGACTTTGAAGTCCAAGCATAAATAGCATAAAAAATTTCAAGAACTAAAGAACAAAATCAGTTTATAAGACTGCTGTAACGCTGACAGTCAGGATAATAGATAAAGGTCCTCAGACCCCTCAGGAAGTTTTCCATCTACCAATAGGGACCTATCACATGACTATGATGGTTGTGCAAGGAATAACAATAATCTAGGTTTGTTGAGAAGCTAGAAAAAAAAAAGAAAAGATGGGATTTATTCCTGGAGAAGAAGTTTTCAGTGCGATGGTGCATCTGTGGCTACCAGTTAGGATCACCAACACTCTGCAGTCTCATAGAGACAGTACAGGACTCTGTATTTGTAGCTCTGGTGAGGTTATAGCTCACAAGTGATTTCATGGCTGTGAAGTTATCTTCATAAACCTTTGGCTGGATTAGAGACTCAGCTGCCAAGACTTACTACATACAAGTGATCCTCCAAATGTATCCATGGAGGTTGAGGCTAATGAGGCTGCAGGAAGTAGAGCCAAGCAACACACTGTTGTACTGTGTGGAGCAGTCAATGCTGAAACTTAAACGAGGGTGCAAAGGACTTGTGAAACTACCGCTCTGCAGGATAGTACAGTTAGTGTTGGCCAATGAATTTGTTGCAGTTCTGCTGGAATATCCTGCAAATCTCACTCAATATTTTTTTCATTTATGTCACACAGATTGTTAAACCTAAAAAGAAAGGAAAACACATAAATACAGTTTTCCACTTGAAACCTGTAAGTCACTCCTTAAGATTTATGAATATGCAGCCTGAAAGGGATTGAATGTTGCATACTAAATATGCAGCAGATGAATGGATGCAAATTAGTGTCAAGAAACCATTTGTCTCCTAAATGTAAAATAAGGTTGTAAAAAATTTGGAGTAAAAATTAAGAACCTATGCCAGGGTAAAAAATGCCCTTGAATTCCATGTTCCATTCATCCTGATGGTGTGAATGTCTTCCAAAAAATGTATAAGACATCATATTTGTAATGAATAATCATTATATTTCTAGTTTATACTTGAAAATTAAGCCACAGAAATTTGTTTAAATTACTTTTTGGTGTGAGGGAAATAGTTCAGTCAGTAAATCATGAGGACCTAAATTCAATTCCCACTGACCCACATAAAAACTGCTAGGCATGATACTGCTCAGATATAATCCAAAAGGTGGGGAGGCAGAGATAGCAGGATCCTTCAGTCTAACTCTTTAGTCAGACTAGCAAACCTGGTGAAATCCAATTTAAAAATCTGTTTTGAATAAGAACTGAGGTTGTTAATGAAACCCAATAGTTTTCATCTTTTATTAAACATATGATAATGCACAATTCAAACATAAAAAGAAATACTTCCTAGAACTTAACTTGGAATGTACTGTAAGACAATATTATACTTAAAGTAAAATTATCTCTAATACAACCTGTATTTTTCATGCTACCAAAAGGTTCAGATGTATTTGTGAATAAAAGGCACGAGAGGTATTTATATTTTTTTTGCTCCTTTCTGTAAATGGAATAACTTAAAATAATGTAAAAGCTCACCATTTTGAGAACAACATATAAATATGATTTACCGAAAATAGATATCTTAAATATTATGTTTAAAAACAATAATGACATATAATAAAGCAAACATAAATATTTGGTCAAAGCATTATATTTCTACCAACCATGCTCTATAGTATTAATAATGGGATATTTTAAATGAAAATAAGGTTAATGAGTATAAAACTCCCTGGTTGTAGTAAGTATGTGAAGAAACATAACTTCTCTTGAGGCAGAAGCCATGCATGTCTTTGCTATAAATGCTGAAAACAAAGTATTTTATATTACTAACTACATTAATTTATGAAAAGATAAGCAATATATAATGAAATAACTGGAGTGTCAAAATGTATATATGTAAGAAAGAAAGGACTGCTTACTCAAGGCATTATATTAAAATATTTGTGTTTTTCACATCAAGTTAAGATACTATCATTTGAATATAAGTTTAATATAAGCCTCACAATAAGAACAAAGCAAAAAATCTATAATATGTGTGCCCAAAGTAATAACTTAGAAATAATACACGGTTTCAAGAGTAAATCTCTTTATTACAAAGGAAGACTATATGAGAAAGAAAACTGAAAGAACAAAAAGGTTCAACAACTTTGAACCTTTGGTGAATTTTCCAGGTAATATTTACAATAAACATAAATGTATAATAAATCCATTTTAAGAACAAGGTGGCTGCATAACTAAAATATATGATAAAGATACATGTTGCTCAAAATTAACTAATTTTAGAGAATGCATTCACTGAAAGTAAATTTATATAATAAGATATTCCATGTCAATGAACACTAAAAGGAACCAGGACAAGCCATATTAATATCAAATAATGATATAAGTTAAAAAGAATATTAGAACAGTAATATGCATTTTATATACTTTGTAATATATTATATTATGTAAAATAATATATATAAAACATATGTGTGTGTTCCTTAAGAAATAATAAAAGAATCCACACAATTCCACATTTATATAGATTCAGTATCAAAGCATGTAAATAAAATACTAATTAATGGAAACAGGATAGGGCAGAGTTAAATTATATCTAGCACAAATGGGGCTAAGACACATCTTTAAGTCATACAATGACAGCTTCGAAGAATGTGTTCTTGCCAGCACACTGCATGGCCTGCAGGATAGACAGGCCACCAAACAGTAACACATTTCAGAAACACAAAACAACATGAAATAAAACTGAAATCACTAGCCGTCAAAGCACTCAAAGGTACTCAAAAAGTAAAATTGTAAAAATGATATAAGTTAAAATTGTACAATAAATATTGTATAAATTTTCCTTGAATGTGATAGAAAATTGAGAAAATAAAAGATCTTTTCAGGTGTATTAAAACAGAGACACAACATTCCAAAGAGTTTGGACACAGCAATAACGGTACTGAAAAGGAAAGTTTATAGTGATCCATACCATCATAGAAATTGTACTGACTGATTTTGTGTGTCAACTTGACATAAGCTGGAATAATCACAGAGAAAGGAGGCTCAGTTGAGAAAATGCCTCCATGAATTCCCAGCTATAAAGCATTTTCACAAATAGTAATCAAGGGGGTAAGGCCCAGCCCATTGTGTGTGGTGCCATCTCTGGGCTGGTAGAGTGTAATGCTGGTGAGGATGTGGAGAAAGAGGAACACTCCTCCACTGTTGGTAGGATTGCAAACTGGTACAACCACTCTGGAAATTTCAGCAAATTGGACTTTCCACCACCTGAGGACCCAGCCATACCTCTCCTGGGCATATACCAAAAAGATGCTCCAACATACAACAAAGACACGTGCTCCACTATGTTCATCGCAGACTTATTTATAATAGCCAGAAGCTGGAAAGAACCTAGATGCCCTTCAACAGAGGAATGGATACAGAAAATGTGGTACATCTACACAATGGAATATTACTCAGCTATCAAAAACAATGACTTTATGAAATTCATTGGCAAATGGAATGAACTAGAAAATATCATACCGAGTGAAGTAACCCAATCACAGAAAAACTCACTTGGTATCCACTCACTGATAAGTGGATATTAGCCCAAAAGCTCAAATTGCCCAAGATGCAATCCACAGATAACAGGAAGCTCAAGAAGAAGGATGACCAAAATACAGATGCTTCCACTCCTTTTTTTTTTTTTAATGGTGTGCACATTTACTGACTGGCATGTATCAGAAGCATTGGTTGGAAAGCAACAGTTTTGTGATGCTTTGGGTCAAGTGTTGTTTTGGCTTGAAGCTTATTGTGCAGTAATCAGCATATTAAATTAAGCAGTGCACATATATTTCATATATGCACAACACAGTTTGAAGATGTCACTTGGTTTTGCTCCCACTCTTTCTTAAAAGGGAAAAAATATCCATAGGAGGGGATATGGAAGCAAAGTTTAGAGCAGCAACTGAAGGAACAGCCATTCAGAGCCTGCCCCACATGTGGCCCATGTATACACAGCCACCAAAACTAGATAAGATTGATGAAGCTAAAAAGTGCATGCTGAAAGGGACCAGATATAGGTCTCTCCTGAGAGACACGTCCAGGGTTTGTCAAATACAGAGGTCAATGCTAGCAGCAAACCACTGAACTGAGAACAGGACCCCCTTTGGGGGAAATAGAGGAAGGATTGAAAGAGTTGAAGGAGCTTGCAAACCTAAAAGAACAACAATGCCAACCAACCAGAGCTTCCAGGGACTAAACCAATACTGAAAGACTATACATGGACTGACCCAGGGCTCCAACTGCATATGCAGCAGAGAATAGCCTTGTTGGGGCACCAGTGGAAGAGGAATCCCTTGGTCTTGTCAAGGTTGGACCCCCAGTGCAGGGGAATATGGGAGTCAGTAAGAGGGATGGATAGGGGGAATACCCATATGGGGGATGGGAAAGGGATGGAGGGGCTTATGGACAGGAAACTGGGAAAGGGAATAACATTTGAAATGTAAGTAAAGAAATATATCTAATTAAAAAAAGCCAAAAAATAGTTCAAAAGAAAGAAAGAAGGAAAGAAAGAATTTACTATTAGAGTAAATTATAATTACTTTAATATTAATAGTCTACTAGGTTGCTGTAAACTCTTTTAGATTGCTATCACACTTTAATATTATGTGTATATTATTGTGGTATGAAAATATTCATTATTATTAGTGCAGAATGAAAATAAAATTATAAAATGATTTCATTCAGCATACTGCTTTCTAGCCTAATTATACTGATAACATAATATCCTTTGATTCCATTAATAGATGTGGCCTTCTAGATAATATTTACATGTTTTACTAAACTTTCATTGATGTACCACTAGCTTTTACTCCAGGATGATAGATATCTACTCTCATCATAGGGTATTTTTATCTCCAATGTCTATCATTATGGACAAACATGAATAAAAGAATCCACTTCTTAGAAGCCAACTGGCAAAAGTGACAAAAATACAAGCTGAGTAAATAAATATTATTAATACTTAACCTCATTTATGATGTCTAAAAGAACAAATATACCTAAATTATCTGAATCTACTCTGAGGTTATTCATGAATCAACTCTGTTCAAATATTATCTTGGATTTGATGAAACAATTAGAGAGTTATTTAATATATGTGCTCTGTTAATTGGCCACTTGGTTAGGTCAGTTTGTGGTGCTGTAAATTCTTCTTATTCCCATATGAGTTCCCTACTGAGGCACCATTAAACTTCCTTGACTATTAGTTTTGTGCAGGCCTTATGATAATACTTTGGACAGAAAGTCAGAGAACTGCTATAAAATCCTACATTGTTTGGAGGAAATCACACTTATCCCTAATAGAAATCCCTTGCTTTTCATTTATAATTCAGAAAAATCAAATAGAGGTCCAAATCAGACAACAAGAATTACTCAGAAATTGAAATTATTGAGTGTTGGAGCCTTTCAAACACAAACAAAGATATAAATATATTTCCAAAACTATAATCAGCTCTCAGCTTCTGATCTGAGTCTACATTAAACAGCCATTGAAAATCTACACTTTCATTTGATAGCCTACCACCATAAATTTGAGAAATTAAATTCTCTGTGGTGTATGTTTTTCCAGAAAACTTTTCTACTGTCAAATAGAATTAACTTATAGGTTCATTTTCTGTAAAATGTAACAAGTCCATTCAAATTTTTCATCATTTAATTATATTGAAACAATTGCATAGAGAGCACATGAACATCACAATAGTTTAAGCACTGTACTAATCTGCCTAGCCATGTGAACTGGACAATAGACTCCTGTCTTTTCTGTAAAATAAAGGTAGGTATGAAAACAATATATTGGCTAACTAAAATTAGTGCTGTTCTCAGAAGTCCAAGAGCTATTGTTTATATTCTCCTTGGTGGATGGTGGTTAGATTAAAAATCTATATTGTATTCTATAAATGTTCATCCATATTTCCATCATAAGCTGTAATCATGGCACTCATGGGAGCTTTTATACATTTACTCAGTTAAGCACCAATAACATCTACTATTGGGACTAAACTATCCTACACTGTAACCAGGTGACAGTATCTGTGACTATTTTGTTGACACCCTTAATCATAAAAGAAAATCTTTCCTCAAAATAAACTTTTGTTCATGAATCTTTACATTTTAATAGAGAATGTTAATAGTCTAATCTCAATGACTGCCCAACTTAAAACTGTTTGAGAGTTTTGAAAGCAATTAGTAAGCTAAGTCTTAAGTAATTCTACAATATCTATTTGTTTCAAGATTTTTTTTTAAATACAAATCTGAGTCTGTTTAGGAAGGAAAGAAAAGTCGCAAATTTATTTTCAATAAAAAATAACCCAGTGCTTGGCAGATATATCTTTTTGAAATATAATTTTATGCTTCCTTTATTTTGTTTTATTGGATTTATTTTATTTACATTTTAAATGTTATACCCTTTCATGGTTTCCCCTCCAGAAACCCGCTATTACATAGCTCCCCGCCCCTGCTTCTATGAGGGCTCTCCCTTACCCACCCACCCACTCCCTTCAAGCTCCCCTGACATTTCCCAATATTGGGGCATCAAGCATCCACAGGATCAAAGGCCTCTCCTTCCATTGATGCCAGACAAGGCCATCCTATGCTACATATGCAGAGAGAGTCATAGGTTCATCCCTATGTACTCTTGGGAGGGTGGTTTAGTCCTTGGGAACTCTGAGGGGTCTGGTTGGTTGATATTGTTGTTCGTCTTGTGGGGTTGCAAACCCCATTAGCTCCTTCAGAACTTTCTCTAGCTCCTCCATTGGGGACCTCATTCTCAGTTCAATGGTTGGCTGCAAGCATCTGCCTCTGTATTTGTCAGGCCCTGGCAGAACCTCTCAGGAGACAGCTGTATCAGGCTTCTGTCAGCATTCATTTCTTGGCATCCACAATATTATCTGGGTTTGATGTCCATATATGGGATGGATCCCCAGGTGGGGCCGTCTCTGGATGCCCTTTCCTTCCATCTCTGCTCCACATTTTGACTCCATATTTCCTTCTGCGATTATTTTTGTTCCCCCTTCTAAGAAGGACTGAAGCACCACACTTCCATCTTCCTACTTTTGAGCTACATGTGGTTTGTGAATTGTATCTTGCGTATTTTTTTTTGTTTTTTTGTTTTTTTTACATTTTTTTTTATTAACTTGAGTATTTCTTATATACATTTCGAGTGTTATTCCCTTTCCCGGTATCCGGGCAAACATCCCCCTCCCCCCTCCCCTTCCTTATGGGTGTTCCCCTCCCAACCCTCCCCCCATTGCCGCCCTCCCCCCACCAGTCTAGTTCACTGGGGGTTCAGTCTTAGCAGGACCCAGGGCTTCCCCTTCCACTGGTGCTCTTACTAAGATATTCATTGCTACCTATGAGGTCAGAGTCCAGGGTCAGTCCATGTATAGTCTTTAGGTAGTGGCTTAGTCCCTGGAAGCTCTGGTTGCTTGGCATTGTTGTACATATGGGGTCTCGAGCCCCTTCAAGCTCTTCCAGTTCTTTCTCTGATTCCTTCAACGGGGGTCCTATTCTCAGTTCAGTGGTTTGCTGCTGGCATTCGCCTCTGTATTTGCTGTATTCTGGCTGTGTCTCTCAGGAGCGATCTACATCCGGCTCCTGTCGGTCTGCACTTCTTTGCTTCATCCAACTTGTCTAATTGGGTGGCTGTATATGTATGGGCCACATGTGGGGCAGGCTCTGAATGGGTGTTCCTTCAGTCTCTGTTTTAATCTTTGCCTCTCTCTTCCCTGCCAAGGGTATTCTTGTTCCCCTTGTAAAGAAGGAGTGAAGCATTCACATTTTGATCATCCGTCTTGAGTTTCATTTGTTCTAGGCATCTAGGGTAATTCAAGCATTTGGGCTAATAGCCACTTATCAATGAGTGCATACCATGTATGCCTTTCTGTGATTGGGTTAGCTCACTCAGGATGATATTTTCCAGTTCCAACCATTTGCCTACAAATTTCATAAAGTCGTTGTTTTTGATAGCTGAGTAATATTCCATTGTGTACCTGTACCACATTTTCTGTATCCATTCCTCTGTTGAAGGGCATCTGGGTTCTTTCCAGCTTCTGGCTATTATAAATAAGGCTGCAATGAACATAGTGGAGCACCTGTCTTTTTTATATGTTGGGGCATCTTTTGGGTATATGCCCAAGAGAGGTATAGCTGGATCCTCAGGCAGTTCAATGTCCAATTTTCTGAGGATCCTCCAGACTACTTTCCAGAATGGTTGTACCAGTATGCAATCCCACCAACAATGGGGGAGTGTTCCTCTTTCTCCACATCCTCGCCAGCATCTGTTGTCCCCTGAGTATCTTGCATATTTTGACCTTTGGGGATAATATCTACTTATCAGTGAGTGCAACCATGTTTGATCTTTTGTGATTGGATTACCTCAGTCAGGATGATATTTTCAAGTTCCATACAGTTGCCTAAGAATTTCATGAAGTCATTGTTTTTAACAGTTGGATAGTATTTCATTGTACAAATGTACCATGTTTTCTGTATCTATTTCTCTGTTGAAGGACATTTGGGATCTTTCCAGCTTCTGGCTATTCTAAATAAGACTGTTATGAACATAGAGGAGCATGTGTCCTTGTTATACGTTGGAGCATCTTTTGGGTATATGCTTGGAATGATATAGCTGAGTCCTCAGGTACAACAATGTCTAATTTTCAGAGGAACAAATACTGATTTCCAGAGTGGTTGTACTAGCTTGCAATTCCATCAACAATAGAGGAATGTTCCTCTTTCTCCACATCTTCACCAGCATTTGCTGTCCCCCGAGTTTTTATCTTAGCCATTCTGACTGGTGTGAAGTAGAATCTCAGGGTTGTTTTGATTTGCAATTCTCTGATGACTAAGTATGTTAAACATTTCTTTAGGTGCTTATTGGCCATTAAATACTCCTCAGTTGACAATTTTTTTTTTTTTTACTGGTTAACATGACTTTTTTTTTCCTCCATCTTTATTAAATTGGGTATTTCTTATTTGCATTTCAATTGTTATTACCTTTCTCGGTTTCCAGGCAAACTTCCCCCTAACCCCCTCCCCTCCCCTTCTAAATGGGTGTTCCCCTCCCCATCCTCCCCCCATTACCGCCCTCCCCCCAGCAATCATGTTCCTGGGGGTTCAGTCTTGGCAGGACCAAGGGCTTCCCCTTCCACTGGTGCCCTTACTAGGCTATTCATTGCTACATATGCAGTTGAAGCCCAGGGTCAGTCCATGTATAGTCTTTGGGTAGTGGCTTAGTCCCTGGAAGCTCTGGTTGGTTGGTATTGTTGTTCATATGGGGTCTCAAGCCCCTTCAAGCTCTTTCAGTCCTTTCTCTGATTTCTTCAATGGGGGTCCCGTTTTCAGTTCAGTGGCTTGCTGCTGGCATTTGCCTATCTATTTGCCATATTCTGCCTGTGTCTCTCAGGAGAGATCTACATCCAGTTCCTGTCAGCCTGCATTTCTTTGCTTCATCCATTTAGTTTGGTGGCTGTATATGTATGGGCCATATGTGGGGCAGGCTCTTAATGGCGTTCCTTCAGCCTCTGTTCTAAACTTTGCCTCCCTATAGCTCTGTGGCCAATTTTTTAAAGGGTTATTTGATTCTCTGGAGTCTAACTTCTTGAGTTCACACACACACACACACACACACACACACATATACATATATATATATATATATAGGTATAGATATAGATATAGATATTAGATATTAGCCCTCTATCGAATTTAGGATTGGTAAAGATCTTTCACCAATCTGTTGGTTTCCATTTTGTCTTATTGACAGTGTTTTTCCCTTACACAACCTTTGCAGTTTTATGAGGTTCCATTTGTAGATTATAGCATAAGCCATTGGTGTTCTGCTCAGGAAAATTTCCCCTGTGCCCATATGTCTGAGGCTTTTCCCCACAGTCTCTTCTATTAGTTTCAGTGTATCTGGTTTTATGTGGAGGTCCAAGATGCAGCTTATCTATTTTGTTGATTTTCTCAAAGTACCAGCTCCTGGTTTGTTGGTTCTTTTATAGTTCTTTTTGTTTCTACTTGGTTGATTTCAGCCCTAAGTTTGATTATTTCCTGCCTTCTAGTCCTCTTGTGTGTATTTGCTTCTTTTTGTTCTAGAGCTTTTAGGTGTAATGTCAAGCTGTTAATGTATGCTCTCTCCAATTTCTTTTTGGAGGCACTCAGAGCTATGAGTTTTGCTCTTAGCACTGCTTTCATTGTGTCCCATAAGTTTGGGTATGTTGTATCTTCATTTTCATTAAATTCTAAAATGTGTTTAATTTAGTTTCTTTCTTTCTTTATTCCTTGACCAAGTTATCATTGTGTAGAGCATTGTTCAGCTTCCATGTGTATGTGGGAGTTCTTTCCTTTTGGTTGTTATTTAAGACCAACCTTAGTCCATGGTTATCTGATAGGATACATGGGAATATTACCGTCAACTTTTATCTGTTAAGGCCTGTTTTGTGACTGATTATATGGTCACTTTGGAGAAGGTAATATGAGGTGCTGAGGAGGTATATTCTTTTGCTTTAGGATGGAATGTTCTATAGATTTCTGTTAAATCCTTTGGTTCATAACTTCTGATAGTTTCACTGTGTCTCTGCTTAGTTTCTGTTTCCATGATCTGTCCATTGATGAGAGTGAGGTGTTGCAGTCACCCACTATTATTGTGTGAGGTACAATGTGTTCTTTGAGTTTAGTAAATGAATGTGGGTGCCCTCGCAGTTGGAGCACACAGATATTCAGAATTGAGGGTTCATCTTGGTGAATTTTTCCTTTGATGAGTATGAAGTGTCCTTTCTTATCTTTTTTGGTAACTTTTGGTTGAAAGTCAATTTTATTTAATATTAGAATGGCTACTCAGGCTTGCTTCTTTGGACCATTTGCTTGGAAATTTTTTCCCATCCTTTTACTCTGAGGAAAGGTCTGTCTTTGTCATTGAGGTGTATTTCGTGTATGAAGCAAAATGCTGGGTCCTGTTTACATATCCAATTTGTTAATCTATATCTTTTACTGAGTCCACTGATGTTGAGAGTTATTAGAGTCCAATGATTGTTGTTTTCTATTATTTTTGTTGTTAAAGTTGGCATTATGTTTGTGTGACTATCTCCTTTGGGCCTAGTTGAAAAAAGATTTCTTTCTTGCTTTTTCTCTCATATGTAGTATTAGTAAATATCCTTCCCCAATTTGTCTCATTGACAGTGCCCTTTGCCTAACAAAAGGTTTTCAGTTTCATGAGTTACTACTTATTAATTGTTGATCTTAGAGCCTGAGCCATTAGTTTTCTATTGAGGAAGTTGTCTCTTGTACCAATGAGTTCAGGCATATTTCCCACTTTCTGTTCTACGAGATTGAGTGTAGCTATCTTTCTGGTTAGGTCCTTGATCCACTTGGACGTGAGCTTTATATAGGATGATAAATATAGATCTATTTTCATTCTTCTACATGTAGACATCTAGTTAGTCCTGCATCCTTTGTTGAAAATTCTTTCATTTTTCTATTCACGGTTTTGGCTTCTTTATCAAAAATCTGGGGTCCATACATCTGTCGGATTATTTCTGGGTTTTTGATTAGATTCTGTTGATCAATGTATCTGTTTCTGTTCCAGTTCCATGCAGCCTTTATTATTATTGCTCCATATTACTGCTTGAAGTAAGTGATGGTGATTCCTCCTGAAATTCTTTTATTGTTTAGGATTGTTTTGGCTACTCTGGTTTATTTGTGTGTTTGTTTGTTTGTTTTTTCTATATGATATGGAAAATTGCTCTTTTAAGGTCTATAAAGAATTGTGTTGGAATTTTGATGAGGATTGCATTGAATCTGTAGGTTGCTTTTGGTAAGATGGATATTTGCACTGTGGTGATCCTACCAGTTCGTGAGCCTGAGAGATCTTTCCATCTTTTGCTATCTTCTTCAATTTCTTTCTTCATGGACTTGAAGTTCTTTTCATATAGATCTTTCACTAGCTTGGTTAGATTTACATTAGGACATTACTAATAGCAGTTATAAGGGAAGTGTTCCCCTAATTTATTTCTGGGCCAATTTATCATTTGTACAAAGGATGATTACTTATTTCTTTGAGTTAATTTTGTATCCAGTCACTTTTCTGAAGGTTTGCATAGGCTGTAGAAATTCTCTGGTAGGATTTTTGAGGTCGCTTACACATATGATCCTACCATCCACAAATAACAATGCTTTGACTTCTTCCTTTCAATTTGTATCCCCTTTATTTCCTTCAGCTGCCTTATCCCTCTAGCTAGAATTTCAAGTACTTTATTGAATAGATAGGGAGAGAGTGGGCAGATTTGTCTTGTCCTACAGGGGTTCTTAATGTGTCTTCTCCTAATGTTATGCTCCAACCTACTCCAACCAAATATCTTCTAAATGAGACAAAAACACAATTTTGTTGACAATCTTCTTTTCCCTAAGGTCAGGAATTCAGGATCTAAATAATCCTGACCAATGATATATATTATGCCTAACTTAAATATTACAATGTACTTTATTTTTATATTTTAATTAGATTTTTTATTTTAATCTATAAAACATATGGATTATTAGTATAACAAACATGAAATATTTTGTATTAGTTTGTTAATACATATAAAATAAGTGTGTGCTATTGTTGATGTGGTTGATAGTCACTTGCTTTTTAAACTCAACTATAGGATTATCAAGAAGCACATCCATGCCTTGTAATAATTTTTTATAAGCCATATTTTTCTCAATATGTTTTGCGTGTGTTCTATCTATGAGTATCAACTTGATGGGTCCTTCCAAAAGTTGGACTGTGCTTCTAGATGAATCTCAGACCCTGAAAATTGGAGCTAGTTCCTACCTCAAACCCCAACTTGATTTGTGTTCAGCTTTTATTTTAATATACTTTTATGATATCCAAAGTTCTTTATATTTGGGTGTTTGATCATTCCATTACATACTTTTTCCTATAATCATCTTCTTGAAATCTAATGTTTTCCTATACTTTAATGGCTTCACTCACCAGCAGACATTATGTGTCTGAGCTATTGTTATGCAAAATTGAATTCTGTAAACAATATTTTAAGGCATTCTAATAATAATCTAAAAAACACCACCATAATATACTCAATAGCAAAAGCAACCTTTTTAGTCTTTGATATGAAAGTGGAACTTATTTAATTTCACCCTAATTAGGTTTATATAGGAGAAATCATGTACATAATTTATGTAATTAGCATTACATAAAAACAAATATAGGTGTGAGTTAATCCAACTAAATCTTTCATGCATTTACTACCATTGCAAGTGCTTTTGTAAACCCTACTCACTGTTTCAGATCCTAACAGCCATTCTAGTCCTATAAAAGACTTACCAAACCAGCAAGAATTAGAGAAAAACCTTATATGCCTGATGCTCTTAATCTCATTCTCATGTTGCTTGGAATTTCAAACAGCCCTTTAAGCCTTTCTAGAGGAAACTGAAACAAAGGAATGGTATTTTAAAATAAAATGGGAGTTTTATTTCTGTTTCACCAATCAGTTCTATGTTTTACCTAGCCAATTCTATAATTGTACCTTTGCTCTAGTCTTGACCATATTTTGTTGGAAGATGAATATGCATAAGTAATTCATAAGCAAATGCCAGCAAAATCAGAGTTTAAGTAATCACCAAATTTACTTATTCTAAGAAATCAATATTACTGAATATGAAGATGTAAATTTTAATGCCCTTCTTTACATTAGGCATTCTTTCACGCCTACACCACTAATATCGTGCATGCGTTTCCATGCTACAAGTAATAAACTGAATTTTAAAACAATGTTTCATATTGTTAAGACATTTCACAGACACAAAATAAACTTCATTCTCTTTAAAGAATATTGAATATTTTATATTAGACTATTTTTTTACTGACGAAATTTTAGAAGATAACATATAGTTTCCATATACCCTACACCCAGATTTACCTGTTTTTAACCTCTTATAATAATATATTTTATTATAATCATATAAAATATATAACTTATTCGTATTTTATTAATTGATACTGTATACTTCTTTTCTGCTAAAGCTTCTTATCTACGATGTCATGTTATAACCTTTGTCAGTCATGTTTTCTTTGTCTCTGGATGATTCTGACAGTCTCTCAAAGCCACTATTACTTATAATCTCATGATTTATTTGGGGAGTTTTAGTTCATTATTGTTTATATGTTCTTAACTGACCTTCCCACAGTGTTTTCCTCAATACATACATATACATATACATATATATATATATATTCTTATTGTATCCTGTTTCATTCCATATAATTTTTTGATAATTTCATACAATGAATTTTGATTGTATTGACATCCTCCTGTAATCCCTGCCCATATTTATACCTCCTTCCTTATCTGATGATTCATCCTCTGATTTTTAAAAACAAAACAATAACCACTAAGTCCAGTTGGTTCTGCCCCTGTGCTCTTGAGTATGAGGTCATCCAGTGGGACATGCTTGACCTACAAAAGGCCACACTCTTAAAGAGAATTGATTCTCCCACTCCAACAGTTAAGGATGGTACTTCAGCATCATAGCTCCTCTCCATGTTGGTTGAACATATATAGATCTTGTTTGTGCTGTCATAGCTACTATATTTGTATATACAGTATATGTGTATAACTTCCCTAATATGACAAGGAAACTATATCTCCTTGTAGTTATCTACAACTTCTGGGTTGAGAGATGTCAGAATCTATAGATATAATGATAGTTCATTTGTAATCTTTTCAGCAATATAGTGCTGTAAATTTCCCTCCTATGGCCTATAACCGGTGGATCTATAGACTCTTGGTCTAAATAACAGTATCAGTTATAAATTTTAAGTTGTTCTTAAGTCTATTCAGAAATCATGGTTACATCCAGGATATCTCTGCACTTCTCTCTCCAGGAGAGTTGTTACTGTGACTTGACCACACTTAGTGCTAGGTAAATTGTCAATTACTTTTATCCTCTGATAGCATACATAACCCCTGTTAGAACTATGAATTCTAGCCAATAAAGATGAAGCTTCCCTTTCTATATGAACTTTATTTCTCCATGTTCTATGACTCACATATATAGCACATTTACCCAATGGAATACTATTATCCTGTTTTTAGGGCAAAATAATTAAATTTTAGGTAAATAAATAAAACAAGAAATATTTATTCTTAATGAGATAACCCAGATCCTGAAGGAGAAATGTCACATTCTCTCTCTCTCTCTCTCTCTCTCTCTCTCTCTCTCTCTCTCTCTCTCTCTCTCTCTTTCTCTCTCTCTCTCCCCCTTCTCCCTCCCTTCCACTATGTCTCTTTTCCCCTCCCCACCCTCTTTGTGTGTGTGTTTGTTGGGGTTGTATTTCATTTGGAACACATAGAAGTCAGGAAATAAGCTAAAGGTAGGTACATAAAATTAAATTATATAGAAAAGAGGAGAATAATTGAACAATTATTCTCGCATCAGAAGAGCATTTTGTCAGTACAATTTATTGCTGTTGGTGTTGACCTTTGTCATCATCCTGAATAATGCCTCGCATGTATCCACACAATAAATTAATTTTCTCCAGGTTTAGCTTTTGGACTTGCATAGCCAAGGATATGGTGGGCAAAAAAGAAGAGGGAACATGATGGGAGGTATCTACCTGTGCTTCCTCCAGCTGCCAGGGACTCAGTTTGCTGAGGAGTCCCAAGTTAGACTGTTACAGAGCAGGGTCCATGGCCACAAGGCTATTGTAGATAAGTAGAAGAACTTCACCAACAGTATCAACTGTGTCATAGAGTCCTTATACAGTAGGAAAAAGAATTGACTAAAGACTGCAGGTGAATATTGTTAGAGCTTCAAAATCCAAATGGCAATAAATTTTGCAGAGAATAAACTGGATCTGTTTTGAAAAAGACTTTGGTACTGACTCAAAAAACTGGTGAAGCCTCTTCCACAATCATTTTGAATATAGTTTATCAACTCAGAGGTTAAAGGATGAAAAGGAAGGAAGAGATGTAGGTACTGTGGAGGCTCCTGTAGAAAAAGGAGCTGATTGGAAAGGAAGGGGATTTCACGTTGCATGTCAACGATATCTTGGAGATGGAGCAGTTTATCTGTGAAGTCTTCACAGATGCTCTGAAAATAAGCAACGTCTTCCATAGCCTCCTCAACCAGGGTCAAAACTGGAAGGCAAATAGCATCAGGATGCATTTGTACTACCTGGCTAAGTACTTCAACCCACTAGCAACCCATACTACCTCCATTGCAGTTACGAATGGGATACCAGAAGTCTTGAGTGCTGAGAAGCAGAGGCAAACTGCCATTCAAATAAAGTCTGAAGCATTTGCTGATCCTGCAGAAGTCGCTGTATTCTTCTACATAGATACCTATTATTAGTGGTCTGATGCTTGTGGCCCTTATTTAGGGTCCTGTCCATCAATGTGCAAATGAAATGTGCCCCTTATTGTTAAACATAAAGTAGTATACATCCTGATGGCATGGTGTGTGTGTGTGTGTGTGTGTGTGTGTGTGTGTGTGTGTGTGTGTATGTGAGTGTGTGTTGGTGTGTGTGTTGTTATGTGTAGGTATCAAAATGAAATAAGTTTCCTCTGTCCTTTTAGACTGGACTGTGGACAGAAGTTATAATGTTCTTCATAAGTGGTGAGATTTTGTTATTTATTTCTTTGCAGATAAGAGTTTTAGACAAATTGATTGGAATTTAAATGAACACCAGTATAATCTCTTATAGCAAACGTATAATTATTGATGTATTTATATACCTTACCATAACCTCCCAAACATTAAGTTGATATTTTGGATTATAAACTAAAGCAACTTAGTTTTTTGCCACTGCTAAACACTATTGTATATCAAGCTTTAAAGAACTTTTTAAATTACTCAATATTCATTTCTTTTGTTGATATTTCATTGCTTTCAGGTAAAATTACACATCCCTAAATAATTTGTATACTTCTAGCTTTAGTCTAAAATTAATCTTTTTTACAACCAGCTATAGCTTCCTATTGTTAAAGAATGCAATGAAAATAATGATCTGGAGTTATGAATTATTAGAGTTTACCTATATTTGGTATCATCGTTTCTAGGATGTCTTTATTGACAGAGATATTAAGCTATCATTATTTTGATATCTTCAGAATTTTTTGAGGAAATGTGTATGTGTAGTAGTGCATACATCTGCATGTTTATGAGTATGTATGTGACAGAAACAGAGGTCATACACATATATTTCAAATGTTTATATATGTGTCCATCTATATCTAAAAGTGAGCCCAAATTCACATTAATGTTTACAGTGGTATCACCATGTGGGCTGTTTTAGCCTTCTCCCCTGACTTCTTTTTAACTTGCTGCTCCAGTGTTAACTCCCATCTGCACTGTATGTCATGGTTAAATTCCAGTGTACATCGTAAGCATTGTTCCTCTGCACTTCAATGGAATGAGACATCATGAGCTAAAATGTAGTGATTGTGAATAACTCTTTTGCCTTTAGTCTTCTGGTTCTATCACACTTTCATTTTGCTCGTTTCAATAAGAATATATCACTGCTACATGCTTAATATACTTGATGTTGTGGTTGTGGTCTGGTGGTGGTAGTGGTGGCAGTAGTGTGGTGATAGTGTATGTGTGTGTGTGTGTGTGTGTGTGTGTGTGTGTGTATGTGTGTGTGTGTGTAAGGGGGTTTGTGAATGTATTGCATATTCCTATGCACACACATTTACACCACAGCAGAACAATAGGAGTCTTCCTTTGTCATTCCCTGCCTTATTTGAGACAGATTCTATTACTAACCTGAAAGTTTGCCATTTCATCTAGATAGCTGGTTGGCTGACAATCTCTCAGAATCAGGCCCACATGTCTTTACCTGGGTTTTTGGGTAGGGGCCTTGAATCCAAAATCATCTCTTCATGCCTGCATAGTGCTGGGGACAACATACGATGACAGAGACTGCCAGCATTAGGCTAGGATGAAGACATCTCAGAAGCCCACGGCAGCTCCTTGTAAAGTAGGGTGGCATCTGGGACCCTAAGAAGCAAGAGACACATCCCTCCAGAGGACTGGCCATCTGAAATAAGTGGCTGCCTGTAGTAGGCTGGGATGGAGACATCTCAGTAGCCCACAGCAGCTCTTTGTAAAAACTGGTTGTTCCCATTTCTCCTAACCTTAGACCTGGACAACGGCTGTATAGATTTCATTTGTGCATGACTGCCTTTCAGTTGGCCTTGGTGTGCATAATTATTCTATTATATCTGACTTTCCTACTTCTTTCTCCTTCTGCACTGGTGAATTCTGTAAAACTAGATGTTCCTTGATGTTATGATTCTTTTTTTCCCCCATCTTTATTAAATGAGTATTTCTTATTTACATTTCAAATGTTATTCCCTTTCCTGGTTTCCATGCCAACATCCCCCTAATCCCTCCCCCTCCCATTCTATATGGGTGTTCCCCTCCCCATCCTCCCCCCATTACTGCCCTCCCCACAAGAATCCTCTTCACTGGGTGTCCAGCCTTGGCAGGACTTCCCCTTCCACTGGTGTCCTTACTAGGCTATTTATTGCTACCTATGCAGTTGGAGCCCAATTGGAAATTGAGGCATAGGGGCATAGCACAGCCAAGCCCTAATGGCCCAGGTGCATGCTGTGTGTTCTTATCTTGGAAACAATGTAATAACTTCCCAATAGTAGTTCAAGATTAATGCTTGACTTGCAAAGAAACTTTAAAGAAATTATTAGAAAATGAATTAGAGCCAACATTGGGACCCTAAGAAAAGAAAAAGTTATTGAAGTTAGGAATTAAGTTTTACATAATATTTGAGAGTGGGGGGTTGGGGATTTAGCTCAGTGGTAGAGCGCTTGCCTAGGAAGCACAAGGCCCTGGGTTCGGTCCCCAGCTCCGAAAAAAAAAAAAAAAAAAGAAGCAAATATTTGAGAGTGGTCCCTGGATAAGGAAGTATAGAATATATAAAATTATATACTAGTACATTAAGTCAAATACTTGGATTCTTTTTTTTTTTTTTTTTTGGTTCTTTTTTTCAGAGCTGGGGACCAAACCCAGGGCCTTGCGCTTCCTAGGCAAGCGCTCTACCACTGAGCTAAATCCCCAACCCCAATACTTGGACTCTTATGAGAGTGTGCAAGGAACAGAAAGCTAGCAGAACCACTGAGTTAAGGGTTAACTTGATTCTTTCTGGCCACTGCCTGGCAGCTTTACCTATGTCCTTTATCACTAGAACTTCACAGGAAAATGCAAATAGCTGACCTTGGAGCTTTGAGCTCTGAAGTATAATAAGTTAATAGGTAAAGTTTAAATAATGATAAGTTTACAATTATTATTATTTTGGCCACAGGCCTGGGAATAGGGGAAGCTTGAAACTTTGGGGGACAATTGTAATTCTTAGTTCTTTGTGGGATGGGGTTATTCTATTGAATTTGATTTGGCAATGATTATACAATATCTTTTTTCTACCTACTTTTAGATTATCAATAAAATACTGGGGCAAGAGAAAGGCTAGAGACCATGAGAAGAGAATGTAAAGAGTGAGCGAAGAGAGAATGTGAGGTGTGTGTGAAGATTGTGTGTGTGAGTGAAAGGAGAGTACATGTGGTGTGTGTGAGATATATGTGTGAGGTATGTATGAAGAATATGTGTGAGAATGAAAGGGTAATGAACGAGGTGTGCATGAGTGTGGGAGTTTGAGAAAAGAAAACTGCAATAAAAAAGCAAAGTGCACAAGAGAATGCAGAGTATGTGCAGCCTCGAGCTGAGAGAGAGAGAGAGAGAGAGAGAGAGAGAGAGAGAGAGAGAGAAATGTTAAGCCTTGAAATTGCCTGTCAGTTTGTACCCAAAGAGTAGTCTGTGTACATTTATTATGCGCCTTCCAAATATCCCTGTTTGCAGTTGAGAACTCCAATCCTGTGTCAAGGCTGGATGCTGGCAGCATAGCAAAAATTTTTACGTACTGAGCCATCTCTCTAGATCCAAGACACCCTTCTCATAATATAAATTCTAGCTTTATAAACTTGAAAATTCCACTATATGAAGTTTTATCCATTATAATATGATGTTTTCAGGTTCATTCAGTTTATTGGTAAGCAACATTCTATTAGTGAATCACCACCTTATTTTTCCCTTTACCAATTTTTCTATTTAAGCTTTAATTTGCTTCTAATGTTTAGTAATATTGTATAAAATATCATTAAATCTTTTTGTAGAATTTTTAAAATATGTTTTCTAATAAGCTGAGTAAGTAGGTATTCTACTGTTTACTGTATGAGTTATTTTATGTTGTACACCATTGCTAAACTGTGTGTACCAGATAACTGTGCCTGTCCACAGGCAGTCCAACAGGATTGAGTATAACCTCACTGCTATTTTAATTTGCAATTCTCTAAAAACAAAATATTTTGGACAACTCTTCATATGCTTAAATGATACTGGTACATCTTTGTTGAGACAACTATTCAGATCTTTACCTCAATTCTGCTCTTGTTTTGAATTTGTTTTCTACATATTTCCTCAGAAATAGACAGTTCTTATTTTCATCTTAACAATATATCCTGATTAAAATATACAGTTGTAATAAAGCTTATTTCTTCATCAACCTTCCAGGTTATATCAAAAACCTTATCTCTAAGCACAATAACACATACAATGTGGAAAAACCCTACTTGTAAAGGTGGAAATCTACTATGACCAGATAGCTCCTCTCAGCTTGGTGCAAAATGGAGGATTCCCTTTTCCAGCAGTGCTTCTCCTTCTCTGACCTTATCTGGGTAGCCCAACCTCCCACACCCTCTTCTTGTGGAAGGTCGAGTAGTCTTTGGCAGTCCTACAAGCTCAACTTCCTCTTTTCCTGATAAGAACCTGCCCAAACAATACCTGGGATTACTCGAATGCCTCTCCATACAAATGAGACATTCACATACTTTAAACTCTAACCAATGATTTTTATTTATCCTGAAAACTCCTTCCCACTCTTCAAGGTCCATACACAGCCCTAGTTCACCCTGAATAAAGTGTATATGTAGGAGCCCATCCTAAATAAAGATATGCACACAAGCTAAGATCAGCTGAGAGAGTTGTTTCATTGAAGATTGTATGAGAGGGCCTGCTTCTAAAAGAGCTGTGCCACAGAGATTCCAGACTCAGCTTCACCCTTCCAGCCTGGTGTGCAATGCTTTCTGAGAGGAAGGAGAGAGAGGCTGCAGGACCATAGCTAGACCGTGACATGCATACCACATTACAATTTCTCTTGTATATCTCCCATTAATTTTATATTTTTCCTTTCGGATTCAATGCTATTAAGGTTTATTAGTTAATTTTATGACTGGTATAAATTATCTTTTCAAATTTTTACAGGGAATTCTTTTTTACGTGCCTAGTATGGAATTCTTTTAACATTATTTAAAAACCCAACATAATATTTGTGTTCTAGAAAACATATATTAAATAGGAAGATTGGGATAGAAAATCATTTTCTTCTCATTTTAAAAACAAACTACTCTACTGTCTCTCATATGAAGTATGCTGTGTGATATATACTCATGCATATAAATTCAGACCATTATTTTGTCTACTGAGTTTCATTTTTCCTACATTTAAAAAATTTTACTATTAATGGAAGCTGAATTTTGTAATTATAACTAATGATGAGGGGTTTTTTTTTTTGATTATTTATAAGACAGAGCCAATTTTGTAAAACATCTTTGTAAAATCATTTGTGAACAGAGCCATTGTTATAAAATGATCCCAACCTCTTTGAAGCCTTTTGGCTCACTAAAATGGTATTGAATGCTTTAAGAATTACAATTCTTTCTCTTTAATCCTAAGGGTTCCCTCTGTTGTCTGTGATTGATTTGATGTCAGAAGAAATGCTTTGCAGAAGCACAGATTTAGGGTTCCCTTCAGACACACATCGAAAATCTCAGCACCTCATTGGATAGCTCCCATGTGTAGTCTGAGGAAAAGGCCTGATTTAGCAAGAAGTGATAACAGAGACCAAGTTCTACTGTTTTGAGTGTGAGCCTAGCCTTGCAGCTGACCTTCACTGGTAAGAGTAGGAAGTAATAGTGTCCCAGGCTCATTGATAAGTTTACAGTGATGTCCTGTGATCCTACTTGCTTTCTTGAACTTTTGTTATTTAATGAAAACATACTTCCAGGACAATTTGCTGTTGTAACAAAGATAAGAGACATAAAAATCATAGATGGTCCTTCTGACCAACAGATGTTCATTGAAAAACACAGCTGCCTTAGTCCCTGCAGCCTTCCTTAACTTTGCTCAGATAAGCTTAGCTTAGATCAGATGAACTCAGTGAATTTTTGAAAATGAAGTTTGTTACATTATGCTACTGAGATATCGTGGCTATGAATATGCAGCATTATGGTGGGACAGCTGACCTATCCAGAGAGATTTGTATTTGTATATGTATGAAATAAGTATATGACTTAAGTAGTAAAGACATAATTTTTATGATATATTATTTTTATGATATAATTTAATTAGCTTACATGTTTAAAGTAACTTTGAGCCCATGATCATAGAAGAAAATGGTCTCACTTACTTGTTGATCCTCCTGCTCCTAAAACTCACCCAAGAAGACATAATATGGCTACAAAAAAAGCATAGATAATTGAGTAGTATTTGTCTTCCCATTGCCCAAAATGCAGATAAGTCTATTTGCCTTTAGAAATTTGTTTCATAGTTTAAGTAGTGGCAGTTTATGAAGCCAAATGTCCCCATAACAACTGAATATAACAGTGAAGAGAAAAGAATGTGCAAAGTGAATGTAATTTGATTATAAACAGAATAGTCCTGTAGAGTTGAGCAATAGCACTCGTACAAGATTTAGTATCATGATACAGACAAGGTGACCATAAATTCTTCGAGAGAATTCTAAATTCTTCTATAAATAGTTCCTGGGCATCTATTTTAGTAAATCCTTAATTGTCTCTTTCAATTACGCTGTAGCCCAATGTTTAAGTCCCTTAAGTATCTCTGTACTGACTTTCAGGTAGAGAGTCTTAGAGGAAACTGGCATTTGGGGATTTTGGAAGACATGTTTGAAAAGGTTTCTTCAACCTTGAGACAGGAAGTTGGGGAAGCACTTTTCAAACAAGATGGAAACAAACACAGAAGCCAAACATGGAACACAGGAGCACAGGAAAGGCCCCACTAGGGTAACTCCCTGTGTTCTTTACATTACATTCAATTGCTTACTGGTTTTGCCCAAAGAATATTTTAGAAAAGAAAAAAAGTTTAATAATAATTTTGTTTAAAGGGCTCTGCATGCAAATACATAATGTCGCCCATGATAGCATGATAAATTTTAGTCTTATACTTTCAGAAAAATTCATTCAATAAACAATTTTTTCAAATGAAATTGTCCTTCAAATGATGATTAAAAGCCCAAATTATTCTTGTTGAAATAATGTCACTGAAGAAGATATAAACAAAAATAAGAATTATTACGGCACAACATTCAGAAAAAAGAAACTTGTTTTCTTCGAGGCTTGACAGGATTTAGTTTTCCACTTTCCTATGAGAGTTAACAATGCTGTACAGTTTTGGATCCTCAATCTAATTACTAAATTCAAACACAAGTGTCTTAGCCTCAAATAAGACTGATAAAAAACTAGACAGAACGTTTTCTCTGGATCTTAGCCATGTTTGCAGTGTAAAACTTTAAGGGAAAGGAGAAACACATCCAGTTTTATTGATAATATATTGCAAACTTTATTCAAGATCTTACCAACTGGGCAAGAACCACAACCCCTGCCACCTCCCAAAACAAGATTTTCTTCTGGGTGTGGTTGTATATTGCAATTTTCTTTCTGAAGTCAAACTTCTCCCTGAAATCCTAACAGCAGCAACCACAACAACAACAACAACAAAACAAAACAAAACAAAACAAAACAAAAAAACATGGAGCACATAAACTGAGGACAAAGATTTACATAATCTTATTAGTGACTCAAAACAAAACAAAACAAAACAAAACAAAAAAACATGGAGCACATAAACTGAGGACAAAGATTTACATAATCTTATTAGTAACTCAAAATAAGTCAGAACCAATAACAAACCTGGGCATAAGAGTGCAATTAAAGCTGAGGGTAAACAGCTCCCACATGGTGCTGCATCAGCACATTTGCAGAGAGCATATTGAGCAGAAGCAGCCTCAATAGTATCACACATAGCTCAAATCAGAGTCCAAGACAAGCAAATATGTAAATAAGCAAAGATATCTATTCTGCATGACAGTGGCTTAGAACTACCCAAGGGTGAGGACCTCAGGCTTTAGGGAGAATTTATTATCCCTAAAAGAAATGTTTTTCTGTGGAACCTCCAGACTGATTTCCAGAGTGGTAGTGCCAGTTTGCAATTCCATGAACAGTGGAGGAGTGTTCCTCTTTCTCCACATCCTTGCCAGCATCTTCTGTCACCTGAGTTTTTTATCTTAGTCTTTCTGACTGGTGTGAGGTGGAATCTCAGGGTTGTTGTGATTTGCATTTCCCTGATGACTAAGGATGCTGAACATTTCTTTAGGTGCTTTTTGGCCATTAGATAGTCCTCAGCTGAGAATGTTTTGTTTAGCTCTGTACCCCATTTTTAATAGGGCTATTTGGCTCTCTGGAGTCTAACTTCTAGAGTTCTTTGTATATTTTGGATATTACCCTCTATCAGATGTAGGATTGATAAAAGATTCTTTCCTAATATGTTGGTTGCCATTTTGTCTTAATGACAGTGTCTTTTGCCTTACAGAAGCTTTGCAGTTTTATGAGGTCTCATTTGTCCATTCTTGATCTTAAGAGCATGAGCCATTGGTGTTTTGTTCAGGAAATTTTCCCTAATGCTCATGTGTTCGAGACTCTTTCCCACTTTTTCTTCTATTAGTTTGAGTGTATCTGGTTTGATGTGGAGGTCCTTGATCCACTTGGACTTAAGCTTTGTACATGGTGATAAGAATGGATCAATTTGCATTCTTCCATATGCTGACCTCCTGTTGAACCAGCACCATTTGTTGAAAATGCTATCTTTCTTCCATTGGATGGTTTTAGTTCCTTTGTCAAAGGTCAAGTAACCACACGTGTGTGGGCTCATTTCTGGGTCTTCAATTCTGTTCCACTGATCTATCTGTCTGTCTCTGTACCAATACCATACAGTTTTTATCACCATTGCTCTGTAATACTGCTTGAAGTCAGTGACATTCCACGACCTGAGGACCCAGCTATACCTTTCTTGGGCATATACCCAAAAGATGCCCCAACATATAACAAAGACATATGCTCCACTATATCATAGCAGTCTTATTTATAATAGCCAGAAGCTGGAAAGAACATAGATGCCCTTCAACAGAGGAATGGATTTAAAAAATGTAGTATATCTACACAATGGAGTACTACTCAGCTATCAAAAACAATGACTTCATGAAATTCATAGGCAAATGGAATGAACTAGAAAATATCATCTGGAGTGAGATAACTCAAATCACAGAAAAACACTCTTGGTATGCACTCATTGATAAGTGGATATTAGCCAAAAATCTCAAATTACCCAAGATGCAATCCACAGACCACAGGAAGCTCAAGAAGAAGGATGACCAAAATGCAGATGCCCCCACTCCTTCTTAAAAGGGGAAAACAATATCCATAAGAGGGGATATGGAAACAAAGTTTAGAGCGGAGACTCAAGGAATGGCCATTCAGAGCCTGCCCCCCCCACCATGTGGCATATATATATATATATATATATATATATATATATATATATATATATATAGCCACCAAACTAGATAAGATTGGTGAAGCTAAAAAATGCAAGCTGAAAGGCACTGGATATAGATCTCTCCTGAGAGACACATCCAGAGCTTGTCCAATACAGAGGTCAGTGCTAGCAGCAAACCACCGAACTGAGAATAGGACTCCCTTAGGGGGAATTAGAGGAAGGACTGAAAGAGCTGAAGGGGCTTGCAAACTCAGAAAAACAACAATGCTGACCAACCAGACCTTCTAGGGACTAAACCACTACTGAAAGACTATACATGGACTGACCCAGGGCTCCAACTGCATATGTAGCAGAGTATAACCTTGTTGGGACACCAGTGGAAGGGGAAGACCTTGGTCCTACCAAGGTTGGACCCCCAGTCAGGGGAATATGGGGGGCAGTAACTGGGATGTATAGGGGTAATAACCATATGGGGGAGGGTGAGGGGAGGGAATGGGGATTTATGGACAAGAAACTGGGAAGGGGAAGAACATTTGAAACTTAAGTAAAGAAATATATCTAATAAAAAATTTAAAAAAACCCTAACCATCTAATTTTGATTATGTATTTTATCTGTTTGATAGTATCAATATATATTATATAATATCTATTACAAATTATAAGTATGTATACTTATAATATGTACATACAATATAGTATATCTCAGTAAACAATATATAATATATAGTATACTTCTATTACATGTAAGTACATAATAAATATTATATATGATAAAAAAGAAATGTTTTACTCTGAATATTTTTTCAATTAATTTGGGTAAGACCCTCCTATACTACCAAGAACAGTCCCTAAATTTAAACTGCATCTACAAATGCTTTCACGGGAATACCTATACTAGACTTTGATATAATTGCATACAATAGCTTATCTAAGAAGGCACAGAAAACTAACAATTACAATCCTCAATCAGGATATTCTTTCCATTTATTTAACCTTCACCTAAATTGAAATTTATATTTCACATGAAGTTTGAGTTGACTTTTGAAATAGTTTTCTTATTTTCTATACAATTCATTTTACAGGTCTGATAAGAAGGTTTTTTTTTTATAAATTGTATATTATGACTGTTATTAGCACTACATAGAAAAGCAATTTTAATATAATTATATTGAACCAGCCACCTTTTGGAAAAATACATTTTCATAAAAATATTTTTCTGAAGGAGGGAAGCAGGTGCGTCATCTATTTTTGCATTCTAACATCTTTCTTCTTATATAAAGGCACATTAAGTGTTTAAATGTGACAGGTGCATTTAAAGGCCATTAGAATTATCCTAAACAGAGACAAAACTACACAAAAGAAATTTGTTGAAACTCCAGCTCTTTGTATGATTGCTTTCCATTGAATTTTTGCATGTGTAACAAGATGTAAATAATAAAACTAATGACGTTCTAGAAAGGTGTCAAAATTTAGATTGCTACAAACACTTTTTTTTATAAAGGTAAATGGCACAGAAGGCTGGTGATGAGACTAAAGATGGAGAGACAATGCCATCTGTGAATGTCAGCCAAGAATGAAAAGAAAAGAACAAAACCCAGGTACCCACAGAGAACTAGACTTTTACATTTTCCAATAAGGCTCAGTTGTTGTCCACATGGATATTTCTACTCATTATATTTTATTAATCCCTGATAATTAATCTCTTTCTTCTTTACTGATTTCCTATGATGTCTCTCTTATGTTAGGAGAATGTAATGAAAAAAGAAAAGTTTGAAAGTATCTCCATACAATTCTAAACATTAGATTTTAATTTTAAAAAAGAGACATGGCAAACACTATGGATTATATATTAAGACGTTATTTTGTTTCATTACAATTTTTCCAAGTTGTTGAGAGACTATTCATTTTTTTATTGTTTGTGCAACAGTGCATTTTCTAAAATACATATTCCCAGAGAGCTCTATTTAGGCACCTGGGAGAAAAAAAAAATGTCATCAGGCTTTTTATTCAGTTGTATGTAGAGAGCAGCGCGGCGAAACAAAGATGGCGCCGACATCCAGCCTTGTCTGGATATAAACGACTTACTGCGCATGTGCAGGCTTGTCCCCTTGCTAGGGCTCCCTCTAGTGGTGAACAGCGGTACTGCACATGTGCGGTTTGTGCACCAGGTGTCAGTTGACCGTTAATATGCTAATGAGGTGATTCATTCTCCGCCAATCCCTGGAGGACAAGTAGTGGGGTGATCCAAGCCCCACCAATCCCTGAGAGTTAATTAGCATACTGTTGTCTATATAAGCCGAGTGATTTTGCTGCTCGGAGTCCCTGTTCAAGAGAGCTGTAACACTCAGAAGAGCTGTAACACTAAGAAGAGCTGTAACACAGTAAAGGCTTGCTCGCAGAAGAATTCTGTTGCCGCGCGTCGTTCTTACTGGCGGGACATTGGGCGCGCGACAAGTGGTGCCGAAACCTGGAAAACAACATTGCCGGTACCCAGGGGACCCTTCAGTGTGCTGAAGAGGATTCAGAACTGCGAGAAGGTAAATTAAAAGGTAAGCTTCGAGAGGCATGCCCCTTTTTTTGGAAGAGAGCATGTCAGAAACGGAGCAGAGTGAGAAATTAGGAGCACGCAAAAAGAAAAAGGTTACTAAAACAAAAGTGAAAGAGATACAAAAGGCAGAAGAAACGCTGCCAGAGGAAAATATAGGTATGCCCTTAGGACGAAGTACAAGTCATCCAGAGAGGATACTTTGTATCCATTAAAAGAATTAGAAGCCTTAGAACTGGCTGGCAGTGACTCTGAGCAAGAGTTGTCAGAGTCGGAGGAGGAGGAATTAGAGGAAGAGGCAGCCAGATATGAGGAAGAAAGATATGGGCCTAGGTGGAGAGCCACTGTGAAGAAACCGAAAGTTATGGATCCTATGTGGGCAAGGCTGGTAATTTTGTTTCTTTTTTTCTTTGTGTGGGATAGAGAAGCCACTGACGGCAAGCTTAAGCCCGGACCAAAACCTCTTTGGCAAATGGTCCCTGCCTGCTTAGAGGATAAACGATGTGAGGAAGCCATTAGAGCCGTTAGGACAGGTCAGAGGGTCCTTACAGAGCAACAAGAAAGTGTGTCAGAGGGAGAATAGGTCTCGAAAGAAAAAAAGAAAAGAAAAGGGGATAAAAGGAACAGAGAGAAGGCAGAGATAAAAAATGGGGTCAGTGCAGCTTTTGTTGTGGCTCAAATTGAGGCTATTGCTAGGTATGTGATTAGGCTCTGGAAACCTCACAGAGTCATACTGATCAGATTTGATAGAGGTAGACCGCCTGAAAATTTATTCAGGAGAATCAAACAAAAAGATAAACTTGAGTGTGCCTACTTGGATTCCTGGTCTCAAGGAGATTTAGCAAGTGACAAGGTGCTTCTCTTAAAAAAGCAGTTTCAATCGGCCCTTGGAGCCTTGCACCTGTAGCTAAGATATGTGTAGCCACTTCAATTTTATTTTCTGATTGGTTTTAAATGTATAAATATTCTCTACATGCCTTGGTTATGGACTATTGGCTTTTAAGTTATTGGATATGGTTTTAAAAAATGTAACATTGATAACAGAAAGTTGACATAAAACTGGTAAAATTTAAAATATGCTCATGTTTCTGTTGATACCTGTTCCGGTATTATACACGCTACTCTGATGACTGGTGAAAAGGCTTGTAATGCCATTAGCCATTGCTTAGAGGCATGGGCAGCCTGGGGAAAGCCTGATAGTTTCAAGACAGACAACGGGCCTGCCTATACTGCAAAGTCCTTTCAGGCATTTTGCCAGACAATGCAGGTCAAACATACTACAGGCTTACCATACAATCCCCAGGGTCAAGGAACTGTGGAAAGAGTACATCGTACCTTAAAAGAGCTTATTCAAAAAAAAGGAGGGAATTGCCAGCAGCCAAACACCAAAAGAACAACTTTCTTTAGCTCTTTTTACTCTAAATTTCTTAATTTTGGATGTGCATGGCCACTCTGCTGCGGATCGCCATGCTACTACTACACCTATAACTAATGCAGAAGTAAAGTGGAAGGATGTCTTAACTGATGAATGGTGTGGCCCAGATCCCATGATTTCGAGATCTAGGGGAGCAATTTGTGTTTTTCTGCAGAATCAAGAAAATCCAATTTGGGTACCTGAGCGTTTGACTCGAAGATTGTCTTCTGCTCTTCCTGAAGATGAGACTATGAACCCTACTATTACTACTGGGAATGGTAATACAGGTTAATTCGCTCACCCTGTGGGCTATTGCCAGATCCTGGCCAGTACCCATGCCAGTTCATAGCAATTCTACTGTTTTGAGAATAAGACTGGCAAGCATAATCTCTGGCCTTGGTTTCAATGGGTGCTGTCCAATGAGCAAGGGGCATATACATCCCTGACCCCCTTTGCTAGGTTGATGGGAGAGAACTTCGTGCTGTATAATGTTTCAGCTACCAGAAAAAGGTGATACCAGGTTGATCAATATTCAATATAATAACCTCTTGGTAAATAATACTGCCACTAGTACTTCAGTATGTGCTAGATCACCTTTTTTCTGATAAGCACTAATGTAAGCAGTGGTGCTTTATATTGTAATAGCTCTGAGGTAGTCTGCTATTTAGCTGAATGCTGGGATGGCACCAATGACACCGCAGTGATGGTTAAGATTCCCTCCTTTGTGCCAATCCCAGTGGAGGCAAACCCAGATAGCTTTCCTATTCTTAATTTGCTGAGAGCCAAAAGAGATTTTGGAATTACGGCAGCCATAATTTCAGCCATTGTGCTGTCTGCTGCCGCAGCTACCACAGCTGAAATCGCTATGACCAATCAAATACAGATGGCTAAGTCTGTCAATCAGATTGTATAAAGAACTGCAGTGGCGCTAGAGATACAAGAAGAATTTAATACCCATTTGGCATCTGGCCTTCTATTAGCCAATCAAAGGATAGATTTAGTTCAAGAACAAATTGAAGCACTGTATCATATGACACAGCTCTCTTGTGTTTCCTCCCTTAGAGGTTTATGCATTATTCCTTTGCGAGCTAACTTTTCTCAGAATTTTCAACAGAGCAAAGAAATCTCGAATTATCTGAAAGGAAACTGGTCCATGAAAGCAGAGCAACTATCAAGACAATTGCTGATGCAGATTGCTGTCCTCAACAGCACTAGGCTGGACCCCATCACAGTTGAAGACTTTACCTCATGGATTACCAATGCTTTCTCCCTTGTCAAGGAGTGGGCGGGCATGTTTGTCCCGGGGAGCTATTGTCCTCCTGGGATGCGAGTAGGTCTCTGGCTAATTGGCTGTTTAAAAAGAGAACATGCCAGACACAAAGTGGTTGTTTACCAGGCTATGACCACCATTAAAAAGGGTACTTCTCCCAACATATGGCTGGCCTCTTTGAAAGATCAAGAGATCGCCCTAGATCATTTTTGTCACAGTCATGTGGAGTCATTGTATCCAGGGACGGGCAACTTTCCTCGAACTCGGACCAACCTAAGACACGGGGCCCGGTGGCGATAGGGTAACTCTATGACGGGTAAGGCCGAGTTTGGATGAGAACGACCTAAGACAGGAGCAATGACAAGATTGACGTGACACCCAGATCTAGACCAGTCATTTTATTAAACAAAAAAGGGGGAGATGTAGAGAGCGGCGCGGCAAAACAAAGAAGGCGCCGACATCCAGCCTTGTCTGGATATAAACGACTTACTGCGCATGTGCAGGCTTGTCCCCTTGCTAGGGCTCCCTCTATTGGTGAACAGCGGTACTGCACATGTGCGCTTTATGCACCAGGTGTCAGTTGACCGTTAATATGCTAATGAGGTGATTCATTCTCCGCCAATCCCTGGAGGACAAGTAGTGGGGTGATCCAAGCCCCACCAATCCCTGAGAGTTAATTAGCATACTGTTGTCTATATAAGCCGAGTGATTTTGCTGCTCGGAGTCCCTGTTCAAGAGAGCTGTAACACTCAGAAGAGCTGTAACACTAAGAAGAGCTGTAACACAGTAAAGGCTTGCTCGCAGAAGAATTCTGTTGCCGCGCGTCGTTCTTACTGGCGGGACATTGGGCACGCGACAGTTGTAAGCCTTGTGAACAGACCCATGTATCAGTTTTGTTTTTTGTTTGTCTTTTTATTTGTTTGTTTGGGTTTTTCTTTATTTTGTTTCCTCTTTTTTTTTTTAAAGCCCACTCTCATGCAATAGTAGCATTCCTAGTATTGTGGTAACCAAGCACACTTGATTGAATTTGAAGCTGCCTCCACAGTAGGGAGCTCATAACTGATACTGTAAAACTTGTCAAAAATCCATGGCATCGAAGGTCATAGGTTCTTAGAGACAACTAAATAACATTGCTTAGTTAAATCAAATGGTGTCAAACTGCCTTCTAAATGCTTAGATTTACACCTGTAGATAACTGCTACTCTTACTAAAAGAAGCCTCTCCTTCTGATGAATGCAGACACATAGTTGATCAAGGTACTGAAAATAAGTAATGAATGAATGTTGGTGTTTAGGAAAGATATTCATACTATCTCCTCTAAGGCTCAGGAAACAGTTGGAAGATGGGACAGGAAGAACATAAGAGTAAGATGATAAGAGAAAGACTGAAAATACCATCATCTGTGAGAGGTAGCCACTACGATCAACGACTCAAAGGAGCTACAGATGCTGTACTGGTTTGTCCAAAAGTATCCCAGTATACTGCCATGGATGGATGACTCAGAGGCCCTACTTCTTACTGTTGACTATTAGATAGAGTGATAGATTCATGGAGAGGTCAATCATTACCTCCAATTATATAACCACTGGAGACACCAGTGGGTTCTAATGAATAGTTCTAACACAGCGATGACACAAATGAACCTGTCTAAACTAAATGGGGTCATCAGACTTTAAATCATGAAGTTAGGGTTAATCTGGCTAGGATGGGGATGGGATGGGATCATTGATGAGGTAGAATAGAGCAGCCAAAAGTATCATAGGTATGTATAAGTTATCAAGGAACAAATAAAAAGGCAAACAATTGGTGAATATTTTTGTTTTGCTGGAGCCATTTGGAAATGAAATATAAATAGACTGCCCAAACTAACTCATTATTTAGTTGAAGGAAAATTCTTTGTACTTAATATATTCTTGAGGCCCTCAGGTAGAGTTTACAGTTTTAAGATTTGAATGCCTGACTCATAGCTATAGGTAAGCTTATGACCAAGAAAATAAGTCAGTCTGAGTACTGAAGCTACTAGGAATAGCAGGTGGGAGAAGTATAGGGAATCTTGTTGATCTTGGCTCAAGATGGGTATGTCTCTTGGGAATAAGGCTGAAGAGGCGTTTCCTAAGTAGTTTCTAAGTGATGATGGTACCTCAGATTGTCCCAACTACAGATATCTTGTCAATCATCCATTCCTCTTAACTTTTGCATTGAGTCCATCCTGTAACACCTTGCTAACCAAAAAGATACTATGAGTTCCCCAAATTACTTCAATTCAGATTTTAAAATAAAATTTCTTGGTAAATTATTTTGGACACCAATCATATAAAGCATAGGAAGATAGTAAAGTTTAGAAAGAAGCTATCTAAAGTATGACTAAGGTTAAGATGAGTAATAGTTTTCCACTCTAACTAATATGTCTTCATTTGTCACAAACAGATATCAACAGAAGCACACATAAAATTAGCTCATCTTAATAACCAAAAAATATATATAAAAAGAAAAGCAAATGTGATAGAGAGCATCAAATTAGCATGTTAGTCTCTGAAATGATATCCTCCTTTCTCAAACTATTGCCTTTTTTCCCCTTCATATTTTTTTCTTTATCTCTATAAAATACCTTTTCTTATCCCTGTGTCTTATTTAATCTCCCTCAAATCCCAGCCTGTATTCCCACAGGTTTATAATGGTGTGTGACAAATCACCTATACCTTTGCTGATATAGGCTTGTGCATCTGTAGGGAGCCTCCCTCTAGCCAACTGAAAACAACAAAATCATTAGATTCTATTTTTCAAATTATGCCCCTCTGCCTCCTGCTGCTGTAATCTGATATGGAACATAGGAGAGCCCTGCTGCCCTGGCATAATGAAATGGCAGACTCTAGCAGCAGGCTCTCTGACAATATCAATTTTAAATGCTTTTAAACAAACACATCTCGCATGAAAGAAGTCTAGCACTTTTCATAAAAGAACCATCCAAATCTTTGTTGTGAATTTGCAGTACTTGCTCTGGCTCTTATGAAGAAAGAAGAAGAAAAATGGCAGCCACTTCAAGTGGCCTCTCTGACAAAGAGAATCACCTGGGTGAGTATGCTTTCTTGTTACAAAGAGTGGAGAACTGAGAAAACAAATCAGAAAGAAAAGCTTACATCAGGGTAAAACCTTATAGAGGAAAATATCTGCCGATAACATTCATGGGATTTTCAGGGGGCAAAACAGACATCTAGGAAATATTTGAGACAATGGGGAGGTACTGTTTTATGATGGTGGTTGTCAAGAAACATACATACATATGTATACATTAATATACATAAATTTGACTTCATGTATATTTTTTTAATTGCCAACATTAATAGTTCCTTTTTTAGCTGCACTTAGTCCTCTTAATAGGAATAATTAGGTCTATAGAACCTAATGGATCCCTTGCTTATCACACATGTGGCCTAAATAATAAATATTCTGTGATAAAGGGTACATGTGGAATAAAATCCTAGAAACGGTTTCCCATTTTCAGGTTATGCATCAGCTCATCATATTAAATATTCTTTGTCATACATAAAAAAGTGTGATAAAAGTAGAAAAGGTAAATATGGTTGTATATTGACCATAGCACAGCCATACATCAGTGTACATGTTAAACACACACACATGGGGTTGGGGATTTAGCTCAGCGGTAGAGCGCTTGCCTAGGGAGCATAAGGCCCTGGGTTCGGTCCCCAGCTCTGAAACACACACACACACACACACACACACACACACACACACACACACACACCATGGGCTTTATATTAAAGTAGTTTGCTCTCTACTAAAGAAGCATGCATAAATAACTTAAGTCAAGACAATAATTAAGGAATTTCCTTCACTTCCTGTATTAGTTATTTTTCTTATTATTATAGCAAAACACCTGCCCAAAGCAACTTAGGAAGGAAGCAATTTATTTTAGCTTAATTTGAGGAACCATTGATCCTGTCAGGGAAGATTGCTGACAGAACTGTGAGGCAGCTCACTATATTGTACCCACATCTGTGAAGTGGAGAGAGTTGTACGTGGGGTCTCAGGTTACTTGCACATTTTATTCAGTCTATTGCCCCAGTCTAGAGGATGGCGTTATCCACATTTAGGGTGCATCTTCTTGTCTTGTTAAATAAATCTCTTCATCATCATATCTAAAGGATGGTTTATGCTGATTCTATATCCCTTCAAATTGGCAATGAAGATTAACATCACCTAAACTGCAACAAAAATAAAATGTATTTATTTGAGCTGGAATGTAGCTCAGTGGATAAAGAGCTTGCTGACATGCTTTATGGGTCCTCAGTACTTCATAGAATGGGTCAGGTGGTATAATCCTATAGTCCCAGTATTTTGTAGGTAAAGGCAAGAAAATAGGAAGTTCAAGCTTATCTTTGACTGCACTGTGGGGGTAAACTAAAAACAGACCAATTCATTTGGGCAAAAGCAGTAGAATTGGAAATTGCTGCTAGAAAGTCTCTGTTGAGATCAAAAGAAGGTTCGCACCCCTCTTTTGCTGTCAATACTGGCCTTCCTCTAGACTCCCCTAAAGACTGAACATAAAAGGAATCCAGAAGTCAAAGGAAAACTTTCAGAATAATGACAGCCTCATCATCACAAGGAAGATCATTGAAGGATGAGAAAGTGCCGATAATGATAAATTATAAAGCACACACATACATGCACTTGTACACATGCCTACCTACCAGATCCTTCCTGAGAAGTTCCTGTGCTTTCATATTTAGTGTCAATTTTACCTCAAAACATTCTAGTGTGGTTAACAAATTACAGCACATATTTAAAGGCAAAGCTGACTTTGTTGTTTGTTTGTTCGTTCGTTTCTCAGAGCTGAGTCAAATAAAGCTTCCGTTGGTAATCAGCTTAAGTGATAGCCATGTTCAATGTCTTTGCTTCAATTCCCACATACTACTCCTTACATTATCAGTTGGCATCTGATTCCCCACATATGTGATCTAGGCTAGTTTGATAGAAAGAGCAAAGGGGACATTTTGGGAATTCTGGTGCATATTATTGCAAGGCTTTTGTTATCTGCCTGAAGTCTGGGACAGGTTTGCTCACAGACAAATCTTTGTTACTGTGATCACTGCTGAGCTAAAAATATCTAAGAAAAATCCAAACAAGGAAGAACAGGTTTATTTTTCCTCACAGTTTGAGAGTACGGGTCTGTTTGAGTAGAAAGTCAGAGTAGCAGAAACATGAATGGCTGGTCACACTGAATCAGCAGTCGGAAAACAGAGAGTTGAATGTTGGTGTTCAGTTCACCTTACTCTTTTATATTTGGTCTATGATGCCAGCCCATTGAATAATGCCTGCACCATTATGCATGGGTATTCCCACTTCATTTAAATCTATCTGAAAGTACCCTAAAGATAGACCCAAGTATTTTTTTGCCTAGGTAGTTCTAAATTCCAATCATTTTATAAACAAGATTTGTCATCATAAGACACTCCCTCTCAGAAGCCAGCCTATCATATTTTGAGAGGTTGTGTGGAAGTGCCATTAGTGTGAGACCTGAATCTATTTCACAGGCTTAATAGAGAACTCCAGAATGAAGCTATATTTTCTGTGACTGAGATAATTAAAGCTATCTGTCTTAGTTTGGGTTTTATTGCTGTGAAGAGACACCATGACCAAGGCAAGTATTATAAAGGGTTGGCTTACTGTTTCTGAGGTTCAGTCCATTATCATCACAGCAAGAAGCATGGCAGCATCCAAGCAGGCATGGTGCTTGAGAAGCTTGAGAGTTCTATATTGTTCTGGAAGTAAACAGAAGAAAACTGGCTTCTAGGCAGCTAGGAGGAGCCCAACCCCACAGTGATACACTTCCTCCAACAATGTGACATCTCATAATAGTGCCACTCCCTGTATCATACATATTCAAATCAGCATACTATCAGTATATATTAACTTCTCCTTAGTTATAAATAGTATAAAATAATATGCCTTTGAATATTAGAAAGTATCCAGAGAATAATTTTTATCCTAAAATTTTATTTTCAGGTACAATTACCTACTGTTGACTAAAAATTTCAATGGAAGCTTGTTGAGTACAGGGAATGTACCTCATAGAAAACATCTATTATAGAGAAGGTTTACTCTAGTGTCCATTATATTTTTTATATTTTCTAAAAGAAACTGCATTCTTAATTTAAATTTATAACTTTAATATACACCATTGAAGTGCACTGATTTTAAATATTCATGTTGGTTCCAGATGAATACTTAAAACAGACAGAATATCACCCACATCTGTAGTGAGATTATTAAACTGAATAAATCGTGAACACGAATCACTTTGTATTTCCTGCTATAAGTCACTGGTTAAAGTTAGAATGCACCACTTAATCCAAAGTGAATTGTGGATGTTTGTCTTAGACTTGCAAAATAATCAATAAAACAAGTCTAAATGTCAAGGTTGGGTTGTGCCCTAAATCATAAAAATAAAAAGACACAAAGAGATATTGACATAGTTTCTCTTCTGTTACATTTAAGCACTTAAATATTTATAGATTACAAGAAATGGAGAGTATATACATAAGAACCCTGTAAAACAGTCTGGCATGGTGCATGTGCTTGTAACCTCAGCATTGACAATGCAGAGGCAGGAGAATTCCTGGAACTTACTGGTTATGTGGGGAGGGAGACCAAGAACCAGTCTCAGAAAGCAATGTGGATATATTTTGAGGACTAAATTAGTCCCGTGGCTCCCACACATTCACATGTGCATTACCAACTGGGCATTCATGCAGGCAAATGTAATTTGAAAGATTTTAATTATATTTTTATCACAATAACACTGACTTTTCCCATCATCACATCTACAATTTTATGTTAGCATAACACCTACCATACAAAGTTTCCTGTTGTTCAAAATCAAATCTTGCATGTTTCCATTTACTCAGCTTGGAATATATCCATTCGGGAAACAAGGCAGCTCCAAGATTCAAGGAGACACAGTTTACCCAAGCGAGGAGAAATCTTGAACTTGAATCATTTTTGCCTTCACATCAGATTGCCCTGTGCAGTCTTAAAAGTCCCATTGTCCTTCCAGAATCCCATGAAAGTCAAATCTGCATCTCTTGAACAGAGACCCAGGTATTAGTATTTTTCAAAAGGTTCAAGTAATTCCTGTGTGCTACTCTAGAGTTATATAACCAGAGGCCATAGATAATTTTACCAAGTTCAATTACTCAGTCATCACTATTTCCAGCCTTTCCTATGTCTTTCCCTAGTATGTAAAGCATAGCTGGTAAAAATATTAATTATGAAATATTCAGAATTAACAAGCAACATGTAAACATGATATGAGTGATCCAAGGAATAAATGTGTCTTATATTGTTCAGACATCTTACATTCTGAGTAATAAATATTTCACAGACAGGTGGTACAATGAACTTTAAATACAAGAAGGAATATGAAGGAAATTTCAAAACAAAGTGTATTTTGCTATTTTTATTTACTTATTTATGTTTTCCTAATGGAGAAAGAATTGTGCATGGGTGTAAAATGGACCCTGGGAAAAGAAAGGAAGGAAAAGAAAGTTAGAATTAACCCTTCAGGTGCAAAAGTAGTCAAGGTTTCCAGCATGAAGTCATTTTCAGCTTACAATATAGACAGACATATACAAGAGTAAATACAGATGTGATTTCCACATATATTATTAATATTATTATCCATATTCATAACCTTAATGAGAATGTAAAATGAAGAAAGAAAGATATTTGAGCAGAAAACACACCCAGGACCCAAATGTCAGGTTCTAAATGCCAATTTTTAGCCAATGGAAGTAGAGTTCAGTGATTCCTGTTCTGGGGCATGGGAAATATAAATGGAAGATGTGGAATACCAGGGAAGATAGACATTCTCCTAATATTGAGGGCTGGGGAAATGAGCAATGATAAAAGATACAACCATAAAGACTCTTTAATCACCAACACTCAAACAGAGCAACCGAAGAAATGGCAGAGCACTTAATCATGACCCAGACTATGATGTCAACGTCCAAATCCATTCCAATGTTACTAGATGACTGAATAGCTCACTGGGCACCTATGAATTTTTTCTCATATAATAATCTCCTTTAATATGTTTATTACCTCCTACAGGATGAGACTCTCATACCCAGATACACACACACACACACACACACACACACACACACACACACAACAGACACACACACACACATACACACACACTCACAGACACATACATACATATACACATATATACACTCACTCACACACATATACTACATATACACATACACACATACACACTCACTTATACACACACACATATATACATATACACATACACTCACACACATATACATGCATATACAGATACATACATACATACACATGTACACACACACAGACAGACACATATATGCAAATACATGTACACAGTTGAAGATAAGTCTGACCTACTAACTCACTTCCAATGACAGTACCAAGACATTCCTTCAACAAATGATGAAGCTTATTATATCAGTGTTGCCCTGTATATCAGTTGTCTTCTAGTACAGTGTAGAGAGCAGGGGTTGGTCCTTAGTTCTTTTCCTATGAGCCCATAAATTGAGGGTAACAGAAACACAGACATGCTATAGGTACTTATCAGTACTTATCAATAATTTAAGGGCATACATAAAAAGAAAAGACTGCCACTGACCAGATGGATACGATGACCAATGTCAATGTAACCCTTTGTATTGGCTTCTAGAATGGAAATGATGGTGGTTAAGATACCTGTGAAACTGAAAGTAAGTTAGCAGCTTAGATAAAAGTGAGGGGGGAAATTAGTTTCTTAGTTGGTCAAATGTATTTAGAAATGTGTGATATTAGCAATGGGGTGAAAAACATCTCTGCACTGTCTTTTTAAAAACGTCTTCCTAAGAGGAAAAAAATATTTCAAAGCTAGCTATAATGATTCCTGACTGTGACCATATTATTCAGGAAGCTAAGGCAGAAAGATAGTTCAAGACCACCCTAACTACACAGTGAGATGCTGCCTCTCATCACAACACCATCACCAAGTAACAGCTTTTAAAATCAAGGCTCATTGAAAATACATACTAACGGACAAAGTATTTCTCTAAATTAGTTGTTCTCAACCTTCCTAATACTGAGATACTTTTATACAGTTCCTCATACTTTTGTGATATCCAACCATAAAATAACCCTTCATCCTAATTAACTGTGATGTTGATGCTATTACAAATCATAGTAAATATCTGTGTTTTCCAATATTTTTAGGTGACTGCTGTGAAAGGATTGTTCAACCCCCAATGGATCAAAATCAATGATTGAGAACTTCTACTCAAAGTGCTAAAACATAGATAAAAGATTTTATTTTCATACGCATGGATCTCTTTCCTGTTACTAAAAACTTATTTTAAAACAAAGAAAATGTGACTAGAGCTGTTTATCCCATGAATAAATCAGAAAGGAAAAGTAAAACCTCATTTAAACCTGTTCTGTCGTATCCATCCTGTACTATTACATTAATCTGAGTCTAAGCACATCACTACAAAGGCAAAAATCGTATTGTGTGAATTATCTTTTCTTCACACACACTTATTAGATGGAACTATATTTTTCTCAATACCTTCTGAAACTTATTTTGTTCTGCCATGTTATTTCCTTGGACAAAAAAAGGAGTTTGGTTTAATATTGTCCCCCTTCTAGTAAACGTTTCTTCTATGAAATTTCATTTAGGTTTTAGAATCCAGCTGTGTTAGAAAATATTTGAAAAAATGCTATTTCCATTTTATTTTAGCTTTAATCCTAGTAAAGCACAATGGGCCTAAGGATTGAATGGCAGAAACTGCTACATCAAATGTAAGTCATTGGTTCCTCAGAAGCTGAGCAGGGAGCCAGAGAACTTGATGGACTCTTTGATAAGTTAGAGAGAGGATCCTGTAACCAAAGACTTTTTGAGATTCATCCAGTCATAGCAAATTCATGATGCAGTGTTAGGAAGGTCATTACTTTTCACAAATGGGATACAAAAAGACAGTCATTGGCCTTATTTTTGTTCTGTGTGTACATATATATAAGTTCTCTAAATTCTATATTCATTCTTATCAATCTCTTTTGATCATTTTTGTTGATTTCCTTTCTCTCTTTGTCTCACCACTCCCCACACATATTTTCTCCACTTTGTTCATTCTTTCTTGTTCCAGTGCCCCCTGCATTCTAAGCACGTGTCATAGCACTAAGCTATATCCCCAGTTCTCTACATTTTTTTTTAAAAATTTCAATTCAGGACAGTCTTGAGTTTCTGTTGCATGTCCCTGTTGGGTCTCCTTTCTGAGTCATCTCCGTGTAGCCGTATTAAAGGAGTATGCCAGCCATGCCTTTATTGAAGTAAGAAAATTACATACTATTTTCTTTAAAAAAAACCAAATATCATTATAATATCCATACATGAAAGTTATATTCCCAAATGCTCATTCTATTTTGTAATAGGCAAATATTTGCTAGAGAATAAGATTAGGGGGAAATGACTCAGCAGTAAACAGTATATTTCTCAGCAGCTGCCTTCATAAATAGCTCTAGTTATTTTGGTCGTTCCCTAAGAATCCAACTTTCCAAGATTTCACTTAGAACTCTCCTCTCAATACTGTGAATATCTTGAATTTAGAAATAAAATAGAAAAAACTAAGCATTATAGGCAGTCTCTGCCTATAATATGAACTGTGGAGAGGGAGAGGCAGGGACTTTATGAGTTTGAGCCAGCAATCTACAAAGTCAAATGGAAGCCAGTCTGATCTACAAAATCAGACTTAGGCCAGCCTGATCTCCAAAGTCAAACTGTCTCAAAAGCCAAACAAACAAAGAATATTGTAACTGAGAAAGGAGAAACTGCTAATAATTTCAAAGAAAGTATGCTGTTACTTCCTCTTGGATTAAGTTTCTCAAAGAGGAACTAAAAAGCTATTCAATTAAAAAGTTAGAAAATGTTAGAAAAAGTCAACACATGAATATTAAAAAATTTAAGTCTGCAGTTGACAAAGTCAGTGTTGTCTGGAAGTTAATTCTTAGAAACATCTGACAAAAATCCAATCTGAATTTCTTTTTGCCTCGATCTAGCAATAATCCATCCCATAAAATTAAATATTATAATTACCCATTATTTGTTCTTCCTGCAAAATTTGTCCTTGTCTCTGAGCTAATGCAGCCTGCCCAACATTTACACCTCATATAGTAACTATAAATTCTTCCTTTTTCCTCCATATATGTCTCTTCACGATCTTCAGTATCATCTCTATGATATATTTCAACACCAAATACTGCCATTTGGGTGAACAAATGGGGATTTGACACAGCTCTTGGGCTTTTACTAGAACACTGTCTTTTTTGTGGTCAGAGGGTTTCATCGGGAGGAGTAATAAAGCTGGCCCAGGAGGGCACACAGAGACAGAATATACACTTCTGTCCAAGCACTTGTATTTCAATTTTCCCCCTGAGAAAATTGTCATCCCTACATGCCTTACCGTAGTGACTTAACCAGCCAACCCAAGAGTTCTGTTTCTAATAAAAAAACTTTTTAAAAATGCTTTTAGTAGTAAATGTGGCATTTATTGGATAGAGCACATGATGTTTGCTTGTAAAAATGACTCCAGCTTGCTAATCATAGTGATTTTAATCTTGGACAGAGGGTATGTTCATACTGCTATTTTAAAGAATATCACCATCTCACATATCATCTTGGGGCTTAATTATGTATGAAATTCAGTGGGTAATCTACCTCCTTTCTAGGTTCCCACATGGAACCTGGAACCACTTTCAGTCTGTAGCACCAAGACCTTACAGGAATTGTAGCAGATTACCTCCCCTTTCTTTACGTTCCCACACTTTCATGTCCTTTGTTAGTGATGAACTGCCCTAACATGTGGTAACTTTTTCACTATGCCCACAGTCCCCTTTCCTGTTCCACACTGGTGTCAGCACAGAAAAAATAGAGAGAATGTGTGCTCGGAAGGAGCTTGTATTGTCAAATTGTACTAGAGTCCAGAAAGTTGCCATTCTATGTTGACACTACAAAATAATGAGTAGGAGGCAGAATATCACTGAAAGCAGGTAACTGTCCATCTCTTTGCTCACTCTCTGGCCAAGGCTTGCATGTATACTCACTATCAACTCTGCAGCATTACAGCAGTGAAGCAAACCATTGGAGGCCACACTTATGATGGATGATGCAGAATCATGACTAATGGTGGAACCTACACTACATAAATGAGAAAGAACTGCAGAAGCAAGATGATCTATATTGTTTAAGCTAAAGGTGTCCCCAAGAGCCACAATGACATGGAAAAAAATAGCACTGCTATTTTTGGTAGAAGAAATGAAATTAGTCATAAATGACAGATTAGACAATAAAGAACTAAAACTGTTGACTACAGCACTTGAAGAGATGTGATAGTGGTGCCTGGATACTGCAGAGTACCATAGCAAAGAGACTTGACTAAGTGCTTTTATGTCCTCATTATTATAAACCATTCTATCTAACTACAGGTTTTATACATTCGAGTTAATCCTATACAGAGAAGTTTGGAAAAAAATCTTTCTCTGGTACCTGTACACTCAAAGTCAGGCTGGATGCAGGCTTTCTCTTACATTACCAGTCTTCCATCTGAAGATATTTTTGTTAACATCATTTAAGTTGTTCATTTATCTATACTATAGTGCCCCTCCTTTAATTATACTCATTAAATTCCACCTGAAGTTTCTTTATAAATAAAATAAAATAAATCATAATAGTAATAATTCCATAGCTTGATGATATAATTTTCAAAATAGAAAATCACTTCAACTCAACATTTCCGGCCTCTCAAAATGCTCTACAACTGTTCCTAAATACTCATCTCTTCATGATTACAACATGCTATTTCACATAGTTATATCTTTTGTGCCTGGAAAGCCATGCATGTATTTACCTTGATAGGATAATCATCATTTATCCCTGAAAAGCCACCTTAGAAAATCACTACAAGTTTTCCCTAGGAAGTTACAAAACTTTCCTTAAAAGGTACTTCAGAAAAGGTAATTACTCCAATCTTTTCTGTGAAATGGTTCCTTCTGAATACAAATTGTGATAGATCACTAAACACAATGATAGAGGGGAAGAGAGACACTCTTGAATGTGCCATAAACTGGTTTCATTTTTGCATGTACTACTTTCTCATACAGCAAATGGCATAACCTAAAAAACCACATTTTCACTAGCTTAGTAACTGGTAAACACAGAGATTTAACCTATTTCTAAATAATTAAGCAAATATATCCGACTGTCTCACATGTGTTTTACATTTGTGACATTTATCTCTTATTAATGGTGCAAGGTACACTGCCATTATATTAAAACAAAAATAGCAAGTTATATTTGTCTGAGTAAAATGATAAGACTCTATTATCTCTTCAAGAAGTGACTATTTTCCTTAGCACAAATTTGAGTATCATCAAGTATACAAAATGCTTCAATTGAGAATTGTATATAAATGTGCAAATAATTATATATCTAATGCTCATTAGTGATGGTTTTATACATGAATAAAGAAATGAGTTTCTGCAACTTCAATGTTCATAGGATGCTGGTACAGTAAAACTCAGAGTATCTGTACCCATGGATGATCAAGTCTTCCAAATCTGCTCCATCCCCAACCTAAAGCACCACACGCATGCAAGTCACATTTGACTTGTTCTTGTAAATGGAGCATGTGTGTATGGATGGTGCCTGACAGATAGATGGTAGGGTTCGCTTTTCTTACCAGGAGTACAAGTATCTTCCTCTCTCAAACTGGATTCAAAATTTACTTGTAAAATGAAGTTTCTTAACCTCTGAGCCATCTCTCCATTTCTCCAGTGTCTCTTGGGTCAACATACAAGCTGAATGTCCAACGTTTTACACACCATGGAGTACCTTAGAACAGGACTCAGCCTGGTCTCAATAGCTGTTACCAGGGATGGTGATTTTCAGAGAAAGGATCTCAACTTACAGACAAGAAGAAAAGCTCTGCTACGCAGTACGATCCATTGCATAAAGGCTCTGGCTTTATTTTCATCTAATAGTAGTGTCCGGAAATAATAATAGCTAGCATATAGGTTCTAGTTTTTGTTATATTTTGTTTTCCTGAGTATTAAGTGTTACTGTATGACTTTTTATTCATGTATAATATAATCCTCCCTTAGCCATTTTGGAATAGATTACCTTGGCATGGTTGCCATGGTAACTAATTGAACAGACCAGCGCGGTGAGAGCTAGGTCTGTGGTGAAGTTTATGAAACTGTTAACAGTTCCTAGAAAAAGAGAAAAGGAAAACCACTGGAAGCTCGTCTAGGATTCCAGTCATCACTAACTCTCCTTCCTCCTCTTCAGGTGCTCTTAGGAGTATGTGGGAAGTTGAAAGTTGACTGAAAGGGTAGTGCAACTACCATGAGGCCATCATCTATGATAGAGGGAATTCTTATGGTGATGCAGTAGTTATGAGTCACCACGCTCCTGTAAATAACTCCTCACCAATGCTCTGCCAGCAAGTCCACTAAACTCACATTACAGCAAACCAGACTTCTGTGGAATCATTTGTTCTGTTATCAATGTTCTATAAGGGGTAGAGAGAGACTTGTGCATGTATCCTCAAAAACAGTTTACTGACAACAAAGATACATATACACGTACACATACAAATACACACACACACACACACACACACACACACACACATTCTCCAAAACATGTTATTAAATATGTGTTGTATAGCCAATGAAGAATGGACAGACTGGTTTAAAGGGAATGAGTTCAGGTTAGAAGTGTTGGCAAGAGAATGGATGAGGAGAGTAATTCTAGAATTCCAAGCAGCAATCCCCAGACACATTTTAAAATGTAATGTTTTGTTATATGTGCTTTATTTATGCCTTAGAGAAATAAAACATTAAAGACATTTCTAAAATTCACAGAACTTTATCCCTTTCTGCTTCCCACAGGAGTAGTGCTTTATTGAAGCTGTACAAATCATCCACATACTTGCTTTAAATTTTACTACACAATGCATTGTACCGATAACAAGATACAACATTATTCCAGTGTACTTTTGGAGATTTACTAAAACTGGATGTAATATTTTCCAGGTTGCTGTGTTCAGTTGTCATTATATTTTTTAGATTTATCCTGAGATAACTTATATAGTCTATTTCAACTACAGGGTTGCACAGCATCTTATGAATACGATACAATTTATCTGTCCCTCAACTGTAGACTCTATCATATTTAGATCTGTTCCTATTGTGAATCTTGGGGAAATGGTCTTATATAGACTATACTATGTACACTAATACATTTGATACAGTGTATCCTTCAAAACAGAATTGCTGTGTTCTATATTACATGCATTTTCAATTTCAACTGATGCTTCAAAATCATTCTCCAAAGGAAAGCAACAGCTTTAAGACTAAATGGAAGACAGAATAAAGTTTGAATATTGTCTTTGCCTTTTCCCCCACACAGCACAAAGAATCTCCAACCTGTCTCCCATTTAATTAATCAAAGAACATTTTAAAAATTATTAAGACATTGAGAATCTGATGGCAATTGAGTGGGACCTTATTTGTCAGTGTAGTTTGAAAATCCTCCTCCCTTTGCACAAGATTTCATACGTGATTAGAGGAGAAAATCAATATAATCAAGTCTCAGTTTTTAGCTAATATCGGATTGGGCTAAGTTAGGTGCTAGCTAAAACAAAGGAATTTAACCTATATATACAGCTTCTGGCTAAATAGATTTGGGTGTGGTTTCAGAGTTTAAATTCCTGACAAATTGATATTGATATTGTACCAAATCACCTATGCTAGGAGCACTACTTATTGTGTTTTACAAGAACACATGTGTAAATATTTCTGAGGAAAGGAATGTACATGGAAACATTGATAATGCTTTATTTACTCTGAATGAGACTTCCAACTAGATATCATTCAAAGGACTGTCTCAAAGGAAAGCAAGAGTCATTGAATTTGGTGTTTGTGAACTCACCCCCACAGACTACACTGAAGGGAATACAGGTAGTAGAATACCACCATACTAATCTCAGAGAGAACAACCACTTAACCTAGGGAGCTCAATTGAACTTGGCAATGGCTGCTGACCTAAGATCAAATGTAAAACTGATCTGTGTATGTGCTATCCATTCCACAGGGTTCTTGGATTGCTCGCTCTTTAATCAAAATACAACATAAAGGTCTGATTTCTGGACTTCGCCCATGTGTCAGGTAGCAGGACTGCCCTTGTCTATACTGTAAGAACACATAACCTACACCAAAAAGGAGGGAGGAAGTCAAAAGGAAGCTAAAACTCTAGGCTGAACAGAGAGGTTATCATAGTAACGACTTAACTAATCATCAAAATCATTTGAAACCATTCTGTAGCCATAATGGACAGGACAAAAAAAACTACATAATTTTGTCTAAACTAACAGGACCTGAAACTGAAGACAAAGCACAGAAAACATCTTTCTCTCCAAACATAAGTGATTACTTTTTTTTCTCCTAGCAGCTCCCATCCTTCTCTAGGTTTTCTGCTGCCTATATAGAAATTACAAAGTTTTCCTATTTTAAAATTGCCCCCTGTTCATGTATGACCCAAGAAAGCAAGCCCCCAAGTATAAGCCAAATCCCCTGCCCATTCGGAAAGTCTCTGCTGCGATAAGTTCAACTTGGTTTGACTACGAGTAAATGACTACAGGGTTTTGATGGTCAATGACAAAGATTACCAGTAAATTGTGCCATGGAGTAAGATGTACATGAATATGTACATACATATACACTTGCAGTCCTATACCCAAACCCAAACCCTATTTTATCATTCTATGCAATGGATGTGGTCATTATGGAAATAAAAATGAACCACTGATAAATGACAAAGAAGAAAAACAGTCAAATATATATACCCAAGAACACTAAATGACTAATTCTCATATCTCCCAACCCATTTCAGTTTTGCTAGCCCAGGCTGGCCTTAAAAAATAAAAATAAATTTCATTCTGAAAGTTTGGAATCTATTTTGCAATGTAAATTCTGATACTAGTTTATAGTGTCAATTGTATAAATTGCCAAATATCATTGAATAACTTTGGAAGCATCTGTAATATTACAAATAAAATACAGGGTCTAACAAATAGTTTGGTGAGTAATTACATAAGAGGGAAATAAACTTCATTAAATGGTTCTCTTAATTTGATACTTATATACTCAGGTCTCGTGCCATATGCCTCTAGTGCCAGCATCCACCTTATTGATACCAAGCACAAAATCCAAACTTTCAGAAGAGAAATTCATCATGCATATTTCTAAAGCACACTTAAGTTTAGATAATGCCAAAATCTAAATCTTTTTTTATTGTTCTTTTCCTTTTTAAGATAATTTCCTTCCTTCCAGGATTTGCAAGCTGTTTCTATAAAAGGAAAATACTGACATAAATTGGAGGTTGTTCTTTCATTTGAACTCTCCCCTTAACCTCAGTAAAATACTACATTTGGTTGTGCTAATTCTGGAAGTCTATTACTAGGGCCCATGTCTACATGGCTCTGTATGTGGAAGCACATTCACTATTATATACCAGAAGGCTGTTGGTAATGATGTGCTACTGCTCATGATACTGCAAGCAACTTGAATTGAAACATTTCAACAAGCATATGCACGCGTGTACACACACACACACACACACACACACACACACACACACACACACACATGCACGCAAGCATACATACATGCATGGATAAATTAAGCACTATTTTGAACAGGGTACTTGTTTCAGTATAATCATGGTCTTGGTTTCTATAGCACTGCTTAATATATTCTTTTATCTATGAGTGTTTATTTCTGACTGAGTCTCATGTAGCCAAGACTGATCATAAAGTCACTGTGGCTGAGGGACTTTGTGGCCGAGACATGCTGTGAACTCCTTATCTTCCTGCCTGCATCTCCCAAGTGCTAGGATCACAGGTGTGTAATAATGCTTTTTATGTTTACTTTTGAATTTTGACAATGATCACAATATATAACCCAGACTAGCCTGAAACTCACTGTGTTCCATTAGCCCCAAACTTAGGATTCTCCTGCTTCTGCCTCCTGAATATAAAATTACAGGTGTATATAGCTTACCTAATGTCAAGTATTTTTACAACTAGTATTCATCATTTAAACTTTTAATTCCTATTTTGCCTCTTTTATCATATTTTAAGAAGCGTTATATTTATTTTTTTTAAAAAAATGACTGAGGAGATTAAATGATGCAGTAATTCCTGTTACAAAAGGATCAAAGAAATGTGTCGTGTTGTCTTATCTTACTGTATGTTTTAGAAATTTTTCATCTTTGAAATTGTTCTCTAATAAATATAAGTCTACTATATTCTACCACTCCTTAGGCAATGTGAGCTCCTTTCCTGGAAAGTGTGGGTTTTATTTTTTTTTCTGCCTTTGTTTCACTACTACTAACCAGGACATAATAAACACGTATGTCAGTGATGCCCAGAAGCGTCAGCACTTTTCTTTCCTAAGATGAATTTCTGAAGTGCCTGAGTGTCTCCCCTCCTGCTGTCACCTGAAGGATAAAGGGCTCCATGCACATTCTTAATGGACTAAAGCTCCCGTGGATAAAGATCCAGTGTCTGTGATCAACACCATTTAGAAGCTATTAAGGAAAACAGAAGCAGAGAGCTTCACAAACATTTGGCACGAGGAATTTTCGCATTTTGTTTGGTATTTGGTGTAATACCATATCTCGAGAAAGATGTGGGACTGTCATGATAAAAACCTCCTCTAACAACAACTACATAGAACCACCCATACAGTGCTTCTGAAAACTGCCCCCATGCCGAGTTACCACACATAGCTTTCAGCTGTGGATCTGGCGCTAGGCCTTCTGGAGCTCAGGAAACACCCTTCTCCACAGACACCAGGGTGGTCACGCCTGCTCGGGTCATGGGAGGGTCTCATCCCTCCGTGGATCTGTTTTTTGTCATGACAGACTCTCTATGACCTCAGTCTTTTCTTTCACTGCTGTTAAGCTCCGCTAGTTCAGCCTATGTCACTTGTCAATCGGCTTACGATTCTATTATGTTCATCAACACATCATTTCTGATCAGAGTTGGAAAGGGCTTCTGACGTGAATATAGAGAAAGATTAAGTGAGAGCTTCTCACTGTTGTTTAATTTTAGGGTGAAATTATTACAAGGCAATTGCATTATTAAGGTGAAAATGGCAAATATTGGCAATAAGTCCCTTACTCATTTCCTCAAGGAGAGGCTGGGCGCGGGCTTCCTCTGTGACACCTTTGCTTCGTGGGGCTTTTCTCTGTGTGCCCGCTGTACAGCCTCTTCACCCCTAAGAAAGGCCATTTTCTACAGGATGAAAAATATAAAAAGGACGAAAAGAAAATTTCTTGCTATCTCACATTTCTATCTTATTTTAAAATGTTCACAGACTTCAAAACAGCAAATGAATATGTTTATGTAAATCTGGAAAGCAGAATTAAAACTTAAATAAGCACACAAAAAATAAGCTATGTGTTCTGAGCATATCTTCCCTTTAGAATACTCTACTCTGTAATAAGTTACTGTTGCAGTTGGACTGTTCTTACCCAAGAAAAAGAGAGCACGTAGAGCTCTTTATGAATTTGAAGTTTTTATTCAGTCACACAGACCCTCCCAAGGACATACACACTTGTAACTGGAACCCCTACCCCTCTGCCAACACACATTTCTACCCATCCAATGGTAAAGCAGGGGGTTTATCAAAGCAAAACCGTAAGTTGAGTATTTTCCATAGACACACGTGTGGGGGCTGTTGCCAAGCATAACAACAAATGAACTTTTTACAAAAATGGAGCATGTCTGTGTTACCATGGTATCACTGTTTGATCAGAGAGGGGAGCTGAAAGTGTGGTAGTTACCAAAGCAGAACAATGACAGGTGAGCTATGGCTGTAAGTAATACTGTGTGCCTGACGGTCAAGTCGACCTCAGTTTTAGCGGAGGTCTGGTCAGGAATTAGCAACCATGTCTTCTTTCTTCATTGTACTATTTGCATGAATTCATTTCAGGGAGCTATAGGTCACTCTACTCATATCTTCCTATTTTGACCAAAGTTCTTATGTGGTAACTGTATATTAATAAAAATAATAGGCTATATATTCACTTGAACAATGCCTATATTACTGGATCTTATATTTTCATCTATAAATTTAAGAACTGAATGGATAGAATGATTACTAGAAATATGCATACCAAGCTACTCTAACCTGATATCAGTGTATAAAGGATAAGAGATAAGGTTTGCCCTAGCAGTCAGTATCTCACATGTCCCTCACTCAACAGGAAGACAGAGGGAAACTCTAGATCAGTCCCCTCCTTCCAGCCTTATGTCTGTGAAGTTTTCCATATCTGTCACTTTATAGATATTACATTAGAATTATGGCATGCCATGTGATGGTGTATTTCTGATTTTTGAATAAGAAAACATTTGAAGCAGCCAGAGTGGTTAGTGTTTCCAAACATTTAACAGCAGTGAGGATAACCTCTGAGAGGGAAAAATGAGGAGTAAGGAGCTGCATAGGTTCTGCAGTAGTCAGAAAGACATGGAGAGGAACTATTATTATGTAATAAAGATGAAGAACTTCCAAGATGGCTGGCTTCTTCCTCACTCTCCAGACCTAACAGTTTAACAGAAAGGCCTTGCAGGCATTCCCCCAAGGCCATCAGTAGGGCCCCCTGAGGGGAGAAAAAACTCTTCAAAGACTTTAAAATGTCTCAGCCTCCAAGGATATACTCTGCTTCTAGTTCCCCCTTCTGTTTGCTAGAATCTTTCCCTCTGTGTGCCTGATGAAAGTGTCTCTTCATCCTTGGCTTTTATTCTTTTATTTACATTTCAAATGTTATTCTTTTTCTCGGTTTCTGTCCATAAACCGCTTATCCCATCCTTCCCCACTTCTATAAGGGTGCTCCCCCACCCATCCACTCTCCCCTTCCCACCTCCCTTCCTGGACATTCCCCTATACTGGGGGATCCAGCCTTGGCAGAACCAAGGGCTTCTCCTCCCATCAGTGCCCAACAAGGCCATCCTCTGCTACATATACAGCTGGAGCCATGGGTCTGTCCATGTGTACTCTTTGGGTAGTGGTTTAATCCCTGGGAGCTCTAGTTGGTTGGTATTATTCTTATGGGGTTGCAAACCCCTTCTACTAGCTAGAAAATAAAAAGGCAGAAAAGAAAAATTCCTGGCTATTTTACATTTCTACCTTATTTCCAGTTATCAAAGTAGCACTTTATAGTGTTTATTTGGAAAAGGTTAATAAGGTCAGTAAAAAAGAATCTCATAAATGAGCAGACAAAAAGTTAACTATTTGTTCTACATGTGCCTTGGCTCTCAAACATGTTCTACTTCAGGGATAAACAATATTACTTGTATAAATCCATTTCATTTTCTGCCTCAGGGAACTTACCACTGTTCCTAATTTCTGGTTTTTTACTTTCTGTAACAAATACATAATTCATCTTTCTGATCATCAAGTAAGTAGATTTTCAGAAGAATCTTTTTCATTCTTGTCTAGCATCTGCTACTTACTTAAGAGGTTAAAAATTAACAGAAATTTAATGCAGAAATAAATACATTTTTACTAATATTAGTGATGTTTTGAGGAACCAGACTGCCTCCATCTTAAACTTCAAAGCTATCATATAGTAAAGACAAACTAGCTTCATTTATGATAAGACTCTGTTTCTGAGGGATTAGGCTATGCCCCACTTGTAACCTTAACTACTAATGCTTCTGCTTGTTTCAGGAATGGCAAGTATGTCTGTTTCAAAAAGTTAATGACCATTTTGTAACTCTACCTTTGTTTCAAAAGGGTTGTTATGGCTACCTTGTTATGGCTACAGGTTGTTATGACCTCCCTGCAATCAGAGGGAGAGTTTCAAGAGGTCACTATGACTAATTTGTTATGCTTAAGTTTTGCTCTTGTAACCCTGCTTGTTTTGCCTACTAAATCCTTCATTTGGAACCTCCCTACCCCTCAGCTATAAAAACCTTGTCTTCCTCAAATCCAAGGCTGTCCATTAGAGCCCCAACTTATGGAAAAGCTATGTACAGAAATAAAAGTGATTAATTTGTTCATAAAGATTTGGTTCAGTGGTCTTTCTCATCTTTTGGATTAACATTTTGAATGATTCCAAATGCAAGCATTGGCCAAAAATGCAATGGGTTAAAAAGCTGAGAACTAAATTGCATTTATTTTTTGTTTTTTATTCCTTGAAGTCTACTTAATGCATTTCCAACTTTCCCCTCAGATATGCTTTATGAGATGAGGCACTGTAAAGAGAATATCACTTTTCCATATGAAGGTTGGAAGGACATCCTCACATTTGATGTTCATCAGTATTCTAGGTACTCTCTAGTTATAGTGAAAGGTTTATTGAAGACAGCTTTGGATATGATCCAAATCCTTCTTAGATGAAGCATAGGCCATTTGAACATCGGTCAGTCCATACTTAAGGAACCTGGAATCCCTGGGTCACTCTATCATTATGTCCAAAGAAGTGACACCTTTTAAAACTTCTATTTGGTTCAATAAAATGTTCTGGGAGATGAAATGAACAAACAAAACTGGTATTTTAAGTTGCTAACGTAGCTTAAACTGGATTAGGTTCATCTGTCATGTTCATCACAGGAATACATCATGTGCATATTCAGAATTGGCTCTATTTGTAACTGTCAACCATCAAAACTGATGTTTGTGAAATATTCATTCTTACCCAAAAAGAGTTAGAGGGGCAAAGGTAGACAAAGTGAAAGGAACTCCCCAACGACAGGCTTCTTGTTCTCAAAGATTTCTAAGTAACTGGAAAGAAAGGCCAGAAGGAATAGGTGAGAGTATTGCAATAGGACCGGTGGAGGAAATGGGAGGACTGGACATACTCATAAATCAGCCAATCCAGTGTTTGGTTAGTGGACTTCCAGCCTTAGGTCTTTCCCATCCCAAGGAGACAGAACTGATCCTCTCTCTTTCTCCGAGTCTCAGTTCACTAGCTCCTGAATGTTCAAGTATTTGTCAAATAAAGAGGAGTGCCTAGGCAATCACCTATATTATTAACCAAATATTTACTCTAAAAACAAATTTAACTTGTAAAATAATTTTTGAACTAAAGAAAGTACAGGCAGAAAAAAGCAATATGCATTCTGAGTGCTATATTGTGGTATGTTGAAGAACTTCTATGTGCCCATCTATAACTGCTGACTACAGTGTTTGATTATACAGTGTTCTTACACTTTGTATTCAACAATGTTAAGAGCCTATGTTTTATGAAACTTTCCCTTAATTGTAAATAAGTCAGTGGATTTAGTTCTTACATCTTAAGCAACCTTGTCAGATACACAGGCTAATGAGGAATAGCCCTTCCTAGAAAGATATCAGAAATGTTCAGATAATACTTCTCTCTAGACATAGGATTAAAAGGCTTGTATACAAGATAGTTTTGTACACATTACTCTAGGCTTCTCCAGTTTTGAAAAACAACTTTGGTGCCATCTGGATTAATTAGGTGAGGGTTGTAAGAACAAATTCTGTTTTTCTCTGCTCCTTTAAAGAATTAAAATGGTAACTAAGCTAGGGTTTACACTCGCACACACACACACACACACACACAACAGAGAGAGAGAGAGAGAAAGAGAGAGAGAGAGAGAGAGAGAGAGAGAGAGAGAGAGAGAGAGAGAGAGAGAATGCTGCCTGGGAGAGTAAAAAGAGAAAGAAAGACAGAGAGACAGAAACAGAGAGAAACACACAGAGAGGTATGGCTATAGACATGTAACGAGAACAACCAAAGAGCAGATTTATAAGATGTAAAGGGTATAAAGAAACTCAATGCTGTTATCAGAACCTGCTTCTCTGAACTGTGTTATATATTTGAAAATGAATTCCCCTGAAATGGGCTGGTTTGAGATATCACAGCAGATTGGATAATTCAAAGACAGGTAAATTGATTGGTTCATGCCACAGAGAACAGCTTTTCATCTCCCAACCACCAGAGACGTGAAAGGAGCACCAAATACCAAATAGTTCCGTTTGTCAGCAGAAAAGCTCACTAATTATTTTGGAAAGGGAGAAAGATCAAGAAGTCAGTCATCACAAATGTTTAAGTGCAAATTACATAAAGTGTGTGTGCACACCAGGGATCTGCATAACTTCCACTGTCCCTCAACTGTGCATGTGTCCGTAAATGGATTTAACAACAATTAATGAAAGACAGGCCATGGATTTGAAAGAAAGCTAGAAAGGGTAAATAGGATTTGGAGGGACAGGAAGAAAGTGATAAGAATGATATAATTATATTTTAATCTTAAATATAAAAGAAAATTTCAAAAAGATGATCTAAAAAGAATTATCTTCACAGACCCTATTGTCTGCCTTATGTATACAATGGAGCATAGCGAGATAATGGCAATATATAATTGTGACACTAAGGCAAACAATAAAAATAAAGAAAAATTGGGGTTCCACTTCATATCTCCTTTTTTTCTACCATGCTAGCTGAAGTATTTGTACCTCTTTCATCTAGCAAAGCATAGCACTATAAGCTATAAGCAGGCACCATAAGTGAAAACGGTCACTATCAATGAAAATAAAGTGTTTTATGCTTCAAATCACAGGGTGGGTATCGTTGCAATGCACACTTAAAAGAGAAGGAAAGTCTAATTAGAAAAATATATCTTTTGTCCAAATTTTCCCTGGATGGTGAATACCAGGGAGAAAAATATCAGAGAGGTTTGAGAACTAATAGCCTTCGGTAGTCCTAATAAGCTCATTTAGGTTTTTTTATAGTCATAATTAACTACTAAAGAGATCAAATGTGCCTTAATGTGAAGATGAAAAGCTGATAAGTGTGGAGCCTGCAACTTAGGGAAGAATAAGGACTTGAGGAGAAAAGGTCAGTGTGTACAGACACCTCTTCCACCATGGTTCCATTGTCCCTCAACTTGCGAACACTGAACTGTCATTCCGACTAGAACTGATTATTTCAGTTTTAGTCACTGTTTAGAGATGTGTTCGATTTCCACAAAAACAATGAAGAAGATGCTTATAAATATACCTATATTATTTAATTTACATCTTGCTGATTGTTATTGTTCAGTATTAGAGAATTATTTACAATTCTTATTTCTTGGGAGACATAGTTTTCTCCCTACTCATTTTCTGGCACCCCTGGAATAAGAGGCCCTTGGCTGCTTACGCCTTCTTAAATGACAGAGGACATTAGAGTACGAGCATCTAATCTACTGAAGCACCCCCTTTTATCTTCTCAGTCTGATTCTGTTTGATTATTAATGTCTTCGATATCAGAGATCTTGGCTGAAAGTCAGAATTCTAGTTGATTTATTTTACAAAGGTAAAAGAATAGTGAAGAGTGTTACACAATGAATAAAAAAAATTCCATTCATTTTCTAGGGGTTAAAGTTTAACTGACATTATGAAGTATTAGGCTCATGATAACTAATTCAGCTACGGTGTTTATAGTGGGACTTTAGGAAATGACCAGAATTAAAGAAAGCCATCAAGAGTGACCCAGTGACTGAATATTGTTGACTTTTTAAGAAACAAACAAGAATGCCACACACACACACACACACACACACTCATTTCTCCCTTTCATAGGCCAAAGATATTACACTTTGACCTTTAGAACTTTGAGTCAAACAACTCCATTTTTCTTACCGCTTACTCAGTTCTTGATAGTGTCACAGCAACACAAAATGAACAGCTACAGATAATTCCCAAGAGTCTCAAGGAAAGCAGGGCTTCTCTAAGTGAGCTCGGAGGATTGGAGAGGGCATTTAGCAAAACCTAGCAGAGAATATAGTGTTGATATTGTCACTACATAGCACAGGTTCTTGCCAGCATTTGGGCTACACAAAGGATGTGACCATGAATCCAAAATAACATGCCTGAGAAAATATATCTAAGGCCAGACCAATTTCTTTCGCTGTGAAGGATACAACACTTGGTGAAACCCACAGGCAACAGCAACTTATTCACTAGGTCAAGGGTCAGTAAAAGTTTAAAGAAATCAGCAAGTGGATGACAACCCCACTGAAATACCAACATTGTCAAGTAACCTGGACCCAGCAGCTGAGGCATCAAACAAAAAAATGTGCAAAGGCTTGTCCAAGACCACCAGCATATATTAGCAGAGGGCTGCCTTGTCTGGCCTCACTGGGAGAGGGTTGATTGAGACTTGATGCCCCTGAGGGCAGGGATAGCAAGGAGAGACACTGTCACAGGTGAAGGGGAGAGGGTAGGGGGAAGAAATCTTTGAGAGGAGTATGGGAGGGGGCAGTATTTGGGATGCAGATAAATAATAATAATAAATCAACGAGTGAGTATTTCAGGGTTTGCAATGCCTCTGATCTGTTTAAGTGACTCACCCAGGGTAAAAAGGCATGGCACACAGGAGGAGGGGCTTGCCTTGTGCCAAGAAGACTTTATTTTTGAACACTGAGTTTTGGTATTGACAGGAGTTTTCATGACATGAAATATTCTCCTGTAATTTTTTCAACAGTAGATAGATTATAGACCATCTTAGCTCCAAGGTACGGTTTATGAAATCCTACCTCCAGTCATTAAGACCCCTGACTGCAATGGAAACCTAACTGCATTCACATAGAATATAAATAGGCTTTCCCTCTGGGTCTAAACTTCCGTGTAAATCTTCTTCCATCCAAAGTGTAAACAGCTGTGAGAAAATCGTAGAAAACATTGGGTACTGAATATTTACTTCAGGTTCATTTTATTATCAACCATTAGAAATTTGCTCATGGTTTAAGCAATTGTATTTTTGTTTTATAATTTATATTTTTATTTTTTAATGAATTAATTTTTTTATTAACTTGAGTATTTCTTATATACATTTCGAGTGTTATTCCCTTTCCTGGTATCCGGGCAAACATCCCCCTCCCCCCTCCCCTTGCTTATGGGTGTTCCCCTCCCAACCCTCCCCCCATTGCCGCCCTCCCCCCCACCAGTCTAGTTCACTGGGGGTTCAGTCTTAGCAGGACCCAGGGCTTCCCCTTCCACTGGTGCTCTTACTAGGATATTCATTGCTACCTATGAGGTCAGAGTCCAGGGTCAGTCCATGTATAGTCTTTAGGTAGTGGCTTAGTCCCTGGAAGCTCTGGTTGCTTGGCATTGTTGTACATATGGGGTCTCGAGCCCCTTCAAGCTCTTCCAGTTCTTTCTCTGATTCCGTCAACGGGGGTCCTATTCTCAGTTCAGTGGTTTGCTGCTGGCATTCGCCTCTGTATTTGCTGTATTCTGGCTGTGTCTCTCAGGAGCGATCTACATCTGGCTCCTGTCGGTCTGCACTTCTTTGCTTCATCCATCTTGTCTAATTGGGTGGCTGTATATGTATGGACCACATGTGGGGCAGGCTCAGAATGGGTATTCCTTCAGTCTCTGTTTTAATCTTTGCCTCTCTCTTCCCTGCCAAGGATATTCTTGTTCCCCTTTTAAAGAAGGAGTGAAGCATTCACATTTTGATCATCCGTATTGAGTTTCCTTTGTTCAAGGCATCTAGGGTAATTCAAGCATTTGGGCTAATAGCAACTTATCAATGAGTGCATATACCATGTATGTCTTTCTGTGATTGGGTTAGCTCACTCAGGATGATATTTTCCAGTTCCAACCATTTGCCTACGAATTTCATAAAGTCGTTTTTGATAGCTGAGTAATATTCCATTGTGTAGATGTACCACATTTTCTGTATCCATTCCTCTGTTGAAGGGCATCTGGGTTCTTTCCAGCTTCTGGCTATTATAAATAAGGCTGCGATGAACACAGTAGAGCTCATGTCTTTTTTATATGTTGGGGCATCTTTTGGGTATATGCCCAAGAGAGGTATAGCTGGATCCTCAGGCAGTTCAATATCCAATTTTCTGAGGAACCTCCAGACTGCTTTCCAGAATGGTTGTACCAGTCTGCAATCCCACCAACAATGGAGGAGTGTTCCTCTTTCTCCGCATCCTCGCCAGCATTTGCTGTCACCTGAGTTTTTGATCTTAGCCATTCTCACTGGTGTGAGGTGAAATCTCAGGGTTGTTTTGATTTGCATTTCCCTTATGACTAAAGATGTTGAACATTTCTTTAGGTGTTTCTCAGCCATTAGGCATTCCTCAGCTGTGAATTCTTTGTTTAGCTCTGAAACCCATTTTTTAATAGGGTTATTTGTCTCCCTGCGGTCTAACTTCTTGAGTTCTTTGTATATTTTGGATATAAGGCCTCTATCTGTTGTAGGATTGGTAAAGATCTTTTCCCAATGTGTTGGTTGCCGTTTTGTCCTAACCACGGTGTCCTTTGCCTTACAGAAGCTTTGCAGTTTTATGAGATCCCATTTGTCGATTCTTGATCTTAGAGCATAAGCCATTGGTGTTTTGTTGAGGAAATTTTTTCCAGTGCCCGTGTGTTCCAGATGCTTCCCTAGTTTTTCTTCTATTAATTTGAGTGTGTCTGGTTTGATGTGGAGGTCCTTGATCCACTTGGACTTAAGCTTTGTACAGGGTGATAAGGATGGATCGATCTGCATTCTTCTACATATTGACCTCCAGTTGAACCAGCACCATTTGCTGAAAATGCTATCTTTTTTCCATTGGATGGTTTTTGCTCCTTTGTCAAAAATCAAGTGACCATAGGTGTGTGGGTTCATTTCTGGGTCTTCAATTCTATTCCATTGGTCTATCTGTCTGTCTCTGTACCAATACCATGCAGTTTTTATCACTATTGTTCTGTAATACTGCTTGAGTTCAGGGATAGTGATTCCCCCCTGAATTCCTTTTATTGTTGAGGATAGCTTTAGCTATCCTGGGTTTTTTGTTATTCCAGATGAATTTGCAAATTGTTCTGTCTAACTCTTTGAAGAATTGGATTGGTATTTTGATGGGGATTGCATTGAATCTGTAGATTGCTTTTGGTAAAATGGCCATTTTTACTATATTAATCCTGCCAATCCATGAGCCTGGGAGATCTTTCCATCTTCTGAGGTCTTCTTCAATTTCTTTCTTCAGTGTCTTGAAGTTCTTATTGTACAGATCTTTTACTTGCTTGGTTAAAGTCACACCGAGGTACTTTATATTATTTGGGTCTATTATGAAGGGTGTCGTTTCCCTAATTTTTTCTCGGCTTGTTTCTCTTTTGTGTAGAGGAAGGCTACTGATTTATTTGAGTTAATTTTATACCCAGTCACTTTGCTGAAGTTGTTTATCAGCTTTAGTAGGTCTCCGGTGGAACTTTTGGGATCACTTAAATAAACTATCATATCATCTGCAAATAGTGATATTTTGACTTCTTCTTTTCCGATCTGTATCCCGTTGACCTCCTTTTGTTGTCTGATTGCTCTGGCTAGAACTTCAAGAACTATATTGAATAAGTAGGGAGAGAGTGGGCAGCCTTGTCTAGTCCCTGATTTTAGTGGGATTGCTTCAAGTTTCTCTCCATTTAGTTTAATGTTAGCAACTGGTTTGCTGTATATGGCTTTTACTATGTTTAGGTATGGGCCTTGAATTCCTATTCTTTCCAGGACTTTTATCATGAAGGGGTGTTGAATTTTGACAAATGCTTTCTCAGCATCTAATGAAATGATCATGTGGTTTTGTTTTTTCAGTTTGTTTATATAATGGATCAAGTTGATGGTTTTCCGTATATTAAACCATCCCTGCATGCCTGGGATAAAGCCTACTTGATCGTTGTGGATGATTGTTTTGATGTGCTCTTGGATTCGGTTTGCCAGAATTTTATTGAGTATTTTTGCGTCGATATTCATAAGGGAAATTGGTCTGAAGGTATCTTTCTTTGTTGGGTCTTTGTGTGGTTTAGGTATAAGAGTAATTGTGGCTTCATAGAAGGAATATGGGAGTGATCCATCTGTTTCAATTTTGTGGAATAGTTTGGATAATATTGGTATGAGGTCTTCTATGAAGGTTTGATAGAATTCTGCACTAAACCCATCTGGACATGGGCTCTTTTTGGTTGGGAGACCTTTAGTGACTGCTTCTATTTCCTTAGGAGTTATGGGGTTGTTTAACTGGTTTATCTGTTCCTGATTTAACTTCGGTACCTGGTATCTGTCTAGGAAATTGTCCATTTCCTGAAGATTTCCAAGTTTTGTTGAATATAGGCTTTTATAGTAAGATCTGATGATTTTTTGAATTTCCTCTGAATCTGTTGTTATGTCTCCCTTTTCATTTCTGATTTTGTTAATTTGGACACTCTGTGTCCTCTCCTTAGTTTGGCTAAGGGTTTATCTATCTTGTTGATTTTCTCAAAGAACCAACTTTTGGTTCTGTTGATTCTTTCTATGGTCCTTTTTGTTTCTACTTGGTTGTTTTCAGCTCTGAGTTTGATTATTTCCTGCCTTCTACTCCTCCTGGGTGTATTTGCTTCTTTTTGTTCTAGAGCTTTTAGGTGTGCTGTCAAGCTGCTGACATATGCTCTTTCCTGTTTCTTTCTGCAGGCACGCAGTGCTATGAGATTTCCTCTTAGCACAGCTTTCATTGTGTGCCATAAGTTTGGGTATGTTGTACCTTATTTTTCATTAAATTATAAAAAGTTTTTAATTTCTTTCTTTATTTCTTCTTTGACCAGGTTATCATTGAGTAGAGCAGTGTTCAGTTTCCAAATTTGTGGGCATTCTTCCCTTACTGTTATTGAAGACCAGGTTTAGGCTGTGGTGGTCTGATAGCACGCATGGGATTATTTCTATCTTTCTGTACCTGTTGAGGCCCGTTTTTTGACCAATTATATGGTCAATTTTGGAGAAAGTACCATGAGGAGCTGAGAAGAAGGTATATCCTTTTGCTTTAGGATAGAATGTTCTATAAATATCCGTTAAGTCCATTTGGCTCATGACTTCTCTTAGTCTGTCTACATCTCTGTTTAATTTCTGTTTCCATGATCTGTCCATTGATGAGAGTGGGGTGTTGAAATCTCCCACTATTATTGTGTGAGGTGCAATGTGTGTTTTGAGCTTTAGTAAGGTTTCTTTTACGTATGTAGGTGCCCTTGTATTTGGGACATAGATATTTAGGATTGAGAGTTCGTCTTGGTCGATTTTTCCTTTGATGAATATGAAGTGTCCTTCCTTATCTTTTTCGATGACTTTTAGTTGAAAATTGATTTTATTTGATATTAGAATGGCTACTCCAGCTTGCTTCTTCTGACCATTTGCTTGGAAGTTGTTTTCCAGCCTTTCATTCTGAGGTAGTGTCTGTTTTTGTCTCTGAGGTGTGTTTCCTGTAGGCAGCAGAATGCAGGGTCCTCGTTTTGTATCCAGTTTGTTAATCTATGTCTTTTTATTGGGGAGTTGAGGCCATTGATGTTGAGAGATTATAAGGAATAGTGATTATTGCTTCCTGTTATATTCATATTTGGATGTGAGGTTATGTTTGTGTGCTTTTCTTCTCTTTGTTTTGTTGCCAACACGATTAGTTTCTTGCTTCTTCTAGGGTATAGCTTGCCTCCTTATGTTGGGCTTTACCATTTATTATCCTTTGTAGTGCTGGATTTGTAGAAAGATATTGTGTAAATTTGGTTTTGTCATGGAATATCTTGGTTTCTCCATCAATGTTAATTGAGAGTTTTGCTGGATACAGTAACCTGGGCTGGCATTTGTGTTCTCTTAGGGTCTGTATGACATCAGTCCAGGATCTTCTGGCCTTCATAGTTTCTATCGAGAAGTCTGGTGTGATTCTGATAGGTCTGCCTTTATATGTTACTTGACCTTTTTCCCTTACTGCTTTTAATATTCTTTCTTTATTTTGTGCGTTTGGTGTTTTGACAATTATGTGACGGGAGGTGTTTCTTTTCTGGTCCAATCTATTTGGAGTTCTGTAGGCTTCTTGTATGCCTATGGGTATCTCTTTTTTTAGGTTAGGGAAGTTTTCTTCTATGATTTTGTTGAAGATATTTACTGGTCCTTTGAGCTGGGAGTCTTCACTCTCTTCTATACCTATTATCCTTAGGTTTGATCTTCTCATTGAGTCCTGGATTTCCTGTATGTTTTGGACCAGTAGCTTTTTCTGCTTTACATTATCTTTGACAGTTGAGTCAATGATTTCTATGGAATCTTCTGCTCCTGAGATTCTCTCTTCTATCTCTTGTATTCTGTTGGTGAATCTTGTATCTACAGCTCCTTGTCTCTTCTTTTAGTTTTCTATATCCATGGTTGTTTCCATCTGTTCTTTCTTGATTGCTTCTATTTCCATTTTTAATTCCTTCAGCTGTTTGATTGTGTTTTCCTGGAATTCTTTCAGGGATTTTTGCGATTCCTCTCTGTAGGCTTCTACTTGTTTATTAATGTTTTCCTGTGTTTCTCTAAGGGAGTTCTTCATGTCTTTCTTGAAGTCCTCCAGCATCATGATCAAATATGATTTTGATACTAGATCTTGCTTTTCTGGTGTTTTTGGATATTCCATGTTTGTTTTGGTGGGAGAATTGGGCTCCGATGATGCCATGTAGTCTTGGTTTCTGTTGCTTGGGTTCCTGCGCTTGCCTCTCGCCATCAGATATCTCTAGTGTTACTTTGTTTTTCTATTTCTGACAGTGGCTAGACTGTCCTATAAGCCTGTGTGTCAGGAGTGCTGTAGACCTGTTTTCCTGTTTTCTTTCAGCCAGTTATGGGGACAGAGTGTTCTGCTTTCGGGCGTGTAGTTTTTCCTCTCTACAGGTCTTCAGTTGTTCCTGTGGGCCTGTGTCTTGAGTTCACTAGGCAGGTCACTTGCAGCAGAAAAGTTGGTCTTACCTGTGGTCCCGAGGCTCAAGTTCGCTTGCGGGGTGCTGCCCACGAGCTCTCTGTGGCAGCAGCAACCAGGAAGATCTGTGCTGCCCTTTCGGGAGCTTCAGTGCACCAGGGTTCCAGATGGCATTTGGTGTTTTCCTCTGGCGTCTGAGATGTGTGTGCAGCGTGCAGTCTCTTCTGGTTTCTCAGGCATGTCTGCCTCTCTGAAGGTTTAGCTCTCCCTCCCACAGGATTTGGGTGCAGAGAACTGTTTATTCGGTCTGTTTCCTTCAGGTTCCGGCGGTGTCTCAGGCACAGCGGTCCTCCTGCTCCTGGGCCCTCCTCCACAGGAACCCAGAGGCCTTATACAGTTTCCTCTTGGGCCAGGGATGTGGGCAGGGGTGGGCAGTGTGGTGGTCTCTTCCGCTCTGCAGCCTCAGGAGTGCCCACCTGACCAGGCGGTGAGGTCTCTCTCCCACGGGGTCTGGGAGCAGATAGCTGCTGCGGGCCGGGATCCGCGGGTGTGGGACTCCTGGTAAACACAGGACGTGCCCGGTCCTAGAGATATTCTGCCTCTGTGTGTCCTGAGTTCACCAGGCAGGTCTCTTGCAGCAGAAAAGTTGGTCTTACCTGTGGTCCCGAGGCTCAAGTTCGCTCGCGGGGTGCTGCCCACGAGCTCTCTGCGGCGGCAGCAACCAGGAAGATCTGCCGAATTAATTAATTTTTACACTCCAGCTTTTATTCCCCTCCCAGTCCATCCCTCTCCCACAGTTCCACATCCATACCACTTCTCCATTCCCCTCCCCGTGTCTCCACAAGGATGTCCCACCCCACCCACCCTGCCAGAACTTTTTTAAAAAATAAAGAACTTGAGGCTATCAAATTAGAGATTTTTTTTCTATTTGCCCAAGAAATACATCTTTAAAATCATTTTCACGGGCGTTTGATTCCACCTTACAATATTAAGGAAACGCCTTCAAGTGTTTTATAACACTTTCAATTTAAACGCTTTTGCCCATTCAGGAGGAATATATGTCTTAAACCAATTAATTATACTTATTTACCATCAGGTTTCAGTTGGGAATCAGACTCTTATTTTCATCCATGCATGATGAGTATTTTTAATAAAAAAATTAACCATTATATTTTCAGCTACTGTAGTCCAAAGGTGATTGTCTATGGAGCATGTAATTTCTATGTTGTTCTTAGAGCAAGTTCCATGCTTACTTGTGTATTGTTAAGTTAAAGGAGTAACACATAGCAAAGTCTTAGCATTCTTTTTACTTGTAATTATTTTCAACTTTTCTTTTTAATTTATGATTGATTATGTGCGTGTGTGCAAGTGCCAGAAGGGGGTGTTAGATTCTCTAAAGTCAGAGTTACAGGCAGTTGTGAGAAGCTTGGTATGGATGCTGGGAATAAAACGATACATACAAAGTCCAGTGTTCAACCGACAGCAAAAGCCTCTGAGTGGCATGACATGCCAAAGATTTATATTGCTACTATCAGTAAGAACAAGTATTATTATATCTACCAATTAAATGTCGGATATCTCACACAGGTTCATATGACTTAGAATTATAAGATACAGCAGGTATCTAAGATGAATGCTTGTAGGTCCCTTCAGTATAACTTTCTCTTTTCAGTTTTGAGGGATATATATGGTTAATGCCAATATATCTCAGCAGACTCTGAGTATTGGTCTCAAATATTTTTCTCCTATCTTAACTAGTTATAGATAACAGCCCCTGAAACTACAATTGTATACCAATGGTCATCCTTGGGATTGGTTCTAATGCGGTCTCAGTGCAATTCGGGATGCTAGTTTTAATCATGCATATGACTAAAGATATAACATGTCACACATGTCTTCTGTCCCATACTTAGCATTTTAAATATGTGAAGAGGCAATGTGAACTATGAAAGAGCAAAATAGTTACCCAAGAACAATCAATACCAATTAAAAACAACAAGGATTTCATTTGTTCTTTCCCTGTGCTGTTTGCCCCAGACTCAATACACTGGAATGTGAGGGAAGAGGATGGTTTTCAACAACTTTAAGAGTCAGTGAGTCAGAATAATTATGTGTTTCATACATAACATATACAGTACCTTGGATTAGCCAAGCTATATTTTATTGTGTGTGTATGTGTTAAAAGGTTTATTTTTATTAGTTATTTTATTCATTTACATTTAAAATGTTATCCCCCTTTTCAGCTTGCCCTCTGCAAACCCCATAACTCCTCCCCCATCTTTGCTCCCCCAACCACCCACCCACTTTCGCCTCACCACCCTAGCATTCCCCTACCTTGGGGCATCAAACTTCCACAGGACCAATGGCCTCCCCTCCCACTGATGCTAGATAAGGCCATCCTCTGCTACTTATGTAGCTGGAGCCATGGGTCCCTCTGTGTTTACTCATTTGGTGGGTGGTTTAGTCCCTGGGAGCTCTGGGGAGTCTGGTTGGTTGCTATTGTTTTTCTTCCTATGTGGTTGCAAATCCCATCAGCTCTTTCATTCCTTCCCCTAACTCTTCCATTAGGGTCCCTTTGCTCAGTCCAATGGTTGGCAACGAGGATCTGCATCTGTATTTGTCAGGCTCTGGCAGAGCTTCTCGAGGGATAACTATATCAGGCTTCTGTCAGCAAGTGCTTCCAAGAAGCTGTCTTATCTAATTCAAGCTAGTCAAATTCTAGGTGACATAATAAGAAAAAAATAAGTTCAAATCCAGTGTGCTTTGCTATGAGAAATCTAGAACAGCTATGTAATGCTATTTCTCAAAATTAAAACTAATGCTAACTTTAGTTCTGATATCCTTTATTAATATACTACATTAAACTGAACAACAAAAACTTTACTGAAATGACTTATCAAATTACCTTAGCCCTGGTACGTTCTGTTCAATTTATCAACATATTATTAAAACAGGGGACCAACATGTGTTGCCTGTAGCTAGTGAGACACCCAATATTAATTATTGTTGACTAAACCATACAGAAGAAGGTAGTGGTGACCATCTTAAATATTATGGTTGCTGTCTGTGATGGTTAAAGGAAATTACTTTCAAAGTTTCAGGTGTACTGAAGTAAATTGAAATAAAACTGCTTAACAGTTGCATTTCAAGTGCCAAAGAATATATTGATTTGTTCTACATGCATTAACAAAAAAGAAACATTTAGAACAGAGTATGCAATCAAAGCTGTTCCAGATTGAGCTTAAAGTAATCCATCATCATTCTCCATGTTCCATTTATCTATTGCAATTAGCAACCTAGAGAATTAATGGCAATGTGATACAAATAATCACAGCCGAATCTCTCAAGCTTTGACAGTTACACTAATCTCTGCCATTCCCTTGGGAATGAAGAATCACCCTTTTGTTCATTACCTTCATTACTCTGGAAAAGTGTGAGATGCGGGGACTTCTATAATAGCCCAGTTTAGCAGTCTTCATGTCATCCACCTAGGCAACCAACATGATGACATTAATTGGTTTAGATCATGTAATAAAAAACTGAAAAAGACCATCTGATTCATCATTGAAAGAAATACAAATGCTTCACAGTATGCATTTGATGTGTTATTATGAGAAGTTTCCTTAACAATGCTTGGCCATTATTTAGTTCCTATAAATCTATAAAAATTGAAAAGAAAAATATAAATTCACATTCAAGAATCTTAAGTTTTTCAACTGAAGAACTGTGAGTCAAAAGTATCATAACTAAGGGCATCTATTTCTTACAGTTGGGATGTAACTAGGACCTTCAGACATTGAACATCTGCTATCATCCTGGGGGTCCCAGTTAGTCAGGACTAATTACTTTATCAGTCCTTTTATTATTAGTCTGTGCCTCTGAGTATTATGTTAATTAGTGAGTGAATACTGATAAGGAAAGTGTGGAAATGTACAGAGGTTAGCTTAATTTTACCCAGAATGGAAAACTTGCAAGCATTTGTAAAAAGTAGAAGATATTCATGTCTGAAAAACAAGTTAAAAATCCAAACAAGACTGAGACAGGGCCTCTATGATGCAAAGAATCTCTGAACATGAGTTTAATGGTGTCATCAGAGACTTGCTTACCTGAGGTAACAGAGTCCTTCTTGATGTCCAGACCACTTAGTCTGTTTATGGTTCCTGAAGTATAATTTGAATATGGACATTCGCAAAACTAAACATAAAGAACTTAAACTTTTCAGTGGAAGTATCTCTGTTCACTGCAAGAAGAAAATGTGTCGAGACATTTCAGATGACCAAACAGAAATGGCCCAGTTGCTGTTTCACTCTCCACAGAAAATGGTGAAATAAAAGGTATTACTTACTGAAATGAGTTACGCGGGGGGTTGGGGGGGGGAGAAACTGGAGTCTTAAAAGATTCAAATATTGGAGACAACAATATTCAAATATTGGAGCAGAGGAAGAAAAGCTGAGCACAGCCTTTATCACTCTGCCTCTGCAGTTGGTGGAATTCTCCCACAGTAAGGGAAAAGCCCAGTTGGTATGATTTTCACAATTCTCACATGTTTACAGCCTACCTAGATAGGTAACCTGAGATTCACCCAGCAGGCTGGGTTTACAAAGGGTATTTGTACTTCCTCAAAGCAATCACCAGGGTGTTATAGCAGATGATGTCATTAAAGTTAGCAATTTTCTAATTGGAGATGTGAGAGATGTCAGACACCAACCTTTATTGAATATTCCCATCGATTCCAAATTATGGAAGACATTTCATGCCACTGGTTGGGGAAGTAGTTACCTCACAAATCTTGATTCAGAAGGGTGACTGCTGTAATCCCCCTTATGGGTCCTTTGTAGAAATGAGGATGGAAGATGTTCTTGAGAACTAGAGCAGGAGCTCCTCTGAGGTCAAGGGTATTACCCTCTCTACATTGATGTGCCAGTGTCAAGACTGATGGTAGGTGCTCATGTGTTCTCAGACCTCCCCTCTGCACCATGCTCCCCTCCTCACTATTTTCTAAAACAAAATAGTTGTTTATTTCTGTGGCCCTGCTCACAAGGCCATGCAGAGAGTCTTAGTAATAACTTTGGCAGTCATTCCACGTTTAGGCACACATAGCTAAATGTGACTGCAAAAGTAACTTAGCATATCATGGCTTTAAATCTAGTTTGCACTGCCACTCTAAAGTGACAGGAAAGAAAAATACAGTCTTTGAAGTTAGCATGTCTATGCAGTTCCTGCCCACCACACTGTTCTCCACTATGTAGAATCCACATAGTGAACACATCATACATACTACTATCTATACCATGATTTCGTGATAATATCACCATATTTTCATGGCTTATAGATAGTTGGTCTCTCAAATTCTATCATGGCATGCTCTGTTCCCAAAGTCAATGAGCGACAAATTTATTATAAGGACATTATATTATGGTGTTATCTCACTTTCTTTTGCTTTTGCTCTGATAAAATATTTTGACAAAAGTAACAAGAAATAGGAGATTATTCTTGCTCACACATGTCAAGGGCACAGTTTTTCATAGTGGAGAAGTCAAAACATCGAAGCATCTGATTATATTATTTCCCTTCCATAGTCAGAAAGCAGGGATTTGATAGATGTTAATTGGCTGCTCATTTTCTTCATTTTATACAACCAAGCATCTGTGCCTATACAATGTTCTCATCCACAGCTAAAATGATTCCTTATACATCAGTTAACCTAATCAAATATTCCTTCACAAACATTCTTATGGGCTCATGATGTCAAGTTGACAAGAATAAACCATCATGTGCCTAGCCGTATATTCACTCAATGCTGAATAATGGAAACAACTCAAGGCTTCAAGAGAAACATCAAGACAAAGTTGCTTACTGCATAGGTGTCTTGGTGACTTTTCAATTTCTGTGACAAGGCAACATAATCAAGGCATCTTATGAAAGAGAGCATTTAGTTTTGAAAGTAAAAGTTTCAAAATGAGAGTCGATGTCCATTGTATTGGAAGCAAGAAAGCAGGCAGGTGATGGTATTAGAGAAGGAACTAATAGCTTACACCTTGGTGCACAAACATCAGATAGAGATTCATCACACTGAGAATGGCATGAGCATTTTGAAACCTCAAAAATGGTTCCCAGTAATGTACTTCTTCTATCAATGCCAAATCTTCTAAGACTTCCCAAGCAGTTCTTTCAACTGGGGACCAAGCATTCAAATATATGAGTGTAGGCAGGCCATTCTTATCCAAACTACCATAATAGGCCATCCAAGAATGCTGCTAGATTTATCCATTCTCTGAGAAGCACAAATTTCAGCATAGCAACACAATAAATATGAAAAATCATGGTTTAATGACACTTCTAAAATATCATAATTCTTTAGTAATAGATTCCAAAGATGTTGAAATTGGTGAAATGTCTGATTTAATAAGTAATTCAAAAGATTAAATTTAGAAACCCCAAGAGAACTTTTAGAATACTCATAAAACGTTAACCAAGTAAGATCCTATATGAAATGAATGAGAAACTCAGCAGAGAAGGATTTCTTTTTTTAAGAAACACAATAGCTATAAATAGCAGTTCATGCCTGTAACCCAAGCACTCTTAAGTAGAAATACCAGAGATACAGGGCTAAGAATTCAAGGTCAGTCTCAACTACATAGCAAGTCTGGAGCCATACTGGACTACATGAAGTCCAGTCTCAAAAACAAAAATAAATAAAGTAAAATAAATAAAATATAACCAAACAGTAATATGAGGAAGACTATGTCAAAACCCTTCAGTTAAAAGTTGCAACAGACAAGTAGATGATGTCTAAGAAAAAGAGTATGAAATAAAGTCTTTTAAAATATTATAGACAGAAGAAGCAAAAAGAAAGAATAATTATAAAGGTGCAGGACACTATTAAACAATCAGATATATCTAGACATATAGAAAAAGAGAAACTAAAGTTAAAGGCATAAAAAAATCTATTCAATACTGAAAGGTAAAATTTTAAGTGATGATGGCTATTTGAGGAATGGAAAAATGGGTTGAACGTGTGCTAAGCAAGCTGCTTTGATTGTATGAAGATGATTTTAAAATCCAATTAATATGAAAGCTTATTAAAATATTTTAAAGCATTTTTGAGCAATCCTGCAATGAGTGAGCAGTATTGCTACCAAAAGTCAGGTTATTAAATGAAAATCTCAGTGCTCTTCAGTGATTATCTTCCTGTGAGTCAGGAAGTCAGGAAGACTGCAGAGGCAGAAGTAGACAAGATAGAGCAGGCTATTGCTCCTCATCTTGTTTGCCCACTGAACTGATGTGAAAACCTCTTGCTGATAACATCACATATTTTATTGTACACATTGAAGCAGTTTTGAACTGACCAGTATCTTTCCCTGCTAGATTTACTTCATACTCCAAAATGTACTATGAGGGCTCCCAGAAGACAGAAGATAACAATGGTCTTATCTAGGCATGGACTCTTCATGATATACTATGGATTTGTTATGCATGCTATATTCCTGTTACAATCATGAAAGTCTGTTTGTGGGAACATTAATGTTCCTTTGTCCTGTTTTACACTGCCCCATAACTTGTTTAAAGAAACTTAATATTTCAATTAGTAGTACTTTGAATATAGACTCAAAACCATTCTAATGCTGACCTAAGTGACTGTGAATCTTTTGTTATACATAGACAATCTACATCAAAGTCCACAAAGTCCAGTGCATATCCCAAGAGGAGGAGAAATGTACATGCCTAAGGGTGGGAAGTAGTTCTGTGAAAAGCCTTTCTTTGGACATGGTGTGGATTTTGAACATATGAATTCATAGTACATGTGGTTGGTTACCAACATATGATCTGGAGAAGTTTGATAGAGTTCCATTAAAATACCTGATGGACTGGAGAGAGGCCTCTGAGGGCTGAGGAACTATGGAAGTTACTCATGCCTGCTTGGAAATAAAACAATATCTTTTAAGAATGTGCTGGGATAGTCACCATGCATTATTGGATGATGGCAGTAATAACATTAGTATTTCGACTTGGTTAAAAAACATACAGAAAATGTGGTACATTTACACAATGGAGTACTACTCAGCTATTAAAAACAATGACTACATGAAATTCTTATCTATATGGATGGAACTAGAAAATATCATCCTGAATGAGGTAACCCAGTTACAAAAGAACACTCATGGTATGCATTCACTGATAAGTGGATATTAGCCCCAAATATCAGAATACCCAAGAAACAATTCACAGACCATATGAAGCTCAAGAAGAAGGAAGAGCAGACTGTGGATGCTTCAGTTCTTCTTAGAAGGGGGAACAATATGCTCATGGGAGGAAACACAGGGACAAAGAGTGTGGAAAAGACTGAAGTAAGGCCATCTACAGACTGCCACACCTGGAGATATATTCCGCAGACAGTCACCAAACCCAGACACTATTGCTAATGTCAAGAAGTGCATGCTGAGAAGAGCCTGATATAACTGTCTCCTGAGAGGCTTTGCCAGAGCCTGACAAATACAGAGAGGGATGCTCACAGCCAACAATTGGACTGAAAATGGGGTCCCCAGTAGAGGAGTTAAAGAAGGGACTGAAGGAGCTGAAGGGGTTTTCAACCCCATACAAAGAACACCAATTTTAACCAACCAGATCCCCCAGAGCTCCCACGGACTAAACCACCAATCAAAGAGTGGAGGGATCCATGGCTCCAGCTGCATATGTAGAAGAGAATGGCATTATCTGGTATCAATAGGAGGAGAAACCCTTGGTCTTGTGAAGGCTCATTTCCCCAGTGTAGGGGAATGCCAGGGTGTTGAGGTGGGAGTGGGTGGACAGGAAGGTAAGCATCTTCATGGAAGCAGGGAGAGGGGGAGGGGGCATGGAAGAGGGGGGAAAAGGGGATAACATTTGGAAGGTAAATACATAAATTATCCAATTATAAAAGAAAAATCTATAAAAATGAAATGTGAAAGAATAAACTATTTAATTAAATAACAGAAAAAAATCCTAGTCTTATGAAAGTAATGGATACCAAAGTACAAGAGTTTATAAAAGCCAAGTATATGTGAAGATGCAAAGTATGTTCAAGCCCACGTATCACAGACAACTTGCCAACGTATTGACAAAGAATTTTTAAAAAATTCAATAGGAAAACACAAAGTTGTATTTAAATAAATTTCCATTTGGTAAGCAGTAAACATCCTAGGAGAAATCCTATAGGTAGGAGAGGAGTTAGGGCATGAAATGTCCTACTGTCAGTCCTAAAAGTAAACTGCTGCCAGACAAGACTACTCTACCACTGAGAACATCCTTCAGAAAAAGAAACAAAAATGGGGAAATTCATGATGATCAGACCAATCTTACAAAAGATACTTAAGGGAGTAATCCATACAGCACCTGTAATCTAGAAGAAAGAAGCAAGAATGGGAGGAAAGGAGGAAGAGAAGGAAGGAGAGAAGAAAACAAAAAGATTGGCAGAAAAAGAGAAATAAAGATGTAGAAAGTAGGTGAGACGTAAAGGAGAGGAAGGGAGGAAAGTAGGAAAGAAAATGATAATATGTGAAACTATAAATTCAAAACGATAAGTGAAATAAAAGCATGAAATGACCAAACTAAAGATTAGTAGGGAAAATGAAGAGTATTTTAAAAACAATCAGGAAATGATGTGCATATAAACACTGTGTACCTCCTTTGGCTGTTATTAATATGTTCATAATGGTGCCATATTGGAGGCAGGATCTCCTACAAGACTGAGGGCATTCCTATTCCAGGTAATGTGACATAAACAGAAGATAATGGAGTACATCCTGTGTTACTATTCATTTATTGAAACAAGTGGACCCTATCAAGTCAGGGACACATCCTTATGCTGGTAGAGAAACATTGGTAGAGAATGTAACTCTAAGCATAGATAGACTAGGCCATTTCTACCATTCTCAACCTGAAGAGACTGAGTCCCATGGACCAGAGCACAGGGAGCATGGCCATCTGAGTGTAACATGTATGTCCAATCTCCTTATAATTTTCACATTAGGAATGTCAAACTACATATGGTACATCTTCAAATAAGAATGGTTCTGGTCACCATGTTTTAAAATATGTAATGCATTTGTATTACCCATAGTCCCATTTTACTTCTGCCACAAGGTTGTACTATAGAGAAAACATCTTTTTAAAAAGTCTTTAATAATACGTTTGAAAAATATGACCCTAAAAAGGGGGGAATTATTTAAACAGATTTAAAGAGTTACAAATTCATAGGATTGAAGTCAGTCTTTAATTCATTCCTTTTCTCTTTTCAGCCTTTGAGATTTGTACCTGATAAATTCCACTTTCCTACTCTCCTCAATTTCTCCTAGGAACAGAAATGTACTTAAAAGCTATGTTTCTCCTGAAATGTCCAGAGTCTATTAAGTGTCACTTCGTTATGGGTAATTTTATGCTTGCTCAAAACCAGAAAAATGCAAACATTAACCAGGAAATGAACTGTTTTATCTCCATTGCCAAATAGTCTATCTTCTATTTGCCTCCTTTTAAATTTGCTGCTCCAGTGCTTTGTAGAGAGACCTGGTCTTAATCTTAAAGAGCAGGATGCTAGCGTTTAGTTGGAAAACAATTTGCCTCAGCCTTTGCAAGACTCCTGCCTTATATTGGAAATAGTATCAGCATGACACTTATGCCATTTTGATAATTCAACTGACAAAGAACTTAGCTGAGGCTGAAAAAGACAGCCAAAACTCTTGCAGCCACGGTCTAACCAAAAGCTGTGAAACACCCAGCTGGAAGTTGCACAGAAAGGGAATCATGGATGACCCAAATATGTGAGATCAAGAGACATCTCTAACTGTGGTATGGCTTCTATGTTCCTCCAGGTGAACAATACATATACAACACACAGCTCTTCTCCACGGCTGTTCTTCTGTGCTTCTGTAGCCTGCTCTGAAGATCTAGTTGGATGACACCACACATTTCCTCCTAGACAGGAACAAAGCTTATTCTCTAGTACTGAAACATCATTGTTCTCAGAGAAAAGTATTTGTTCATTTTTCTGAGAAAGAGCGATAAGCACATATGAATATAATCTGATCCTTTATCCCCTAAAGGCATGCACAAATTTCTAACTCTTTTAGCTGTACCTGAGTCTTGTGATGTATCTGCAAGGAGCTCTGTACTGTGGTAGAGTGCCATTCCAAATTAATGAGGGGCAAAGAGTTTCTATTTTTTTTTTTACTCAAATAAAAAACTACCACGGAGCACACAAGACTGTAATGGAGCAGATGCTGGAAAGCTTCAGGGTGATAAGAAAGGTGCACATGTGGGCAGTTGCTTCCAAGGATGGAAAGCTTCAGACGCTGCAAGGCTTTTTGAAAGAATGAACACTGCACACAATGAATCGGCCCGAGCTGTCTTTCTGCTTATCCAGTCATGTTTCTCGGTGGCCTCTGTGTTTAGTTTAGGGTTTAGCTGAACTGACCTTAGGGGAGGCTGAACAGCACAGCCTAAGACAAGTGACAAGAACAAACATGAGGAAAGCTAAGTGTGATGCATTCACCTTTGGATATGTTAAACAATGGAACAAAAATATAATCTCAAAGAGGCTTGAAGTGTGGAACACACAAGGAGGCAGTGTGCTATGTTATCCAGCTGGATCTTCAGAGCAGGCTGCATTCGTACAGAAGAACAGTAGTGGGGAAGAGCTGTGTGTTTGCTCTGAGTAGCTAGGCATTAGGCCAATTCCAGGACGGCAGTGACATCTCCCCCATTCCTTGGCTGTGCTTTGAGGTGTGCCTCAACCAGGGAATCACAGAAACCAAAATTGAAAGTGTCATCTACATTGAAGACAAGCACTGCTTAACTGCAAACAATGACATTTGCAGTATATTTCTTTGTAAAGGCAAAAAATAAATAAAAATATCCATTTGTGCCAAGCCTCCTTTGACAGTGGGAACGTTTTGAGGATGTGTATTCTGTGCACATAGGTTAAGGATAGTTTATAATTTAAAACTTAAAGTAGCCCAGAAAAATATGACAAGGCAATATGCCAGTGTGTCTTTCTCTGCTTCCAGCAGCCCATGTGATCGCCATCAGAATCAGATGAGGCAGAGGAATACCGTAGAAGAGAGTTTATCACAGGGTAAAGCGAAACACATAACTAGAGAGGGCGGTCAGTGGCTGAAGGGACAAGGTGTTGACCTATATTTTAGGAAGGCTTTGCATTATTTCTGACGTTTCTGGAACAGCTTCCATAGAGGAACATTTTCCTGCACAGGCGACTGACAGAAAAGAACCATTTGCACTAACTCGTCTGAGAGGAACAACAGTAGGTTTCGCTTATTTACAGAGTTATTTTTCTAGCTTGTAACCTTATCACCTGCCATTGGCTTAGAATGCCATGACACTTCACATGGCCGGCAATCAGAATCCACTTGTTTACATTTCTGATTTGCATCATTGTTTCAGTAAATATTAAATGCAGCTGATAACCTTTTATCCCGCTCTATCGCCAGCACCGGTGGGGCCGCATGGCTCTGCGGAGCACCTCTATCTGAGCAGCTCCACTCTACCCAGGCGGTCTGCGGGCTGTTCCAGCATGGTCTCTAGTGTTAGTTCTGGGACCCGTGAGGCCAAATGGAACTAAGCATAATTTATCTCTGGTTAACATCTCTCCTGGCGGCTCTCTGCTAGCGGCAAACTCTCTGGTTCCAGCTACCAGGTAAATTCAAGACTCAACAAACTGCAATTCAACAATCAGATTTATATGTTAAATTCTCAATCCACAATACATCCACACAATAAACTCACAACCAATTGATAAGGATACGATAAATTTGCCTTCAGAAATCCATCCCTTAAGAACTATACATAACCACGTGGCAATTCAAGACCACCCAGATCTGGGTCATCCTTCTCTGTCTCCATCTTGATTCTCCTTTTCCTTCCTCTTCTCTTTCATCTACAAAAGCTTTGTCCCTGCCTTATTTTTTACTGTCTAATCATGGCCTTTTGCCAGCCCACACCTGAATAGACATCAACTTACATGTCATGCTTATTATGACTGAAGAGTGCATTCACAAATACCTTCAACTCTCCCAAAATTTAACTAGATACCTAATAAAGGGAGAGAAAAATAAAAAGTTAGTAATTTGCCATAGTATAACACTATCATAACAAAGATTCCAATCTTCATTATCTGGTATACAATCAAACATGATAAAGAAAATGAAATAGCTTTTTCCTCTACATAAATACTCTCCAATGTAAATGGCAGATCCAAAGGGAGAGATGCTGCTTCTGGGTTAAAGATCAGACAAAACTCTTTATCTAATTAGAACTTTTATAGCTATCAAGAACTGGAATGTTGCCCATCTGGAGCAAAATTATGTCAGGCTATCTTCAGCCCTTTTAATACCCATCTCTGTATTTGATCTAACATCCTATGACTATTAGGTAAAACTGTTTGGAATGTACAAAAAGCCATTAGGTTCCTATAACCCAAGAGAGCATATACTTTTCAATTTTGCTGTAATCTTACTACATAATGTTCCTGCAATGTATCTGAACAGCACCCTGATTTATGACTGCTGGAACACAGGCTTATTCCTTTTTTCCCAGATCCCTCAGCATGAAAAAAATTAGGCTTTGCTTCCTTGATGTTCTCCCTGTGACAGAGAATTAAAAAGTAGTCTGTGCACTCACTTGATAGCTCTCAATTTATGATACCTCGGCCTCCCTTACTCCTTGAAGTGGCTATGCTGAATTAAATAAAGTGATGTGAAACTTATTGCCAGTCTCCTCAAACTTACAAAAGTCTGATATTTTCTTTACTCTTACTATTTGTTCAGCTAAGTGTCACACATCTTTAATCCCAGTACTCGGGAGGCAGAAGCCAATGGATCCCTGTGAGTTTGAGACCAGCCTGGTCTCAGGAGTTTCAGGACTACCAGGACTACAGAGAGAAATCTGGTTCAAAGAGTCGAAGTTCGGGGAAAAGATTCATTCAAGGGGATTGCTGTGGAAACCACTCTCAAGACTCCTTTGCCCCACTCTCCTTTGTCCCACTCTATCCTATTCCTCTCATCTCCTTTGTCTTGGTCCTTCTCTGTCTCTATCTCTCTTTGTTCCTCCTTGTCTTCCTCTCTCTCTCTCTCTCTCTCTCTCTCTCTCTCTCTCTCTCTGTGTGTGTGTGTGTGTGTGTGTGTGTGTGTGTGTGTGTGTGTCTTTGTCTCTGTCTCTCTCTCATTCTTGATGAAGGTGATCCTCCCCATGGATGGGGAGGGGGTTCTGCTTCTCTCAATCATGTTCATGTTCCTACAAACCATGCTGTTTCTATCTAGTGCTCTTCTTTCTTACTTAAGGCTCGATTTCCTGATAAACTGCACCTTCTGAAGAGAATTTATTTTTAGCCACCTTTTCAGATAATTTTTATCACTATCTTTATATTTAATAATGATAGAACTACCAGGTTGGAATGTATCTGAGGTGACCTAATACTTGGTTCCAAAATAAATAATCTTTATGTCCTTTGAGGTGAGAGCTGTGTTTGTCATGTCAACTACATTACAGCAAAAGGAAATGCTGTATTAGGAGATAAGTGGTGCAGTCAGTGCTGCCTCGCTTTAAGGTCCAGGCAGACACTGACCTCACTACCAGCCCTGCCCAGATTCCCTTGGATTGGTGGATGAAAGACATGCACACACAGATAGGCACAGACACACACACACACACACACACACACACACACACACACACTGCTTTAGCTCAATGGCGAGGCTCTTCTAAGTCTCAGCTAGAGTACCCTTCTCTTCACTCCCATCTCAACACCTCTAACTCTTCCCTCAGTTCAGGTGCTCAATTATCTTTAGTCCTAATCAGCACCCTAAATCTGCACTCAGTTTAATAATTGTTTCTAATATTCCACCTGGTATCCCTGGTCCAGTCAGGGAAGTAGCCAATGGCCACTCCACCCTAGATCTCACATGGCTGGTGGCTCCTTCTGCCTCAGAAGCAAAAAGAGGCAAAAACTCTCTCTCCTTCTTGCCTCTGCTAGCATGCCGGTGGGAGGGGGAATGGAAGTCCCACCTATTCTGCCCAGCCTATTGGCGGCTAGCATCTTTACTGATGACCAAGAATAAATGTCAACCTGACATTAGACAAAAAAACTCCGTGCTGTCCCAAGAGCCAGGCTACTCAGCACTACGGCATTCTGCACAGTGCATTTTGCACACCCACTTGTGGGCCTGGCTTATGCCCTCAGAACCTGGAGTGCAGAGTGTCCCAGGTCAAGGCACCCTAGAAAAGATACCCTGATTTTTGATCAAAACATCAGATAAGAGTTAAGAGGGACAATATCTTCTTAAAAATCAAGAGAGGGACAATCTGGCATGGAAAATGGAGACAAAGTAAGGATGGTCTGAACAAAGTAACTTGAGGACATAGTTTCTTCTGAACAAAATGAGCAAGATAAAGATGATGTTTCAGATGAGCAGCCCATTCATTACGATATCATACTGTAACAGTGAGACTGATAGTTCATACACATTCTTTCACATTCTTTTCACTGATCCCTTCTTTTGACAAGGACCAACAAAGCTAAGCCTTAAGGAATAGTTTGATTTGTTCTGGAACTCATAGGCCTAGGTTCTGGGAGTCGGGCTTCGGAGGTTATAAGTGCCATGGTTTAAGCTCCAATGCCCCAGCATTGCCGCTCATCCCTACTGCCGTGAACCAAATTGTTTCACAATGCTCTCACCACCACGGAAGAAAACCCACGGAAAATCATGAGACAAGGTATGGCACCGCTATCCTAAGGTATTTTTGTGTGGTGTAAGAAAGAGAACATTATAATGGAACAATAAAGTATCTTGAGAGGTCAACGCAGCATTATTAGATGACAGTCATCCTTGTGGTATCACAATGCAGCTGTGTGAGGAAAAAGTAAGCATTTGAAAGGGGGCGCACTGTTCAGCTCTTAATGGAACAAAGGAACGTTGTGAGGCCAAGTCCATCATTGTGATGTAGCTTGACACTGTTTATGGAACAATGGCACTGGCAGGGTACGATGAAACAGTGAAGTATCAGGACAACACAATGACACACTTTGACATAAAAAGAATCCATCATTGTGATGTTACTGTATACAATTACGTTGACACAATAAAGACCTGTGATATCACCTCCCAGTGTGGGGATGATAAACTGGACAATTGTGATGGCAAATTTAGCACTGTAAGATCAAAGGTCACCATTTTGATGGGACAAGGAAACATTGTGATGTCACAACTCAAAACTGTGAAAATGATACAACGTAGGGACACGCCAGTTCAACATTCTGGTGGTATAATAATCAACGAAATGCCACAATGAAGCAAAATGTCAAAACAGAGCAGTCTGAAGGCACAATGGAGCTCTGTGATGGCTCCCTTCAGCCAGCCTTGTGATTATATGATACTGTATTCTGTTATCACAGTTTATCAAATTAAAATTGTATGCCAAATGAAATATATATATATATATGTGTGTGTGTGTGTGTGTGTGTGTGTGTGTGTGTGTGTGTGTGTGTGTGTATAAACTTTCATCTTAAATTTCCAACTGGAAAGTTAGTGCATAAGAGAAAAAATAGATCCATACTTACTTTACATGTTTCGATGTCTTTTGTAATAAATATTGGTCAGATGTTTTGTGAATGCAATCTATTTCACTACAACAGATAAAATACCTGAAAACTTATGTTGAGTGCACACTTTTAATTATACTACTGTTATTTCAATTAAATCATTGGTGTACATTATTTTCAAACAGCATAAGTAGAACCATCTTGGGTAGTGACACTGTTGTTTTTATTAACTGTACTTCACATTTAAAATGTGTCCAGTCCAATTTGCTAATTAAGTTCCTAATGTGCTGATTTGCATAATTAGTTACTTTTACATTTTATGGAAGTATAACTTTCATAAAAATGGACAAATAACAGCCAAATAAATTATGATGTAGTGGCTATGAAGCCCTCATTCAGCTAAAGATCATGAAGACTCCAGACAAAGGCCTTTCTGTGATGTCTTCATCATAAAGCTGCTTTCATCTACCAAACTTCAATGAAACCATAAAGTTTTGAGAAATAAAAGATCATATAATTTGTGTTATTCTTAATTATTATTTTTTCAAGTTTTCTTTTGAATTGACATAGAATATATTTTTTATTCTACAATATGATGTTTTGAAATAATTGGATACTATAAAATGGCTAAATCAAGTCAAGGCAATTAGCATACATATCACCTCATAGTCCTATCATTTTTGTAACAACACATAAAATGTAATTTCCTAGTCATTTATAATGCAATAATGCTGTGCTATTAATCATCACACATACCACAAATATGGATTTATTAGTTGGTTTATGTGATAGGTCTGGGTAGTTCATCAGCTGCTGTTTGCACTCTGAAAAGACAGAGAACCTAGGAGTGGATCAGTCTGCAAAGATGGATGCTTTAGGAGTCCTAGTTCAACACTGAAGGCCTTGGAGAGTCTCTGCAGTGGTACAGTTGGGGATGGTGAAGAAGCTGGAGTCTGGGGGCAGCAGAGACTAACAGCAGCAACAGATAAATCTGCTCAGGAAGAATCCAAGAGCAGGCAGATGCTTCCTCCTTGGAACTCTTTATCAACCAATGTCTGAAGGCACAACCCAATTTGACACCACGGTCTTTTACCCTCAGTCCTCTCTGGAAATGGTCTCAGAGACAAAGTCAGAATCCGATCTCATAAGTTATTCTAAAGAATATTAAGTTGTCAAGACAAGCTAGTACAAAGTGAGATTACAAATATTTGAGGGGATTTTTTTTTCAGGGGAAGTATTTCATTTAACTTATCATTCTAATTTCATCCTTAACCTAGCAAATTGAAGCATTCGATTCTTGACAAAGGGCTAAATAATTTTCTGTGTATTAATCATGTATCATTTATCTATTGTCAATTAGATTGTTCTCTTAGCTTCGATTTATGAGTAATACTGCAATCCACATAAGAAGACAGATATGAAAATATGCCTAAATGGAACAGGAAACAGCAGTAACTAGAGGAGTGCTATTGAAAATCAGAACTAGTGTTATCAGTTGATCTCACCAGGTGTATTAAATCACAAATATATAACAATATCTTGGAATAAACACATCTGACAGAAGGCTTAGAATACTCAAAGACACATAAAAATCAAAATAAATAAACTAATATAAATTTTCAGAAAAACTTAATGGTGCTTTGTGAAAAACAAATATCAATATTCAACAAATACATCCTCATTATGCACCAGCCAAGAGCATGTTGAAGTACATTTGGATCTTTCTTATACAAAATCTGAAAATTAGTCTATTTATGAAAAGTTAATACTTATTTGAATATGAAATGAATGTGAAGTTTGGGTAGTAATATTTGAACCTATTTATTAATACTAATAAATTGTGCTATTGGAAACTGGTTCAATCTCTTGAGAGAATTGTCAGTATTTATTAAAATTAATGTACATTTCTTATTGCTAAAGCCTTCTGTTACTTGACATAAATATGTGACACATAAAACTTCAAATGTGAGGTGGGCACTCCTGAGGCTGCAGAGCGGAAGAGACCACCAACACTGCTCACCCCTGCCCACATCCCTGGCCCAAGAGGAAACTGTATAAGGCCTCTGGGCTCCCGTGGGGGAGGGCCCAGGAGCGGCAGGACCCCTGCCACAGACACCGCCGGACCCTGAAGGAAACAGACCGGATAAACAGTTCTCTGCACCCAAATCCCGTGGGAGGGAGAGCTAAACCTTCAGAGAGGCAGACAGGCCTGGGAAACCAGAAGAGACTGCTCCCTGCACACACATCTCGGACGCCAGAGGAAAAAGCCAAAGACCATCTGGAACCCTGGTGCACTGAAGCTCCCGGAAGGGGCGGCACAGGTCTTCCTGGTTGCTGCCGCTGCAGAGAGCCCCTGGGCAGCACCCCACGAGCGAACTTGAGCCTCGGGACCACAGGTAAGACCAAATTTTCTGCTGCAAGAAAGCTGCCTGGTGAGCTTGGGACACACGGAAGCAGAATTTCTCTAGAACCAGGAACGTTCTGTGTTTACCGGAAGTCCCACACCCGCGGATCCCGGCCCGCAGCAGCTCTCTGCTCCCAGACCCGGTGAGAGAGAGACCCAACCGCCTGGTCAGGTGGGCACTCCTGAGGCTGCAGAGCGGGAGAGACCACCAACACTGCTCACACCTGCCCACATCCCTGGCCCAAGAGGAAACTGTATAAGGCCTCTGGGCTCCCGTGGGGGAGGGCCCAGGAGCGGCAGGACCCCTGCCGGAGACACCGCCGGACCCTGAAGGAAACAGACCGGATAAACAGTTCTCTGCACCCAAATCCCGTGGGAGGGAGAGCTAAACCTTCAGAGAGGCAGACAGGCCTGGGAAACCAGAAGAGACTGCTCCCTGCACACACATCTCGGACGCCAGAGGAAAAAGCCAAAGACCATCTGGAACCCTGGTGCACTGAAGCTCCCGGAAGGGGCGGCACAGGTCTTCCTGGTTGCTGCCGCTGCAGAGAGCCCCTGGACAGCACCCCACGAGCGAACCTGAGCCTCGGGACCACAGGTAAGACCAAATTTTCTGCTGCAAGAAAGCTGCCTGGTGAACTCAAGACACAGGCCCACAGGAACAGCTGAAGACCTGTAGAGAGGAAAAACTACACGCCCGAAAGCAGAACACTCTGTCCCCATAACTGACTGAAAGAGAGGAAAACAGGTCTACAGCACTCCTGACACACAGGCTTATAGGACAGTCTAGCCACTGTCAGAAATAGCAGAACAAAGTAACACTAGAGATAATCTGATGGCGAGAGGCAAGCGCAGGAACCCAAGCAACAGAAACCAAGACTACATGCCATCATCGGAGCCCAATTCTCCCACCAAAACAAACATGGAATATCCAAACACACCAGAAAAGCAAGATCTAGTTTCAAAATCATATTTGATCATGATGCTGGAGGACTTCAGGAAAGACCTGAACACACTTAGGGAAGCACAGGAAAACATTAATAAACAAGTAAAAGCCTACAGAGAGGAATCGCAAAAATCCCTGAAAGAATTCCAGGAAAACACAATCAAACAGTTGAAGGAATTAAAAATGGAAATAGAAGCAATCAAGAAAGAACACATGGAAACAACCCTGGATATAGAAAACCAAAAGAAGAGACAAGGAGCTGTAGATACAAGCTTCACCAACAGAATACAAGAGATGGAAGAGAGAATCTCAGGAGCAGAAGATTCCATAGAAATCATTGACTCAACTGTCAAAGATAATGTAAAGCGGAAAAAGCTACTGGTCCAAAACATACAGGAAATCCAGGACTCAATGAGAAGATCAAACCTAAGGATAATAGGTATAGAAGAGAGTGAAGACTCCCAGCTCAAAGGACCAGTAAATATCTTCAACAAAATCATAGAAGAAAACTTCCCTAACCTAAAAAAAGAGATACCCATAGACATACAGGAAGCCTACAGAACTCCAAATAGATTGGACCAGAAAAGAAACACCTCCCGTCACATAATTGTCAAAACACCAAACGCACAAAATAAAGAAAGAATATTAAAAGCAGTAAGGGAAAAAGGTCAAGTAACATATAAAGGGAGACCTATCAGAATCACACCAGACTTCTCGCCAGAAACTATGAAGGCCAGAAGATCCTGGACTGATGTTATACAGACCCTAAGAGAACACAAATGCCAGCCCAGATTACTGTATCCAGCAAAACTCTCAATTAACATTGATGGAGAAACCAAGATATTCCATGAGAAAACCAAATTTACACAATATCTTTCTACAAATCCAGCACTACAAAGGATAATAAATGGTAAAGCCCAACATAAGGAGGCAAGCTATACCCTAGAAGAAGCAAGAAACTAATCGTCTTGGCAACAAAACAAAGAGAATGAAAGCACACAAACATAACCTCACATCAAATATGAATATAACGGGAAGCAATAATCACTATTCCTTAATATCTCTCAATATCAATGGCCTCAACTCCCCAATAAAAAGACATAGATTAACAAACTGGATACGCAACGAGGACCCTGCATTCTGCTGCCTACAGGAAACACACCTCAGAGACAAAGACAGACACTACCTCAGAGTGAAAGGCTGGAAAACAACTTTCTAAGCAAATGGTCAGAAGAAGCAAGCTGGAGTAGCCATTCTAATATCAAATAAAATCAATTTCCAACTAAAAGTCATCAAAAAAGATAAGGAAGGACACTTCATATTCATCAAAGGAAAAATCAACCAAGATGAACTCTCAATCCTAAATATCTATGCCCCAAATACAAAGGCACCTACATATGTAAAAGAAACCTTACTAAAGCTCAAAACACACATTGCACCTCACACAATAATAGTGGGAGATTTCAACACCCCACTCTCATCAATGGACAGATCATGGAAACAGAAATTAAACAGTGATGTAGACAGACTAAGAGAAGTCATGAGCCAAATGGACTTAACGGATATTTATAGAACATTCTATCCTAAAGCAAAAGGATATACCTTCTTCTCAGCTCCTCATGGTACTTTCTCCAAAATTGACCATATAATTGGTCAAAAAACGGGCCTCAACAGGTACAGAAAGATAGAAATAATCCCATGCGTGCTATCGGACCACCACGGCCTAAAACTGGTCTTCAATAACAATAAGGGAAGAATGCCCACATATACGTGGAAATTGAACAATGCTCTACTCAATGATAACCTGGTCAAGGAAGAAATAAAGAAAGAAATTAAAAACTTTTTAGAATTTAATGAAAATGAAGATACAACATACTCAAACTTATGGGACACAATGAAAGCTGTGCTAAGAGGAAAACTCATAGCGCTGAGTGCCTGCAGAAAGAAACAGGAAAGAGCATATGTCAGCAGCTTGACAGCACACCTAAAAGCTCTAGAACAAAAAGAAGCAAATACACCCAGGAGGAGTAGAAGGCAGGAAATAATCAAACTCACAGCTGAAATCAACCAAGTAGAAACAAAAAGGACCATAGAAAGAATCAACAGAACCAAAAGTTGGTTCTTTGAGAAAATCAACAAGATAGATAAACCCTTAGCCAGACTAACTAGAGGACACAGAGAGTGTGTCCAAATTAACAAAATCAGAAATGAAAAGGGAGACATAACTACAGATTCGGAGGAAATTCAAAAAATCATCAGATCTTACTATAAAAACCTATATTCAACAAAATTTGAAAATCTTCAGGAAATGGACAATTTCCTAGACAGATACCAGGTATCGAAGTTAAATCAGGAACAGATAAACCAGTTAAACAACCCCATAACTCCTAAGGAAATAGAAGCAGTCATTAAAGGTCTCCCAACCAAAAAGAGCCCAGGACCAGACGGGTTTAGTGCAGAATTCTATCAAACCTTCATAGAAGACCTCATACCAATATTATCCAAACTATTCCACAAAATTGAAACAGATGGAGCCCTACCGAATTCCTTCTATGAAGCCACAATTACTCTTATACCTAAACCACACAAAGACACAACAAAGAAAGAGAACTTCAGACCAATTTCCCTTATGAATATCGACGCAAAAATACTCAATAAAATTCTGGCAAACCGAATTCAAGAGCACATCAAAACAATCATCCACCATGATCAAGTAGGCTTCATCCCAGGCATGCAGGGATGGTTTAATATACGGAAAACCATCAACATGATCCATTATATAAACAAACTGAAAGAACAGAACCACATGATCATTTCATTAGATGCTGAGAAAGCATTTGACAAAATTCAACACCCCTTCATGATAAAAGTCCTGGAAAGAATAGGAATTCAAGGCCCATACCTAAACATAGTAAAAGCCATATACAGCAAACCAGTTGCTAACATTAAACTAAATGGAGAGAAACTTGAAGCAATCCCACTAAAATCAGGGACTAGACAAGGCTGCCCACTCTCTCCCTACTTATTCAATATAGTTCTTGAAGTTCTAGCCAGAGCAATCAGACAACAAAAGGAGATCAAAGGGATACAGATCGGAAAAGAAGAGGTCAAAATATCACTATTTGCAGATGACATGATAGTATATTTAAGTGATCCCAAAAGTTCCACCAGAGAACTACTAAAGCTGATAAACAACTTCAGCAAAGTGGCTGGGTATAAAATTAACTCAAATAAATCAGTTGCCTTCCTCTATACAAAAGAGAAACAAGCCGAGAAAGAAATTAGGGAAACGACACCCTTCATAATAGACCCAAATAATATAAAGTAACTCGGTGTGACTTTAACCAAGCAAGTAAAAGATCTGTACAATAAGAACTTCAAGACACTGAGGAAAGAAATTGAAGAAGACCTCAGAAGATGGAAAGATCTCCCATGCTCATGGATTGGCAGGATTAATATGGTAAAAATGGCCATTTTACCAAAAGCAATCTACAGATTCAATGCAATCCCCATCAAAATACCAATCCAATTCTTCAAAGAGTTAGACAGAACAATTTGCAAATTCATCTGGAATAACAAAAAACCCAGGATAGCTAAAGCTATCCTCAACAATAAAAGGACTTCAGGGGGAATCACTATCCCTGAACTCAAGCAGTATTACAGAGCAATAGTGATAAAAACTGCATGGTATTGGTACAGAGACAGACAGATAGACCAATGGAATAGAATTGAAGACCCAGAAATGAACCCACACACCTATGGTCACTTGATTTTTGACAAAGGAGCCAAAACCATCCAATGGAAAAAAGATAGTATTTTCAGCAAATGGTGCTGGTTCAACTGGAGGGCAACATGTAGAAGAATGCAGATCGATCCATCCTTATCATCCTGTACAAAGCTTAAGTCCAAGTGGATCAAGGACCTCCACATCAAACCAGACACACTCAAACTAATAGAAGAAAAACTAGGGAAGCATCTGGAACACATGGGCACTGGAAAAAATTTCCTGAACAAAACACCAATGGCTTATGCTCTAAGATCAAGAATCGACAAATGGGATCTCATAAAACTGCAAAGCTTCTGTAAGGCAAAGGACACTGTGGTTAGGACAAAACGGCAACCAACAGATTGGGAAAAGATCTTTACCAATCCTACAACAGATAGAGGCCTTATTTCCAAAATATACAAAGAACTCAAGAAGTTAGACCGCAGGGAAACAAATAACCCTATTAAAAAATGGGGTTCAGAGCTAAACAAAGAATTCACAGCTGAGGAATGCCGAAAGGCTGAGAAACACCTAAAGAAATGTTCAACATCTTTAGTCATAAGGGAAATGCAAATCAAAACAACCCTGAGATTTCACCTCACACCAGTGCGATTGGCTAAGATCAAAAACTCAGGTGACAGCAGATGCTGGCGAGGATGTGGAGAAAGAGGAACACTCCTCCATTGTTGGTGGGATTGCAGACTGGTAAAACCATTCTGGAAATCAGTCTGGAGGTTCCTCAGAAAATTGGACATTGAACTGCCTGATGATCCAGCTATACCTCTCTTGGGCATATACCCAAAAGATGCCTCAACATATAAAAGAGACACGTGCTCCACTATGTTCATCGCAGCCTTATTTATAATAGCCAGAAGCTGGAAAGAACCCAGATGCCCTTCAACAGAGGAATGGATACAGAAAATGTGGTACATCTACACAATGGAATATTACTCAGCTATCAAAAACAACGAGTTTATGAAATTCGTAGGCAAATGGTTGGAACTGGAAAATATCATCCTGAGTGAGCTAACCCAATCACAGAAAGACATACATGGTATCCACTCATTGATAAGTGGCTATTAGCCCAAATGCTTGAATTACCCTAGATCCCTAGAACAAACGAAACTCAAGACGGATGATCAAAATGTGAATGCTTCACTCCTTCTTTAAATGAGGAAAAAGAATACCCTTGGCAGGGAAGGGAGAGGCAAAGATTAAAACAGAGACTGAAGGAACACCCATTCAGAGCCTGCCCCACATGTGGCCCATACATATACAGCCACCCAATTAGACAAGATGGATGAAGCAAAGAAGTGCAGACCGACAGGAGCCGGATGTAGATCGCTCCTGAGAGACACAGCCAGAATACAGCAAATATAGAGGCGAATGCCAGCAGCAAACCACTGAACTGAGAATAGGTCCCCTATTGAAGGAATCAGAGAAATAACTGGAAGAGCTTGAAGGGGCTCGAGACCCCAAAAGTACAACAATGCCAAGCAACCAGAGCTTCCAGGGACTAAGCCACTACCTAAAGACTATACATGGACTGACCCTGGACTCTGACCCCATAGGTAGCAATGAATATCCTAGTAAGAGCACCAGTGGAAGGGGAAGCCCTGGGTCCTGCTAAGACTGAACCCACAGTGAATTAGTCTATGGGGGGAGGGCGGCAATGGGGGGAGGGTTGGGAGGGGAACACCCATAAGGAAGGGGAGGGGGGAGGGGGATGTTTGCCCGGAAACCGGGAAAGGGAATAACACTCGAAATGTATATAAGAAATACTCAAGTTAATAAAAAAAAAAAAAGTGAAACATCAAAAAAAAAAGATAAAAAAAAAAAAAAACTTCAAATGTGTGCACCAAATCATACATAAGCAAGGATATTTGTGGCCACCTTCCTTAAAATAACTTCACATTGGAAATATATAGAATTCTCCCTACTTCCCTACTATAAAGTAATTTTGATATTGTCATAAATAGGAATAAGATGATTATTTTAATGAATGACTGAAAATTTCTAGGGTAATTTGAGCATACAATATTAATGGTATCCTTAAAGTGGAGTATATGCAGACACATAAGAGTATTATTCAACCACAAAAAAAGAATAAAATTCTAACATCTTCAACAACATAAATTAAGTTCGAGGGCATTATACTAAAGAAAATGAATTAGATTTATAAAGATAACTACTTCATGATGTTACTCACATGTGTTTCCTATAAAATCTATTACACTGAAACACAGAGTAGAAGAGTTAATCTGGGAGCCATGCAAGAGAAACTGGAAGATATGTGGTCAAATTATACAGTTGACCATCTGTAAGGTGAATATATTTTTGGTCTCTAATATTCAGGGTAATGATGAGAGTAACACTATACTGTATGCTTGAAGTTTTCATCACAATGTTATATACATTACTCCTTATTATAAAATAATTGTGATACAGTGACTCAATTTAATTAAGTTGGGGTTCTTGCCACTGAAAAGAAGAAAGGAAAGGGAAAGAATGGTAAGTGATGTAAAGTGAGGGAAAGTACAGAAAGGAAGAAAGAATGAAGAAACATGGAAGGTGAATAGGTTAACTTGACTGTGGTGATAATTCCACAATATGTATGTACTGAAAACTGTATGTATATATATATATATATATATGTATATATATATTTGATAGTTCAATCGTTCTTCAATACAGATGAATTTTTAACATTATAATTATAACAAAGCATTATATACATGAGAACAGAATACCATCTGTACTCCAGATAGCATTATTCCATAACCTCCTCTCAGTTCAAACATTATTTGAAGGGGATCATATTAATAACTTTTTAACAATATTATTTTATTCATTCAAATCTTGCATGTGTATGGTTTTCACAAACCAACTTTTTTTGTGCCTTCTCACTACACATTTCTGCATGGAAACTGATCCGGAGCACACATTCAGGCTGAGCTCAGTGCTCAAATATGAGAGAATGGATTGCTACGACTCTGTGTTATCAAAACTTACGGACTTTATGCTAATTTCTAGAATCTTAGGTTTGTAACATATCATAAATACTACAGATATCCTAGTCCATTACTCTGGGTTGAGAGACCACTAACGAGGATTTGCTTGTTTGTTTTTCAGGTTGTTATGGTAATACCTACAATTGTTTAACTTTCAGCACACATTATCATTCAGTTTTCTAATACCAGAACTTGTGCTATTATAAATGATAGGTAAAAATTGTCATTGAAACAAATTCTAGCTGGTAATGACATGTCACAACAAATTTATGATTGCTAAAATGAGCAGCAATCACACACACACACACACACACACACACACACACACACACAAATTATTTTGGTTTCCAAACATCCAAACAATAGTATAAATTAATAGCTAATGTCTATCACTGTGACAGATCTGAAGTAATTACCTGTAAAGTGATGAAGTAAATATTAGAATGTCAGTGGCAGACAAAATTTCCATAAACATTGACTAAATCCCCAAATATTGTATGTTTATCCTGTTATCCATTCAGTGTATGAACTGTCAGAAATTTGAGTCTGTAATAAACCCTGGAAGATCCAGAGTCCCAGGTTGCACAAAGTGAATCTGCTTCGGTATATCCAATGTTACTTCTAGAAACCAGAACAGTATCTCATGCTGCAGAAGACACTGACACAGGCAAATTACAAAAATTGCTCAAGGTCTAGCATATTTTCTCTATCATATTTTCTTTAACTTTTCGTTGATTCTTTGTGAGTTTCATATCATGCATACCAGTTTTGCCCATCTCCCTTGTCCCCTCATATCCTGCTCTGGCAACCTTCCCTTCAAAGTAACACACACACACACACACACACACACACACACACACACACACACACACAAACACTCACACAGAGAACAACAACAATAACAACAACAAATCGTAAAAATCCATCTCTTTGTGGAAGCTGTATTATGTTATAGTGTGTGCTACAGTATATGAGTCTTGCTACACATCTTCGCTTTCAGATGTTCATTGCAATGAGCCATCATTGGTCTGCTTCAAGGTCTCTGGCTTCTGTCATGGCATCAATACTGGATCCTCACTGAGACTACTCCCAGTTATTCTGTTGTTGTCCTGTGTTTTGGAGATCCTGCAGCTTCGGATCAGCAGGACTGGCCCATTTCATGTATCTCAGCTGTCTGCAGATAATGTAGATTTTGGAGTGGGGTAATTCAGAGCCTTCGATCTGGGCCTGGATCATAGCCGAGCTGGTCAACCCACCAGCTTTCTCGTATCTCCACCACTAGGGTGAGTTTTTCAGCACTGCTCAGGCTTGGTCACCCAAAACCGCCATCTGCAGGAGGCTGAGTCAGCTCTCCTGCTCTCAAGCTCATGAGGCTGGCTCACCCACATATGCCTCCACTGCAGGCTCCAATGTGTTGCCCTGGCAAGGTGCTGGGCCTGGTCTCCCAATGTCTACAGCCAGCAACGGGCAGGCTCACCTGCTTTCATGACCCCAGTGTGAGCTCTCCCTACTGCCTCATGTGGTAAGGAGTAAGGTAAGTAAGGGAGGAAAAGCATCCCTCCCAGAGGGATCTCACAGCAAAAGAGTGGTGGGGCCAGCTTTCCCTTGCTCACACCCTTGATGTTCAAGCCACTCTATTGCTTTCTCTCCCATCTGTCCACAGCATATTTGCCTACTATGATGGCCCCACCGGCAGGTTGGCCAAGGCTACTGGGCCCCTAGATGGTCCTCAGTCTGTCCATGTTGCATAATGTGGAGACAAATGTGTATCTACATCCCACCTGTGCTGTGTGCCAGAGGGCAGGTCTGTACGTGTAATTATGGTCCTGAGGTCTCGGTTTTTCTTCTGTTTCTTGTGCTGTGCTGTCTCGATTTGATAAAATAGCTCCGGCCACCAAGCCAAAGCCACCAAGTTAGGATAAACAAAGTATTGCCAACTGCTCTGCTGCCTACTGATATAAGAACAACACCCCAACAAGTGTCTCCTTGCACATTTCCAGGGGGAAGGTCCAACTTTTAAATGGACAAGCTGTGTGCATAGATCTCTGTTAGTCAAGGTTGAATATCAAAGCTCAGTTCGAAGGATGTTTCAAATACCACAAAAATCATATCATGAAGAATTTTGATAAAAGTGTTTTACAATCAGCTGATATAACAATATTTATGCATTAATTGATACATTAGTTATTCTTGAAGTCATTTTGATTTTAATCAGAGGGACTTTTAAATTTAGTAATGTCCCTGAGATAGACCTCTCATTAACTCTATATAATTATGAATAGATTTAAAAGTAGTTAGTGACAATACTCTTCTACTTTCTTGTGTGCCTGGGTAGTTCTCAGTCCACTTTGACATGTTCAGTTTGGCCCTTGATATTTTAAGGCACTGATGCATATTGTGAGTACTGGCTGAAAATTTGTATTTAAATCATTTAAACTATTAAACTCTATGTGGAGCTTAGAATGACCTATACCTTGTGATTCTTCTGATTTTATCTGCAGATTGCTCAGTTTACAGATGTTACCTGTTTAGCATATACAGTGCTGGGGTTTGAATCCAGGGCATTGTGCTTTTTAGGCAATTTATCAGGTGGGCTATAACCCTAGACCCCAATGAATGATCTTTGAATAACAAATCCAAGTCACATTGAAGGATGTGAGTTTGTAGGTTATATAAGAGAAACCAGAAAAGGCAGGCATGAGAATTTCAAAGATAAAGGACAAAGAGTAGAATGTGATAGCAGATACAAAAGGCTACAAATTAAGTTGAAAACTGGACACTTTTATGAGCTCATCAAAAGGTATGCTAGTTTGTACATGAAAACAGGACCAAAGTTAACTGATATTTCACTTCTGAACTAAGATACATGGTTGAGTCCTTGCTGCAAGACACGCAAGACTTTCTTTTAGCTTTCTTTTCTTTATTATTTTTCATTGCCTTTATTTTGCTTTTGTATTTTTTCATGCATATTATTTAACCCATTTTTATGGATAAATCCAAAATGTTTTTGATCCTTCAGTATATAGTTGTCTATAGTTGTGTTCTACAATGTATGTAAATATTAACTGCGCAAGTATTCTCTGATGTTGACTTTAAAGAATTATTAAAATGTAAGGGAGAGACAACAAGAAAAATAAAATGTTATAATGAATGCATGAAAAAAGATGAAAGAAACTGTATGGAATGGATTGGTCATTAATGCAAGGTATTAAGGAAGGAAAGAAAATAATGAAAACACTAGTGTCATGCTCATACTGATTATCCTTCCATCCAGAAGACCAAAGCAGCAGCGTGACCATAGGTTAACAACCTGTTTGTGTGAGGACAGCAGTTTGGAGATGTCAGTATTCTTCATATTTCGCCAGAGACATGTTCTGGTTTTGGACACATAAGTAAATTTTATTGTTGATTAAATAATGAGGGAATGTTCAAAGAATGTGGAATCCTGTCATGGGGAAATATGAAAACTATAGGTACACAATTGCAGCAGAGCTGAAAGAACAGATTTCATGGCAGTGAGAAGATGGTAGAGGGAAATGGTAGAACACCATTTTTTTAATTTACTGTGACATTAAAAGACTTTCTTAAATTAAATTAAATTAAAGTCTTCAAAGAGATTCATAAGGAATTGTAGAATATGAATTTTCCAATTGATAATGGAAATTAATAAAACATTTTGAAGAAAATGGAATTAAAAGGAAGGAACCACATCTTCTGCTTCACTTTGGTACTGCCAATATACAGAGATGCTGGTATATGCATCACAGTGCTTTAGAAATACTTATGTTCTTGAGAAAATATACCCAGAAGCCTGAATGAAGGGGTGCTTCATATGAGGATATACATGCTGCCAGTTCTATTCTCACTGGCCTTAATATAATAACACTACCATGTTGGGAATGCATGATTCATACTCATATCAAGATAGTTTAGCCTAAGTGATGGGGAACAGCCACAAGACATTATTACACAAGCTACTGGCTAATGTCTTCCAAAATGAAGAAGTTGATAACTATATATATATATATATATATATATATATATACATATATATATTCTTAGTATAGATATGGATGATGTAGAGATATAGAGAGAGATGAGAGAGATAGATGATTGATAGATAGATAGATATATAGATAGATAGATAGATAGATAGATAGATATAGAGAGAAAAAAACAGGTAGAAAACAGAAACAGACACAGAGAAACATAGACTTAGAAAGAAAGAGAATGAATGAATAATTAAATGCAACCATTTATAAAAACCAAATACTTCTAAACTGTATAAAAATCTCAATATACACATATTATTAAGGGAAAATGTGTAAATTACTAACTTACTTAAAATGTCATAATACACTGGGTTGTAAACAATGTGTATACACTTCACTATATTACTTTTTGTTTTCTTTTGTTTAACATCTTTAAAATCAAAATTGTCAGGCTTGGCATGGTGATACTTGCCCGTAGTCACAACACTAATGAAGCTGAGGCATAGCAATCATGAATTTTAGGCTAATTGGGGAATATAGCTAGATTTGGCCTCAAAATTGTAAAGTGATAGACACCCAAATTATTGCCAGTGCTCTTAGCTACTCTCTAAAACATGATAAAAAAGGTTTGAGACACTATATCCGTTTTTCATAGAACATGGAGAATCAAGCTGCATTCACCTTTAAGCTACTCCCTATGAGCTAGCTTTTAAAGTGCTTAAAAGTACTTTGAAGGGCATGCTCTTGGAAGACAAAAGCAGTAAATCATACACAACTGTGAGGCCTATGATCCACAATAATGACCAGCTTGGCAAGAGAAGTCTACTAGTCTCAAAGTGATACAAATATCCCTGTACTGACCAGTACTGTCTGATTGGATGTGAGGCTTACAACACAGGTTCAAGGGCAAACTGGCACTGCTATTGGTGTTGACCTGCTTGGAGTTTGTTTGTTTTGTTTGTTTGTTTGTTTGTTTGTTTGTTTGTTTTTGTCAACTTGGCACAAGCTACAGTCACATGTCAGGTACATGTAAGACGAAATAAGCCCTTTCCTCTCCAAGTTGCCTTTATTTATGGCATTTTATCTCAGTAATAGAAACGTAACTAAGTGTCCTGGATAATTTTGCCAACTTGTCACAGGCTAGAGTCATCTGAGAGTGAACCCCAATTGAGAGAATAACTCCATAAGTTGGGCTGTAGGCAAATCTATAGAGAGTTTTCTTAATTAATGATTGATTTATCACCCAATTGTGGATGGGGCCATCCTTGCGCTAGTAGTCTATAAGAAGAGAGGTTAGTAAGCAACAGAGCAAGCCAGAAATCACCACCCCTCCATGACCTCTGCATAAGCTCCTGACTCCAGGTTATTGACATTTGTGTTCCTGCCTTAACTTCCTTTGGTGGTAGACTGTGGTTGTGGAATTGTAAGTCAAATAAACCCTTTCCTGCGTGCTTTCTTTTGGTCTCTTCACAGCAATAGAACAATGACTAAGACACTAAAAATTAGATAAGAACCTGTGGCTGGAAGGATCATAGACTCTAAAACATAGCCAACTATCATTATTCGGTATAAACAGTATTAAAATGACTCATAATAATATATTATTTTACCCACAGACAAGTGAGTCAGGCAACCCTCTTCTGAGAGGTTTCTGAGAGCAATTAACACGGAGACCCACAACTGACTATGTTACAGAGTAAATCCTTTCTTTGTTATATTTCTTTTGTAGGATATTTTATTACATCAATGGAAAAAGAAGCTAAACCAGTGTGACTAGTAATCATGTGAGTAGATTAACTAATAGTTAAATGCTTTAGATAGCTATTTGTAATGCAAATAATCATAAGTGGCTAAGTGCCACCATAGTGTACTAGATAGTATAGGTGATGAAGACTAGACATATCAGAAATAGTCTGTTTTTCCCACAGTCTCTTATTACTTGCCTATAAATAATGTTTCTCAAAAATTGTAAGCTATAGGTGAGAATGGCATACTTTAATTGCATAATAATGAACAAAATAAAAAGAGTAATTATTTTCATCATACTATGCATTAACATTGCAACACATTTTATCATAGCTATAATCCTGTGAGTTTGGCATCAATGCTATCCTTAAAATGTTGGAGCATATTAAGACAATGCACTTCAATGTTCTATGCTTGCTCACACAGCTGATAATCAGCACAGACATAATTTGACTAATAATTTGATAGAAGTTTTGAATTTTTAATTTGTCTTTCATCAATATTCTTTTTTGAGTGAGTGAATTTCTCTTTTAAAAATCCACAATATATACTTAACAAATATATCTAGAATGTGTGCCTATACTTACTTTTTGGAATAGAATTAAATCAATTTCGGAAGTTTTATTTACTTATCTATTTACTTATTTATTTAAATCAATTTTGGTGTATCATCTGGGACTTGACAGTGCATAATCAGGTTATCTCTGCATTTTCACTAACTATGACATTTTTAAGGGCCTCTGTTATATATAACTTTGTTGTTAAGAACTATAGTTGTCAGTGAGTATTAAGTATTTTGAATAGTGTTAGGGGTTGTGCTCATTTAGCAAAGTGGCAGTAGAAGTTTCTACTCCATGATCCGTGATCTTTTTGCCATAGGCAGTCATAGGTTTTCAGTACCAAGTCAGATTTGCCTCCTGTCGAGAATACCTCAAGGCAATTTGGCAACTATAGAGATTGCAAAAATTAGGTGCAATGGCTACACCTTGGTGATACTCTGTCATGGTAATATTTTCATGGTTCATAGGCATCATGGATGTAGAGGATTGCTGGTTGTCTTCCTCCTTTAGCAGTGCACACAGCCCCTTCTAGTACTATGAAAACTTTTTTGTAGGGGCAAGGCTTTGGATTCACATATAGCTGAAGTCCTCCAAATTCTGTGTCTGAACTGAGTGGCAATAGGGACTTACTCTCAATGTTAGGAAGCATCCAAGGCCAAAAGTAAGTCCAAGTTATTCTCTTAAACTCCCGTGACCAACAACTGAAAGGAGGTTTCTGTGCTTTGTACTTGTGCTTTGGTAATCTATGGCTATTTGGGAGAACACTAACAACTTGAATGGCAAACTTCATTATATATGTGTGTGTGTGTGTGTGTGTGTGTGTGTGTGCGTGTGTATGTGTGTGCGTAGAGAGAGTGAGAGTAGAGAGATAGTATGTTAGTATGTGTAATTGTGTGTACACATATCTGTGTATACATTCATGTGTATATGAAAATTGCATCACTTTTTATTTACATAATGTATCTATACCATAAACTGAAACATATTAATGAGAACAGCAAATGTCCCACAAAATATAAGATTTAAACATAGAACCGTACTTCCTTCTAATCAGCAGAGCTAAATGCTAGTTTGAATGGAAATTATACTTAAATTATAATCTTTTAGTCTAATAATTCTATGTATTTATGTAAAAAATATTTAGATATTCATGAAGTTTAAATTGCTTAAAAATGGAGCTGGGAGCTGGCAATAAAGGTCAGTTAGTAGAGTGCCTGCCTAACATGCACAAATCTTGGACTTGATGCCAAGCACTGTTTAAACTAACTGCAATGGTGTACACTGTACAGAGAAAGCAGAAGGATCAATAGTTTATGTTCATATTTAGCAAAATAGGAAGTTCAAAGCCACTGGACCTTCTGAGACTTTTTAATCAATCAATCATTCAATAAATCAATAAATCTATTTTCATAATATAAGTTCTTAAAGTAGAAAATGTGTACAATAATTTTTGAGAATTAGGTTAATAAAATCAAATTAGTCTTGATTCTAGGATGAATAATCACTAAAATATACAAATATTTCATTAATCAATATATTTATCATGTTTTTGCCATTTAAAAAATGCATTTCTAGTAACAAGCAAATATCAAAATAATATCGAGGATTGAAACTTTAATAAATCTGTTTTAAAATATATTAGTTAAGGTGTTTAAAACATATATGACTGTGGTAGAGTAGAAGAGACAGGAGGAAGGAGATAGAATGAAGAGGTTTGTAATGGAGACCTTGTCAAAAGCAAGACAATAAAAACTATAACAGTGAAGAAATTTTTATATGAGTGTACTTAACACTGCAACAATAAAAAGAGCAATGCAAATACTACTACTAATTTCACAGATGATCTCTGTGTCATGGGGAAAGGAATTTAACTTTTGAATGAGGAGCTATCTTTGCTGTTTGACTATTTTGACTATTTTAATATGTGAATGTGTTAATTTCATATTCAAACAATTATTTATTGATGTTCCAAAGCATACTATATAATCCCTATTTTAAAATGATATTAGCATCCTGTATTTTTCTATCTTACTGAATTGTAAGTCCATGTAATGGTCCATAGAAGTGGAATTCAAAATCAAATCAACATGAGTGCTAAATACCTGTGAGAACGTTTTTTAACATGCAACTATTTGTATTTAGTTAAGCAAATTTTGATTTAGGAAATTATCCACTACTTATTTTTCTGCATGTATTAAAGTACCATGTGCAGTGGAAGTTGGCAAAATTTTGTACAGAATTTTAGTCTTTTTTTCAATAAATATTCATTTATTTATATTGAATATTTTATTTACATTTCAAATGTTATTCCCTTTCCGGATTTCCCATCCATAAGCCCCCTATCCCATTTCCCCTCCCCATTCTTTTATGTGTGTTCCCCCTCCCAAACCACACCCCCTTCCTGCCCTGACATTGCCCTACACTGTAGGATCAAGGGCTTCTCCTCCCATTGGTGCCCATCCTCTGCTACATCTGCAACTATTCTTAATAGGACTTAAATGAAATGTTTGGCTAAACTAATAAACTCTGTTTCTCTTAAGTAAAGGAGAAAACACCACAAATAAGACCTAAAGAACACTGACCAGAGCATAAGTCTAAAATATGTATTTACCAAATAATTGAAGGGTCAGTTTAGGTTTACATACTGAGCTTGAAAACAGCTGTTCTTGCTTAAATTTCTATCTTATTGTTGAGATAGGGTATCCTATGTAAACCAGGCTGACCTCTAATTTCAGTCTCCCTATGTGGATAACACAAGTGTGTGCCTCCATTTCTTTTCTTGATGTTCATTCTCATATTATCCGTCCTCATGCTTTCACTGCATTAGTGTAACATCCATGCTAATATCCATTGCTATGTACAGTGCAGCTAATCAGGCTCCAGATCTAACTCACTTATCTTTGATTCCTGCTGAAGAAAGACTCTGCTTGCAGCACCCCTTCCCTTTCCTTCCTTTCCCTTCCTTTCCTATCCCTTCCCTTCTTTACTTTTCTGTTTCCTAAATCATTAGGATAGATTGTTGCTTTCATGGTCTTGTTATTTTACACATGGAGTCCTCAACCTCTGGGTTTCAATCCCTTTTGGGGTCAAATGACCCTTTCATGGGGTCACCTATCAGAAAACACAGATATTTACATTATGATTCATAAGCGTTGCAAAATTGGAGCTATATAGTAGCAACAAAAACAATTTTATGTTTGGGGTCATTACTATGTGAGAAACTATATTAGTCACAACATTAGGAAAGTTGGAAACCACTGCTTTATACTAAATAGAAAAAGGGTGGTTTCCCACAGTAACACCCGGAGAATCCAATCCACAGGTTTATTTTATCTATCCAAAAATTATACTTGTGTTCAATTCTAATTTCCTACTCCCTGTGATTGAGGTAGGAAACAAAACATATTATGAAGTGTTAGGAGGAAAAAGCTTATTGTATTAAGATAACAATGATGTGCATCTCAATGGGAACCCTGACAGAGCAGCCTTAATATCTATTCTGAATGCTCTGGCCCCTTTCAGATATAGATAAGAGATAATGGACCTACCATAGATTTGGCCTGTCAGCCTGATAAAACCTTCGGGATGAAGAGATAAGAAAACTTTGAATCCTCTTATTTCCATTTTCAGTGTTTGGTAGGATGAAGAGAGTTCTAACAGACTCAAGCAATGTTGCTGTCTTGTCTGGCAAAGCCAGGTTAAGATGTTTACAGAGAGACCATGTCATCCCAAGAAGATAGCTAACAGAAACAGATACATACAAAAGAGCTGAAATTTAAACTCGTGCCATATTTTTAAGTCCTGCTATTTGAAAAACACTGATAATTTTGTTTGGAAGATAACCTGACTGAAAGTATATAGCCTAATAGGTTCTTTTAAAATTTTTTCACATTTAATAAGGATACATGAAGTTTTATGCTGTAATATTGTGCACACTTTTCTTATAATGCTTAGTGGAAAAATAAAGATCTGTCTTCAGGTTTCAGAAACTTTGGCATTTTCAGGAAACAGTCCAAGACATAGAATCCCTTATATCTGTGTTATTTCCTTTCATGTAATAATTTCCATGTATACCTAGGTACATATTGGACTATTACTAGTTATTAGTTTTGTATTTCCAGTGATTTTTTTTACTTAAATAGTCACATGATCAGCTTTTCCCAGTTCTTGAAGATTCCCAACATGTTCATATATTCAGTGTGTACTTTCCTCTCCTTCCTCTTTTAGAAAGACTCACCTCTCTCTCCACTTTTAGCTAAGTAAGAGTAAACCAATGGACCCTAAAAATATATGGGGTATTGATGTGGGTACTTTGCATTAAAGTATTTGTTCCATTTCAAGCACAAATCTCCTATGTCTTCTTCTTTGATTAATCACATAAAACAATCCCCTTGGAGAGAGACTTTGTACGTGCTACAATTCAGAGCTTGTTCAACACTAACACAGTCATTTCTCTGTGTAGCACTTTAAAGATGGGAAACAAATGATGGCTCATCCAAGTGTAACAACTGATTGTTGAGTTTATTCTACTCAGATAAGAAGGCTTATCCCAACCTACAGAAACAGGGAGTTGCTTCTAGCCAATGGACACAGGTTCTGTCCTTCCCTTCTCCGAAAAAAGCAGAAAAGTATCTCACACTCTGAATCCTGAGATTAACTTTTATACTTAGGGGACAGCTACTGAACATGATCATGTAACCAAATAATTTTACCAAGTTCTTAACAACCCTGAAAGGAAATCTGATATTATCTCATATTTTCCAAATTCTGAAGTGATGTTTGGTTAGAATTTATCAGTTTATGCTGAAGGCAAGCTGGGAAATGTAGCTTAAAATTCACTACCATTTGACTTTTAAAAAAATCTAAAGTTCTTAGAACCAGAAGAGGAAAATAAAAGAAAAACAATTTTACAACTAAGTATTGAACCAAAATGTGACCCATTCTGATTTCTAATTAAAGAAATTTCTATCAAATAGCCATGCTACCACTTTGGAATATTGCATAAATCTGTTAGTAGTGTTATAATAGTGCCTGTGTACAAGTGACATAATTATTCATTTGTATTTTACTTTGTAGGTTGAATCTTTTAATATTCACAGTATTTACACAGAAAAGCAAATTCTATGATACCCTTCCATCTGGTTTTGCTTTTGAGTCTGTCCATAGATGGATGTCTGTCTTTCTTTGAAAATCTGTCCATTGCCATACAATTACTTCTGTGTAATTTTACCATACAAGTTTCCTTTTATTTGGCACTTAGGAGAACAATCTGTGTCATTCTCAAGCACATGGTAGTCAGTGACCTCTACTAATGATTTTTATAGAAATATGATGGAAAATGAATTCTATAAATTGCACAAGAGAAATGTACAAACGTGACATTTGAACAAAATTCTTAAGGTAAAACGGTAGCAGCAGAATGCTATGCTTTATTTAAAAAATAACTGCATTCTACAATTTCTAAACAAGTGCTTATATACATGTAAATGCATGGAGACACAGGAATTTCCACATTTCTAAACAAAGCAATTTGATTTGCAATGCTAAAGCGAGAGTACAGCTCAAAAATTTCCATTACACAAAGAAAAAAGTCATCATTGAAACATCAATAGCTATACTCAAGAGGGAGAATCAATGAAGCAGTTAATCTCTAATCAAATTAAAACTGGTAGTTGCCTTCATCCATCCATCAATCAATCATTTAGCACACATGAACTTTCCTATCAAAACCTACGTAGAAAACTAACAAATACAGAGAAAATTACAGCAGGGTAAATTGAAGATACCACTATAGGTTTCAGTAATTTAAGCAATGTTATTTTAAAATATCGTATGTGGGAAAGTATGTATTTTAAATTATAGTACATTTGTCAAATTCTGTCTCTAAGAAAGAAAGATGATGCTGGTAAATACCTCCACCAAATTGACCAACTTCATAAACCAAAACCAAGGCATTCAACCAAAATTAATGACAGAGTTATAAACAAAACAACCACAGCAATAAATTCTAGGTAAAGAAAAAATACCTAAAGCTTGGAAAAATGACTAAATACAAATGTTACAGAATATTTGAAGACAAAAAATAATGAAGACAAAGCTTCAATTTTTTTTGTTTTTTGTTTATTTTTTCTCTTTTTTTTTTTATTATTAACTTGAGTATTTCTTATATACATTTCGAGTGTTATTCCCTTTCCCAGTTTCCGGGCAAACATCCCCCTCCCCACTCCCCTTTCTTATCGGTGTTCCCCTCCCCACCCTCCCCCCATTGTCCCCCTCCCCCCAACAGTCTAGTTCACTGGGGGTTCAGTCTTAGCAGGACCCAGGGCTTCCCCTTCCACTGGTGCTCTTACTAGGATATTCATTGCTACCTATGAGGTCAGAGTCCAGGGTCAGTCCATGTATAGTCTTTAGGTAGTGGCTTAGTCCCTGGAAGCTCTGGTTGCTTGGCATTGTTGTACATATGGGGTCTCGAGCCCCTTCAAGCTCTTCCAGTTCTTTCTCTGATTCCTTCAACGGGGGTCCTATTCTCAGTTCAGTGGTTTGCTGCTGGTATTCGCCTCTGTAATTGCTGTATTCTGGCTGTGTCTCTCAGGAGCGATCTACATCCGGCTCCTGTCGGTCTGCACTTCTTTGCTTCATCCATCTTGTCTAATTGGATGGCTGTATATGCATGGGCCACATGTGGGGCAGACTCTGAATGGGTGTTCCTTCAGTCTCTGTTTTAATCTTTGCCTCTCTCTTCCCTGCCAAGGGTATTCTTGTTCCCCTTTTAAAGAAGGAGTGAACCATTCACATTTTGATCATCTGTCTTGAGTTTCATTTGTTCTAGGCATTTAGGGTAATTCAAGCATTTGGGCTAATAGCCACTTATCAGTGAGTGCATACCATGTATGTCTTTCTGTGTTTGGGTTAGCTCACTCAGGATGATATTTTCCAGTTCCAACCATTTGCCTACGAATTTCATAAAGTCGTTGTTTTTGATAGCTGAGTAATATTCCATTGTGTAGATGTACCACATTTTCTGTATCCATTCCTCTGTTGAAGGGCATCTGGGTTCTTTCCAGCTTCTGGCTATTATAAATAAGGCTGCGATGAACATAGTGGAGCACGTGTCTTTTTTATATGTTGGAGCATCTTTTGGGTATATGCCCAAGAGAGGTATAGCTGGATCCTCAGGCAGTTCAATGTCCAATTTTCTGAGGATCCTCCACACTGATTTCCAGAATGGTTGTACCAGTTTGCAATCCCACCAACAATGGAGGAGTGTTCCGCTTTCTCCACATCCTAGCCAGCATCTGTTGTCCCCTGAGTTTTTGATCTTAGCCATTCTCACTGGTGTGAGGTGAAATCTCAGGGTTGTTTTGATTTGCATTTCCCTTATGACTAAAGATGTTGAACATTTCTTTAGGTGTTTCTCTGCCATTCAGCATTCCTCAGCTGTGAATTCTTTGTTTAGCTCTGAGCCCCAACTTTTAATAGGGTTATTTGTTTCCCTGTGGTCTAACTTCTTGAGTTCTTTGTATATTTTGGATATAAGGCCACTATCTGTTGTAGGATTCGTAAAGATCTTTTCCCAATCTGTTGGTTGCCGTTTTGTCCTAACCACAGTGTCCTTTGCCTTACAGAAGCTTTGCAGTTTTATGAGATCCCATTTGTCAATTCTTGATCTTAGAGCGTAAGCCATTGATGTTTTGTTCAGGAAATTTTTTCCAGTGCCCATGTGTTCCAGATGCTTCCCTAGTTTTTCTTCTATTAGTTTGAGTGTGTCTGCTTTGATGTGGAGGTCCTTGATCCACTTGGACTTAAGCTTTGTACAGGGTGATAAGCATGGATCGATCTGCATTCTTCTACGTTTTGACCTCCAGTTGAACCAGCACCATTTGCTGAAAATGCTATCTTTTTTCCATTGGATGGTTTTGGCTCCTTTGTCAAAAATCAAGTGACCATAGGTGTGTGGGTTCATTTCTGGGTCTTCAATTCTATTCCATTGGTCTATCTGTCTGTCTCTGTACCAATACCATGCAGTTTTTATCACTATTGCTCTGTAATACTGCTTGAGTTCAGGGATAGTGATTCCCCCTGAAGTCCTTTCATTGTTGAGGATAGCTTTAGCTATCCTGGGTTTTTTGTTATTCCAGATGATTTTGCAAATTGTTCTGTCTAACTCTTTGAAGAATTGGATTGGTATTTTGATGGAGATTGCATTGAATCTGTAGATTGCTTTTGGTAAAATGGCCATTTTTACTATATTAATCCTGCCAATCCATGAGCATGGGAGATCTTTCCATCTTCTGAGGTCTTCTTCAATTTCCTTCTTCAGTGTCTTGAAGTTCTTATTGTACAGATCTTTTACTTGCTTTGTTAAAGTCACTCCGAGGTACTTTATATTATTTGGGTCTATTATGAAGGGTGTCGTTTCCCTAATTTCATTCTCGGCTTGTTTCTCTTTTGTATAGAGGAAGGCAACTGATTTATTTGAGTTAATTTTATACCCAGCCACTTTGCTGAAGTTGTTTATCAGCTTTAGTAGTTCTCTGTGGAACTTTTGGGATCACTTAAATATACTATCATATCATCTGCAATTAGTGATATTTTGACTTCTTCTTTTCCGATCTGTATCCCCTTGACATCCTTTTGTTGTCTGATTGCTCTGGCTAGAACTTCAAGAACTATATTGAATAAGTAGGGAGAGAGTGGGCAGCCTTGTCTAGTCCCTGATTTTAGTGGGATTGCTTCAAGTTTCTCTCCATTTAGTTTAATGTTAGCAACTGGTTTGCTGTATATGGCTTTTACCATGTTCAGGTATGGGCCTTGAATTCCTATTCTTTCCAGGACTTTTATCATGAAGGGGTGTTGAATTTTGTCAAATGCTTTCTCAGCATCTAATGAAATGATCATGTGGTTTTGTTCTTTCAGTTTGTTTATATAATGGATCATGTTGATGGTTTTCCGTATATTAAACCATCCCTGCATGCATGGGATGAAGCCTACTTGATCATGGTGGATGATTGTTTTGACGTGCTCTTGGATTCGGTTTGCCAGAATTTTGTTGAGTATTTTTGCGTCGATATTCATAAGGGAAATTGGTCTGAAGTTCTCTTTTTTTGTTGTGTCTTTGTGTGGTTTAGGTATAAGAGTAATTGTGGCTTCGTAGAAGGTATTCGGTAGTGATCCATATGTTTCAATTTTGTGGAATAGTTTGGATAATATTGGTATGAGGTCTTCTATGAAGGTTTGATAGAATTCTGCACTAAACCCGTCTGGACCTGGGCTCTTTTTGGTTGGGAGACCTTTAATGACTGCTTCTATTTCCTTAGGAGTTATGGGGTTGTTTAACTGGTTTATCTGTTCCTGATTTAACTTCGGTACCTGGTATCTGTCTAGGAAATTGTCCATTTCCTGAAGATTTTCAAGTTTTGTTGAATATAGGTTTTTGTAGTAAGATCTGATGATTTTTTGAATTTCCTCTGAATCTGTTGTTATGTTTCCCTTTTCATTTCTGATTTTGTTAATTTGGACGCACTCTCTGTGTCCTCTCGTTAGTCTGGCTAAGGGTTTATCTATCTTGTTGATTTTCTCAAAGAACCAACTTTTGGTTCTGTTGATTCTTTTTATGGTCCTTTTTGTTTCTACTTGGTTGATTTCAGCTCTGAGTTTGATTATTTCCTGCCTTCTACTCCTCCTGGGTGTATTTGCTTCTTTTTGTTCTAGAGCTTTTAGGTGTGCTGTCAAGCTGCTGACATATGCTCTTTCCTGGTTCTTTCTGCAGGCACTCAGCGCTATGAGTTTTCCTCTTAGCACAGCTTTCATTGTGTCCCATAAGTTTGGGTATGTTGTACCTTCATTTTCATTAAATTCTAAAAAGTTTTTAATTTCTTTCTTTATTTCTTCCTTGACCAGGTTATCATTGAGTAGAGCATTGTTCAATTTCCAAGTATATGTGGACATTCTTCCTTGATTGTTTTTGAAGACCAGTTTTAGGCCGTGGTGGTCCGATAGCACGCATGGGATTATTTCTATCTTTCTGTACCTGTTGAGGCCCGTTTTTTGACCAATTATATGGTCAATTTTGGAGAAAGTACCATGAGGAGCTGAGAAGAAGGTATATCCTTTTGCTTTAGGATAGAATGTTCTATAAATATCCGTTAGGTCCATTTGGCTCATGTCTTCTCTTAGTCTGTCTACATCTCTGTTTAATTTCTGTTTCCATGATCTGTCCATTGATGAGAGTGGGGTGTTGAAATCTCCCACTATTATTGTGTGAGGTGCAATGTGTGTTTTGAGCTTTAGTAAGTTTTCTTTTACATATTTAGGTTCCCTTGTATTTGGGGCATAGATATTTAGGATTGAGAGTTCATCTTGGTGGATTTTTCCTTTGATGAATATGAAGTGTCCTTCCTTATCTTTTTTGATGACTTATAGTTGAAAATTGATTTTATTTGATATTAGAATGGCTACTCCAGCTTGCTTCTTCTGACCATTTGTTTGGAAAGTTGTTTTCCAGCCTTTCACTCTGAGGTAGTGTCTGTCTTTGTCTCTGAGGTGTGTTTCCTGTAGGCAGCAGAATGCAGGGTCCTCGTTGCATATCCAGTTTGTTAATCTATTTCTTTTTATTGGGGAGTTGAGGCCATTGATGTTGAGAGATATTAAGGAATAGTGGTTATTGCTTCCCGTTATATTCATATTTGGATGTGAGGTTATGTTTGTGTGCTTTCATTCTCTTTGTTTTGTTGCCAAGACGATTAGTTTCTTGCTTCTTCTAGGGTATAGCTTGCCTCCTTATGTTGGGCTTTACCATTTATTATCCTTTGTAGTGCTGGATTTGTAGAAAGATATTGTGTAAATTTGGTTTTGTCATGGAATATCTTGGTTTCTCCATCTATGTTAATTGAGAGTTTTGCAGGATACAGTAACCTGGGCTGGCATTTGTGTTCTCTTAGGGTCTGTATGACATCAGTCCAGGATCTTCTGGCCTTCATAGTTTCTGGCGAGAAGTCTGGTGTGATTCTGATAGGTCTGCCTTTATATGTTACTTGACCTTTTTCCCTTACTGCTTTTAATATTCTTTCTTTATTTTGTGCATTTGGTGTTTTGACTATTATGTGACGGGAGGTGTTTCTTTTCTGGTCCAATCTATTTGGAGTTCTGTAGGCATCTTGTATGCCTATGGGTATCTCTTTTTTTAGGTTAGGGAAGTTTTCTTCTATGATTTTGTTGAAGATATTTACTGGTCCTTTGAACTGGGAGTCTTCACTCTCTTCTATACCTATTATCCTTAGGTTTGATCTTCTCATTGAGTCCTGGATTTCCTGTATGTTTTGGACCAGTAGCTTTTTCCGCTTTACATTATCTTTGACAGTTGAGTCAATGATTTCTATGGAATCTTCTGCTCCTGAGATTCTCTCTTCCATCTCTTGAATTCTGTTGGTGAGGCTTGTATCTACATCTCCTTGTCTCTTCTTTTGGTTTTCTATATCCAGGGTTGTTTCCATGTGTTCTTTCTTGATTGCTTCTATTTCAATTTTTAATTCCTTCAACTGTTTGATTGTGTTTTCCTCGAATTCTTTCAGGGATTTTTGCGATTCCTCTCTGTAGACTTCTACTTGTTTATTAATGTTTTCCTGTGTTTCCCTAAGTGTGTTCATGTCTTTCTTGAAGTCCTCCAGCATCATGATCAAATATGATTTTGAAACTAGATCTTGCTTTTCTGGTGTGTTTGGATATTCCATGTTTGTTTTGGTGGGAGAATTGGGCTCCGATGATGGCATGTAGTCTTGGTTTCTGTTGCTTGGGTTCCTGCGCTTGGCTCTCGCCATCAGATTATCTCTAGTGTTACTTTGTTCTGCTATTTCTGACAGTGGCTAGACTGTCCTATAAGCCTGTGTGTCAGGAGTGCTGTAGACCTGTTTTCCTCTCTTTCAGTCAGTTATGGGGACAGAGTGTTCTGCTTTCGGGCGTGTAGTTTTTCCTCTCTACAGGTCTTCAGCTGTTCCTGTGGGCCTGTGTCTTGAGTTCACCAGGCTGCTTTCTTGCAGCAGAAAATTTGGTCTTACCTGTGGTCTCGAGGCTCAAGTTTGCTTGTGGGGTGCTGCCCAAGGGCCCTCTGCGGCGGCAGCAACCAGGAAGACCTGTGCCGCCCCTTCTGGGAGCTTCAGTGCACCAGGGTTCCAGATGGCCTTTGGTGTTTTCCTCTGGCGTCCGAGATGTATGTACAGAGAGCAGTCTCTTCTGGTTTCCCAGGCTTGTCTGCCTCTCTGAAGGTTCAGCTCTCCCTCCCACGGTATTTGGGTGCAGAGAACTGTTTATCCGGTCTGTTTCCCTCAGGTTCCGGAGGTGTCTCAGGCAGGGGTCCTGCCGCTCCTGGGCCCTCCCCCACGGGAGCCCAGAGGCCTTATACAGTTTCCTCTTGGGCCAGGGATGTGGGCAGGGGTGGGCAGTGTTGGTGGTCTCTTCCGCTCTGCAGCCTCAGGAGTGCCCACCTGATCAGGCGGTGAGGTCTCTTTCCCACATGGTCTGGGAGCAGAGAGCTGCTGCGGGCCCGGGATCCGCGGGCGTGGGACCTCCGGCAAACACAGGACGTGCCCGGTCCTAGATGAACTCTGCCTCTGTGTGTCCCAATCTCACCAGGCAGCTCTCTTGCAGCAGACAAGTTGGTCTTACCTGTGGTCCTGAGGCTCAAGTTTGCTCGCGGGGTGCTGCCCAAGGGCTCTCTGCGGCGGCAGCCAAAAGCTTCAATTTTTTAACAGAAAAAAATATTTAAAACTTCGCTATCTGAGAAAACATATGCAAAATTGTGAAATAAGAAGCCATGATATATTTTAGCTAAAACTCAAATAAAAGTATAAATAAAATTTTAAATACAGTTCATGAGAATGGAAGAATAGATCCTGCCAAAATTTACAAATATTTCTCCAAGATTGTATTATTCTCCAAGAATTACAATCTTGCATACCTTTGGCCACACTAAGCAAACTAATAATAACAATCAATAGATGAAAACTCCCAAAATTTATAATTATACAAATGTGATTAAAATTGAATTGAGCAGTATTGAACTGTATTCATTGATATAGATAAGGTATTAGTTACTTCTCTTTTCAAAATATTTTGTGTTTATTCTTTAACAATTTCATGAACACAAAGATTGTATCTTAATCAAATCCATTCTTCACACTCCTTCTTGCCCTATCTGTATATTGTATGCATGGCTTGGTGTTGTTTTGTTTGTTATTATTATTGTTTTTATAATCTACTGAGTCCAATTAGTGCTGCATGCATGAGTATGGATGCTAGGCAAGCGCTCTACCACTGAGCTAAATCCCCAACCCATCAATAGGCTTTTGATCAGGTGTTGTTTACCAGGCATGAATTCTCTTCTGTAAGCATGTTTTTAATCCAATCAGAAAACAGTTTATTATCCCATACCAATTGCATCACTATTCCACTTGTGAAACCTTACCAGTTGATATTTTAACATGCAGTGTCCATCTGTCTGTAAATAGATCTGTGGTTTTTCTACCCTAGTGTCCTACAAAACAGGATTCTGCATAGAAAAGCTAGACATTGGACAGAATGTTTTAAAACTAGTTCCAGCTTGCTTTTCCTATATGTAACAACAAATGTGTATGGTGTATTCAGCAATGAGTTCTGTCTTTTCATATTTTGTAAAATTGACATGAAGTCATAATATTTCTAAATAAGAAACTTAATTGAGAAAATGTATCCATCTATCTGGACTACCTGTAGGTGAGTCTTCCAGGAAAGTTTTGGATTAATTATTGATCTAGGAGGGCCCAGATTTCTGATGGTATCATCGCTAGAAAAGTGGTCTTGGGTAGTTTAAGAAAGTAGGATGAGCAAGCAATGAGGAGGCATCCAGTAAACAACATTTCTCCATGGCCTCTGCTTTTGGTTCTGATATTTAGTACAGGAATAGAAACTATCAAAAAGACAGTTGGACCATACAACTTTAGTAGGCAACCAATAACAAAACATAGTCTGTGTCTTTGGAGCCCCATGGACCAATAACTCATTGAGATATATTCCACTCTATCACTGACACTTCCATTTATTTTCCCATACAAAATGTGTCCAAAGTTCTCGAAATATTATGTGTTTACATATATTCATATGAGTGTATAAATACATATATGTAATTATTTATATGCACATATGCTCATATAAATAATTATGTGTATTTGTATGTATGAGTGTACAGGCATGCATGCACACACACACACACACACACACACACACACACACACACACACACACAAACATGTGTGAGTGTCCTGTGGAGTCCAGAAAATGGCATTGGACTGCCTGGAACTGGAGTTGCAGGCAGCACCCAACATGATGCTGGACTTCCCCAAATCTTTTTGTTTCTAGTTCTAGCTAGAGCAATTAGTCAACACGAGGAGGTCAAAGGGATACAAATAACAACTACAAAAACAAAAAACTCAGGATAGAAAAAACAATTCTGAGCAAAAAAAAAAGTTTCTTAAGTCTTTTTCATACCTCCTCAGTTCTGGGTAAACTACTTCCCACCCACTTCTCTCCAAGTGCCCACTTCCCATTCATGCTTAAGCTTTCATATATCCAGTACTTCATCATTAGTTATCTCTCATTGTTGTGACAATAAACCTGGCAAAGGTAACTTAAATATCCATTTTGGCTCATAGTTAAAAGATATATTTCAACATGGCGGGGAAATCATGACAGGAGTTATATGAGGCAGCTAGTCATATTATACTTGTCATGAAACAGAGAAGGATAAATGTCTCTGCTTAGCTTACTTTATTCATTTATGCTGTCTGGAAATCAGGCCATAGGATAATACTCTACTACAATCAGAGTAGTCTTTCCTCTTCAGTTAAACATTTAGATATGTTTAAGCCCAATAATTCAACCACATGTCACCTTGACATCCAATAGCATTTTAAGACATAAAGTTCTAGCCACACTTCCATACAGTCTTATTTTACAATGGAAAATGTATTCATTCCAATATCAAAAGTTCCCATCTCTCAATACCATAAATATATTGATTCATAGGAAGCTGCTAATGTAAAACAATATGTATTTGAAGTATATCAACTCATGGAATAGTAACACTGTGAGTAAAGCACCATTTTGAAGAACAAAGATTCCCAGGAGGGAATAGGTTGTGTCCTAGACTGCAGTTTGGATTAAATTTGAATGTTAATAAGCTTTATTAATTGCATTTAGACAAGTGTTTTGCATGAGTAATTTAAAATAACAAACAAAAGATTATTTTAGATTGATATTTAACTAATATTAATAGTGTTGCAATAAACACACCACATGCTTACTCAGTGAGCCACAAATGATATGTAAATAAATAGGTGAACACTGAGCCAATGTCATGACTTTATCTGATTCTTTTCTCTATTGGTAGCTTTATAAAGTAGCCATGGAGTCACAGTCACTCTGTTTTGTCCATGATCTTGTTTGGTATTTCTGCCTTTATTATATAATTTTTTCTATACTCCTTAACTTTATGTTTCTACTCAACAGCAATGTGTGAATATTTTATCAAGATCCTTCCCAACATGTTTTTGGTAGTGCTGCCAATCAAACCCAGTATATTGTCCATATTAGGCAAGTATTCTACTATGTGCTACATTCCTGAGCTTTAGTTGTTACATTATAGGTGTACCAATTAGGGCTGATAACTTCTCATTCTATTAATCTCTGTCATTTGACCAGTTGCAATCACTATTTGATAGCTGCAGATCTAAATTTCTCTCTTTGTAGTCTATACTATACTACCAAACTATGTTTAATGCTCATTTAATATGATAAAATGTAGTCTTATTAATTCCCTCTATCAATTTTAGAATAGTAGGATGATACTTTTAATTTATACATTTCTCATGCAACAACATTTATTTAAAATTACTTTGGTCCAAAACCTAGACCAAAAGCAATAGAAATATGGCAGAATATATTGTCATGCAGTTTTCAAAAAGGTATTTGCAGTGGACTGCCTGTGGGCTTTAGAATGAGCAGTATTAATGTGAAACAGAGTTGGACAAGGCCAAAAACTGGTGAATTTTAGCCCTGTAACTCTCTCTTACTGTTCTGTGCTAAATGATGTGGGTTTCTTTTCTCTTACTATATTGTACTAATTAATGCTGGTTTCTTTTCTCTGACTCAAGGACCTGTTGCTAGCCAGGCAAGAGGCTTGGAACTCCTTTTTGTGAAACAGAATGTCATGAAAAGGAAAGTAAGACAAATCTTTTACTCATGTGTACTGACACACATAACACACACACACACACACACACACACACACACACACACACAAACACACACACTACTCTGGTTAGGCCCAATCATCTGTTTCATAAGCTCCACAAGTGTTCATGCATGCTTACATACATACACATATACGTACACATATATATATAGAAAAACAAACATGTATATTGGGGACCTGCCCCAGCCTTAAGGGAAGTAGCTGAAGTGAGCACAGAATTAGAAAAAGGTCTTAAACCCTTCTTTAATTGTACTAAGGGCTTCCAGAAACTTAAAAGTCTCTTGCTTATTATGTGGCTAAAAACATTGACATTGGCAATTAACAAATGCTACTTAGCAACAGGGAATTATGCAAGGATTTATGGCTAGTGCTCCTTTTCCTCCAGAGTCAGCCTAAAGCCTCTGGCTGACCAGGCTTGTTAACCCCTTACAAACAAGAAAAGAAGGAAAGGAAAATGATTAAAATCTTTTACCTAGGCAAACACACACACACACACACACACACACACACACACACACACACACCACACTTTGGCAGGACCCAGCCACCTGTCACAATGAACTCCACTAGTGTTCATGCATGATTACATATATTCAAATATGCTTACACAAGTGCATATAAGCAAATTGACATATAAATACATTCATTTGGATGGAAAGGATGGAGCAGAGCCCCAAGCCAACCAACATTATTTCTTTTCTCTGGCCTTTTTGTAGACAAAAGTTTTTAAAGTTCATAGATAGAATGTTACACAAAAGGATGTTGATATTAAGTTCAGAGGAGCTTTTTATACTGTAAGCTCATTATAAGTTCAAAACAACAGTTTTTACATGGCCATGCCTTTTCATAGTGCATACCTGTGATATCATCCTTGTTTTACCTTGACCAGTTTGTATCACTATTTCTCTTTTAGTGTAATTATGAAAGTTCATTGTATTTCTTACTATGCAGCATTTACTTACTATTATGAGAAATGGGCACATTCTATTCTCAATTCTAACTTTATTATATCTTTCTGACAAAACAACTAAAACCATCTCCTGAAACTTTCTTCCTAAGAGTATTTAAATCAAATGAAGAATTCTATAAAATTACTAATTCATCTAAAACATTAAATTATTAAAGTTTATCTTTATGTTGATATGTAGGAAGTCTGCTCAATAGGGTGGCCAATGCCCAGGAACCCTTAGGCTATGTGAGAGTGACAAGAAATACATGTCTGCAGCAAGAAATAATCCTGAGATGAAGTCTTTTGGGTTGTTTCCTCTTAGAGCTCAATTAGACTAGGCAATGCAAAAAGTTGGGATATCTCCTGGAAGTCCACGTACTATCCTTACCATTTCCTAGATGGTTCCTGACATATACACATATATACATTTGGTGGATGAGGCAAAGTCCCCAAAGTCACACTTTATTCCTTTTCTCTGGCCTTCTTATATAATCTTATAAAAGTTCTTTATAAAATTACCTCACAGATAAAATATTACACAAAGGGGGATGTAACAGAAGGATGTTGATAGCAAATTCAAACCAATGTTTCATTCTATAAGCTCATTATAAGTTCAAAGCAACAGTTTCACATGGCCTTGCTTAATCTTAGTGCACACCTGTAACTTAACTCTTGGATCTGTGCTTGAATCAATGTTTTTACTTGATCACAAATTTGTCCCAAGCCTATTTCTCTCTTTGGTGTAATTGTGAAAGCTCATGTATTCCTTACTATGTACCCTTTGCTCACTAGTCTATGAGAAGTAGGCATATGCTATTCTTGATTCTAACCTTAATACATCTTGCTAGCAAAACAACTCAAACTATCTTCTAAAACTTTCTTTCTAAAACTATCTGAATCTAATTAGTAATTCTATAAAGGCATTAGTTTATTTAAGCAGCATTAATTCATGAAAGCTTATATATTTGCAAAATCCTCTGAAAACTAAATTTCATGCCTGTAGCCTTCCCTGGATGGCTTCTGATAAATTTTATGCTGCTCTTATATTGGTCAACCTTTAAATTATTCTAATTTATTTATTTATTATTATTTTTGTGTATGGGAGTGGGTATGCAAGGTGAATGTTTTTGGGTTACTATATATTACAGTGTGTATGTGGTAAGAGAACAGAGGAATTTGTTCTATCCTGCTCCCTTTTATAGGTAGGATTTATCTTGTTTTAGCATACTGTGTGTTTCAGGCTAGTTAGCTTGCAAGCTTCTAGTCTATTCTTCTGTCTTTGCTTCCCTTTCCATTACAAAAGTGTTTGGTTAAGAGATGAGTCTCGTCACATCCAGCTTTTTTATGAAGGCTTGATGGCTTAGATTTAGGTCATTGGATGTTTTAATTAGGGTTTTGTTGCTGTGAGAAGTCATCATAACCATAGCACCTTTTATAAAGGAAAACATTTAACTATATCTGGTATACAGTTTCAGAATTGTACTCTGGTATCATCGTGGTGGGAAACATGGAAGAATATAGGCAGGCCTAGTGCTAGAGAAGAAGCCGAGAGTTCTACATCTTGATCTGAAAGCAGCAGAAGACTGTGTGCTACACTGGGTATAGCTTGAGCATAAGACCACAAAGTCCTCCTCCACAATGACAGACTTCCTCCATCAATGCCACACCTTTTCATAATGCTACTCCCTATGGGCCAAGCTTTCAAACACATGAGGTTATGAGACCCATACCTACTCAAACCACCACATCAGATTTCCCAGCAAGAGGTTTTTCTCATTGAGCCATCTTCCTGGTTCCCTAGTCTATGTTTTATTACTGAAACTAAATATTTGATAAAAACTAGTCCATAAGGGAAAAAATTTCGGAAATGAAAACATGAAACATCAGGATGATGGCCTTATTTTCCAAATGTTCCACATCAGAACATAGCATCCCATGATTAGAGGCAGTGAGCATGCATGTGCTTATATGTATATTGTGAAACTAATGCCATGGGTATTAATTATACCTACCACAATAACCAAATTTAACATTAGGGACCAAAGGCTCTGCATTTGAAAGTTATTTTTATTATATGTTCAAACTTTCAATATCCAAAGTAAGGTGTTGAATTCTAACATACGAAGGTACACATGGATGGTCAAAACATAGCATCACTAAAACAGCTCAAATCTCACTCTTCTTACTGTCTTCTTCAGTTCAGGCAAACTTCTGTGGTGCTTATACAGTGAAACTCCTATAGCATTTGCTCATGTCTCATTCTGTATAGTGAGTATTAGTTGTCCATAGCAGATTTTACTCACTTTAGGTAGTTCATTACTTACTTTTGTGTGGCTGTGGCCAAAAACCTATTAAAAAACAATTTAAGAGAAATTTATTTTGACTCACAGTGTGAGGATTAACTCCATCAGGGCAAGAAGAGGTGAGTAACAAAAATATCTGTAGCTATGTAGGTAGGGACATGAGGTGACTGGTCATACTCTATCCATAGCCATAAGCAGATAGAAATAAATAGTGGTGATTATTTTATGCTAAGTCTAGGACATCAGTCAATGGGATGCTGTCATCTATATTTAAGATGTATATTCTTTTCAGTTAAGTCTAACAGGAAATACTTTCACAATTATACACAGATGAGTGCTATAGGTGATTCCAGATTGAGTCAAGTTGACAGAAAAGATTAGTTTTCACAGATCTATATATTATATTGACTTCCACCAAATCCTTTGATACCTAGAATAATAAATATACAATAATCAATATCACTCTTTCATAACTGTATCAAATGCCAACTCAAGAGTATGAATAAAGGAAAAATTTAAGTTTAAATTTTTTATGTTTTGTATTCATTATGAGAAGTTGAAACTCTTCATTCCAGTAGCTTCTATCTATATCTTCTCCCTATGATTCTATCACAACAAAATCTGTAATCTGGACAAATCAAACTTTATAGAAATTTAAATATATAGTTTCACTTTGTTTCTCTTGAGTATCCTTTCTCTAATATCAGTAATTAAGTATCTTTAAAATGCTTGAGATAGTGACTTCAATCAAGAATAGCTAAGTACACAAATATATGTATATGCGTGCATTGTATATGTATGTGTATGTGTAAATGTATATGATGTGTGTATGAGGAATATATATATATATATATATATATATATATATATACACATATATATGTTACCCTAGATCAAATTCCATATGATCCATCTCATAATTTTTAGTTGTTAGTTTCATAAAAACTACAATGTTCTTGATAAGTTTATGAATCATTAAGATGTCATAAATAAGAACTTGAAAGGTAGCTAATCAGTTAAGAACATGACTGTTCTTACAGAGGCTCCACATTCAGCCTCCAGAACCCATCTAAATTGTTTCAAAATGTCTTGTAACTGCAGCTACAGGGAATCTAAGACCCTCCTCTGGACTTTGTGAGAACATGTATTCACAGGCACATATACACACACATACACATAATTTTAAAAAAATAATTTTTTTCAAATGCCATTGCTAAACCTAGAAGGAAAACTTCAGGACTTTCTTTTTTGATTCTGAAGTACATATATCTCTATCTGTAGTAGACTTTTAGGAATATTGTAAAACAGATGAATGATTTAAAACTATTATTCATAGAAAAGACATAATTTTATAAAGTGAATTCATTGAAATACAAAGCCATCTGTTCATAGTATAAGAAGAAAAGTAAATGAACTAAGAAAATATACTGGAAACAAAATAAATCTTTTACCTAATATTATAGTTTGCTGTTAGGCTACCATATACTAGAAACTAATCCTTATACAATGCTATAAGATATTTTAGAATTATTGCAGGGTTATTTGCTGAAAAACCAAGCAAAACTTCCTTAACTAGAGATGTGCTTGTTTGATGAACAAAGTTTATCAGAATTGTAAAAATCTTAAATCTAACTTTAATGTAAAATTCATTTCAATTAAATTTGCATGTATCATATGTAGATGCTATAAAGGATTATACAACTTGATGTGCTAAATTTATTCAAGCATCTACTTTTTTCACTTTTTAGATTATCTTTCTTTCTTACATTTATTTTTATCCATGTGAGTGCTCTATCTGCATGTAGACCTGAATGCCAGAAGAGGGCATTCAGGTCACATTATAGAAGGTTGTAAGCCACCATGAGGTTGCTGGGAATTGATTTCAGGAACTCAACCCATCAGCCATCTCTCCGACCCCACATCTACTGTTTTTAATTGAGGGGAAAAAAGAATAAAATTAATGTACTACAATAACCCAAGAGACTACAGGTATAGTACATTTTTGGGGAAACTTTAAGCAGATTGCATGAAATTACTGTCAATATTATGTTCAGACTAAAAAGAAACTTCATGAGATGACAGCCTAAAGATAATCTGGAGTCACATAATGTAACCACTAAAACATGTCTAATCTTTTTTTTCCTACCTATCATTTTGTAAGACTTGATTTCCATAGTCAAGGTTTGAATACATGCACTAGCCAGTAACTTATTTTAAGTACTACTAATCATGATTTTCAGACATGTGCTATTGAAAGGAGGGTCATATTATGTACATAACTGAAAAAACTTTTACTAAAACAATATAAATTGAAACATAGCATTGAGTGCTACTACATATTACAAAATCATAGTTCAATCAACTTTCAATAGTATAACATATGCATGAAAACATGATCCAGGCCTTTCAGCACATGGGGTTCCCAGATGGCCCTCCCATTTCCTTTTCATCATTACTAAGCATAACAAATGCTAAATCTATCAGAATTTATAATATATTTCTAGTTTTATAATCCATAGAAATTGAATCACAGAGTAATGTAAGCTCAAACACAATTTTTGTGTGTGTGTGTGTGTGTGTGTGTGTGTGTGTGTGTGTGTTTCTTTTTTCTTTTTCAGTGCTAGCCTTTACACCCATGTCTTGCAAGCCATCATTCTGGAATGTGACACTACAAGCATGCTTATTACTACTCAGTATGCCACTGAACAACAAAATGTACTCTAACTTGGTATTCATAATAGTGTTGATTTGGTTTACACTCTAAAATATTTTCCTTATCCCAAGTTCTTGAAAATATGTCCATATGTTGTATTCTAAAAAATTTATAGTTTTTATTTTCATACCAAATTATCTATTGATGGAGTGCCTTTGTGTGAAATGAGGTAGGTAGGATATAAAACTAGATTCTTTCCTTTTTTGATCAGGGTAACTTTGGTTCCCGCAACATTTTATTGAAAATAACATTTCTTCATTGTATTATAGTATCTTCTTTAAACCAAACAGGAGTCTTAAGTATAGCTATTCATTCAAACTCTAACCTTTCTCTCTCTCTCTCTCTCTCTCTCTCTCTCTCTCTCTCTCTCTCCCTCCCTCTCCCTCTCCCTCTCCCTCTCCCTCCCCCCCCCTCTCTCTCTCTCTCTCTCTTTCTCTGTACTCTATACCATGTTTTCTTATCTTTATGCCAATAATACATTATTCACAACATAAAGTCCTCAACTTTGTTCTAATTTTTAAGAAGTCTTGTACAAAAAGAATTCTGTTATAACTCTAAGTTTCATAGTCCTCACATCTAGAAACTTCATAGTCTCTACTGTTAAGCAAAGCCAGAACCATAAAACTTTTTTAATACATAGAGGTTATAATTTTGTGTAAGCATATCACACAGCAAAGTATAGACAGGTCTCCTGCTATCTTTAAAGAAGAATGTTAACCTCAGTATTAAAAGTACAGAAAACCATTTTTTCAAAAACTTCCGAAAATTTGGAAATGGAAACTGAAAGTTATTCTTGTAGATGATCATATAAATTAGCTTATAATTCAGAAACAGTCCTTTAAGGTCTTGAGACATGGAACCTACTGAGCTAGAATTGTAATCTACAAAAACTGTGAAATGATACATAGATGTCAGGTGAAAGAGTGTTTATCAACTGTTACATATCAATAGAAAATTAATATTTGGGTGTGTTTATGTTGGTCTTTCAAAAATTTCTAGGTATGTTTTAAAATGAATATCTTATTGCCAATTTAAAACTTTCCAGAAGGCACAGAGAGTGTGTCCAAATTAACAAAATCAGAAATGAAAAGGGAGACATAACAACAGAATCTAAAGAAATAAAAAAAATCATCAGATCCTATTACAAAAGCCTATATTCAACAAAACTCAAAAATCTGGAGGAAATAGACAATTTTCTAGACAAATACCAGGTACCAAAGTTAAATCATGAACAGCTAAACCATCTAAACAACCCCATAACTCTTAAAGAAATAGAAGCAGTCATTAAAAGTCTCACAACCAAAAAGAGCCCTGGACCAGATGGGTTTAGTGAAGAATTCTATCAGACCTTCATGGAAGACCTCATACCAATTCTGTACAAAATATTCCACAAAAGCTTTCTAAAAATTTTAGTATATAAAAACTTTGTAACACTTGAAAACATATTTAGCTATTTCATATATTTTTTTAATTTTTAATTATTTATAATTTTTATAAAACAATATTTTTATCTTTAACGTTTAAAAAATCTAGTAAAATCATTTGAACTTTATTTGGTTTAGACTTTGATGTTTTGAAGTTCCAATTTCTTTAGTAATTACAAATGTTAAAAGTGTATGTCCATTATATCATATATCATAAAATCAAGGCATGACTTTGCAATATTGCATGTAATACTATACATAAGCAATGCCCAAAAGTCTACTAAGGAACTCCTACCACTGATAAACACCTTCATAAGAATCACTCGATACAAGGTTAACCCAAAAGCAACAACAACAAAAATCAGTAGTTCTCATATATACAATTGACAAATGAACTAAGAAAGAAATAAGGAAAACAACGCACTTCAGAATGGCCATGAATAATATATCTTGGGGAAATTCAAAATAAGGAAATGTATCTTAGGGTTCAAATTCCTATAAAGAGGAACAGGACCAAGGCAACTCTTTTAAAGGATATTCAATAGAGCCTGACTTACATTTTAATTCAATCTCATCATGGCAGACAGCATGGCAGTATGCAGGAAGACATGGTGTTGAAGATCTTAGAGGTCTGAATCCTTATTGGAAGCTAAGTAAGAAGAAATTGGCTCTTCTGCAGGCCACTGGTTAAAGGTCTTTTTCACACTGAGCAGAGCTTCAAAACCCACCCCCACAGGGATGCATTTCCTCCAACAAGGTCATGTCTATACCATTAAGGCTACACCTCCTAATTGTGCCCCTTCCTATAGGCCAAGCATATTCAAGCCACCAAAACATGAAAGACTTTTATGTCAAGAACTTCAAATCTTAAAGAAATTGAAAAAGATATCACAAGATGAAAAGATATTCCATGCTCTTGAATCTACAGGGTCAATGCAGCTAAAGAAAAAAAAAAGACCATCCTAACAAAAGCAGTCTAGTTTCAATGCAATCCCCATCAAAATTTCAACACAATTCTTTACAGTCCTTGAAAGGAAAATATTCATCTATATAAGGAAAATCAAACAAAGAAAAAGGATAGTCAAAATAATCCTGACCAATAAAAGAACTTTTGACCATTCACTATCCTTGATTTCGAGCTGTACTACAAAACTATAGTAATAAATACTCATATTATTGGAATAAAAGCAGATACATCAACAGATGGAGTCAAATCAAAGACCCAGATATAAATCTACAAATGTGGAAGCAGGAAACAACACTGGATAAAAAGAAATCATTGTCTAATTTGAAGCCCAAGCCATGAAAGGGAACTCATACATGACCTAGCCTGAAAGACCAGGCATTGCAGGCTGGTTTGCCCGGAGACTTGGGATAGAAAAAATAATCAATGAAATGATTTTTAATGATATTCTGCTACACTCATAAATCACTGACTAGGCCTCTTATCATCAGGTTTCTTCTAGAAGTTGATAGATGCAGATATGTAAATCCAGAGCCAGACATTAGTCAGAGAGAGAGTCCAAATTTGAAATTACTGCTGGGGGCCTCTTCTCTGAACTCCAGAAACCCTGTGGAAGCAAGGGAGTAAGAATAGTAAGTGCTTGCTGACAGGTGTCTATTAAGGATGTCTTCTGAGAAGCTCTGATGCTGTTAGCTAACCATTAGAGTGAGCACAGGAACCACAATGGAGGAGTTAGAGAAAGGAAAGAAGGAGCTAAAAGGGTTTACAACGCCATAGCAAGAGCAACAATATCAACCAACCCGATGCCCTAGAACTCCCGGGTACTAAACCACTAACTAAAGAGTACACATGGAGGAACCCATGCCACATATGTAGCAGAAGATGGCATTGTTTGCCATCAATAAGAGGAGAAGCCCTTGGTCCTATGAAAGCTCTTTTCCCCAGTGTAAGGTAATGCCAGGATGTTGAGTTGTGAGTAGGGGACTGGAAGTGGGAGCATCTTCATAGAATCAGGGGAGGGGAAGAAGGAATGGGATAGGGGAATGGGATAACATTTGACACGTAAATACACACAGTATCCAATAAGAAAAGAATTGTAGGAGCCAGAGAAGCTGAGGATACTAGAATAAGGACACCAGAGTAAAGTAAACAGGGTTCATAGCATCTTACAGAGCCTGAAGCCCCAATAGCAAAACCTTTATGGGTCTGTGCTTCATCCTCTGCATATATGCAATGGTTATGTAGCTTGGTGTTTTTGTGGAACTCTTAGTAGTGAGAATAGGGGTGGCTCTGACTCTGTGGCCTGCTTTGGGACATTTTGCCATATATGCACAGTACTGATATGAGGTTTTATGTCTAGTCTTATTGTAACTTATTATGCTATGTTCAGTTGATATCTCTGGGAGACCTGCTTTTTTCTGAAGAAAAAGGAGTTAACTTGAGGGATAAGGTGAGCAAAGGAGATCATATATAGGGAAAGCATGGAAGAGAGGAGGAAAATCAGCTGGGGGAAAAGCCTAGGAGGTACCAGAGACCTGGGATGTGGAGAGGCCTCAGTAGGTCTAAGGGAACAACTTGAACTGAGACTCCTAGCAGTTGGGTATATAGATCCTAAAGTGGCCACTTCCTGCAGCTTGCCAGGACTCCCAGTGTAGGGATAGAGACAACAAGCCACCCACAAAGCCTTAGACCCAAAATGTGTCCTGACTATAAGATGTGCAGGACAATGATAGAGCATAGAGTGAGGGTATGGCCGACTCTGGTAGTTTATATATGCTTGGCCCAGAAAATAACACTATTAGGAAGTGTGGTCTTGTTGGAGTAGGTGTGTCACTGTGGGCATGGGCTTAAGATGACCCTCAACCTAGCTTCCAGGAAGTTAGTCTTCCACTAGCAATCTTCAGATGAATATGTGGAACTCTCAGCTGTGCAGGCACCATGCCTGTCTGGATGCTGCTGTGCTCCCACCTTTGATGGCAATGAACTGAAACTCTGAACCTGTAAGCCAGCCCCAATTAAATGTTGTTCTTATAAGAGTTGCTTTGGTCATGGTATCTGTTTACAGCAGTAAAACCCTAACTAAGATATCATGGGCAAGAACAAATTTCTGACACTATTAGTGATACTCCATTATGCTTTCAGGCAGGAACCTAGCCTAACTGTCCTCTGAGAGGCTCCACCAGGGGATTAAAGGAAAGAGGTGCAGAGACTCACAGTCAAATATTAGGCTAAGTTTAAGCAGTCTTAAAGAAGAGTTGGGAGAAAGATTGAGGGACCCAAAGACAGGGACTCTATAGGAAGGGCAATAGAGTCAACAAACTTGGACTTTGGATACTCCCAGAGACTCAACCAAAGAGCAAGCACAGCCTGGACCTAGGTGTCATATAAATATGTAGCAGATATTGGGGGGGTCATACCTAGAGAGAAGGGAAAGGGGAAATTGGGAGAGAATTTGTGGGAGGGGTACTGTGAGGAAAGGAAGAACTAATTTGGGGTTGTAAAGGGAATAAAGAAATTTAATTATAAAAAGAATAAAACAAAAAGAAACAATTTCTTCTCCTTTCTTTAAACAATTCACTGTTATTTTTCTAACTTCTTCAGAAACATTGATATCAGTAAAAGTTGGAGGATTTTTCTTTCTAATTATGGCCCTAAAGCTGCATCATCTTTTCTGAAATGCAAAGGGAATGATCTAAGCAATTTGAACATGAAGGAGTTTTCAGAAGATGCAATTTCGTAGTTATATTTGAGGGCTGTGCATGTCAAGGTGAGCATCAAGGATCACATCAAGAAATGCTGGTGGAAATCACAGCATAGTAAGACTTGAATATTTGATTAAGGAATTGTGCTTACATCTAATATAATCTAGTTGGCCCTCGAAAATATATCATCACCTATTTTAGTTCAGGATATTTTTAGCAATGCATAGAATACATGTGGCATGTGGACAACGTGAAACTTCTCCTGCTAGATATAATTCTGGTTTATATTAAAAAGAATAACATTTTATGGGCATAATGACATAATGACATTAAACAGCCCAAAGGCAAGAAAGACAAGTTATGATTCAAAACACAAAGGTATTAGTTCGATTTAAATCCCAAGTTAATATAGAATTGACATCTATAAAATGCTTGCGTCAGTAATGATGGTGGAATGAAATAGCTGTGCCACGAAAGGGAGTAAAAAAATAAAGGTTGAAATTTAAAGTCATTAGATTTCTATGAAGAGCAGGACTTTTAGAGTTGCTTAGGTCATTCATGAATGAGTCAATGTTGTCATCTTGAAAATAATGTACTTATCAGTGTTTACCTGATATAAAAAATGAGCTCGGCCTAATTTTTCTCACTTGTTCTCCTACCATGGGATGAGAGCTCAAATGAAAACTAAGCACCCTGGTATGGGACTCTCAAAAAGTGACTCAAGTACATTAATTGCTTTAATTTACCTAATCCCGGTATTCTCTAATAATTGATGCAATCATACTGGAGAAAATTTGGTATGAAAAAGTAAGTCTGTACAATAGCAAATACCAAAACTGTTGTTGAAGTTTCAGAACTGGATAAGTAGTGATGGATGGCCATTGTTGAGAATAGTTTTTGCTAACCTGGGTCATTTTTTATTCCAAATGAATTTGAAAATTTTTCTTTCTAACTCTATGAAGAAATGAGTGGGAAATTTGATGGAGATTGCATTGAATCTGTAGATTACTTTTGGCAAAATGGCTATTTTTACTACATTAATCTTACCAATCCATGAGCATCGGAGGTCTTTCCATCTTACGAAATTTTCTTCAATTTAATCCTTCAAAGACTTGAAGTTCTTGTCATATAGAACTTTCCCTTGCTTGGTTAGAGTCACACTGAGATATTTTATGTTATTGTGAAGTGTGTCATTTCCCTATTTTCTTTCTCAGCCTGTTTATCCTTTGAGTAGAGGAAGGCTACTGATTTTTTAGTTAATTTTATATCCAGGCACTTTGCTGAAGTTGTTTAAGAGTTCTCTGGTAGAATTTTTAGAGTCACTTAAGTTGAGCATGTAGCATTTGCATATAGTGATATTTTGACTTCTTCCTTCCAATTTTTATTCTTTTGCCTCCTATTGTCTAATTGCTCTGGCTAGGACTTTGAGCACTATATTGAATAGGTAGAGAGAGTGGGCAGCCTTGATAACTCCCTGATTTTAGTGGGATTGCTTCAAGTTTCTCTCCATTTAGTTAGATGTTTGCTACTGATTTGCTGTATATGACTTTTACTATGTTTACATATAGGCCTTGAATTCCTGGTCTTTCAAAGACTTTTAAAGATACTCCAACATATAACAAGGACAAATGCCCCAATATGTTCATAGCAGCCTTATTTATAATAGCCAGAAGCTAGAAATAACCAATATCCTTCTACAGAGGAATGGAAACAGAAAATGTGGTACTTTTTCACAATGGAATACTATTCAGGTATTGATAACAATGACTTCATGAAATTCTTAGGCAAATGGGTGGAACTAGAAAATATCATCCTGAGTGAGGTAACTCAATCACAAAAGAACACACATGATATCTACTCACCAATAAGTGATTATGACCCCAAATGCTTGGAATACCCAAAATAAAATTTATAGACCACATGAAGCTCAAGAAGAAGAAAGACTAAAGTATAGATGCTTCAGTCGTTCTTAGAAGGGAGAACTAAATATTCATAGGAGGAAATAGGGAGACAAGGTGTGGAGCAGAGACTTAAAATAAGAAGTGCATGCTGACCGGAACCGGATACTGATCTCTTCTGAGAGACACAACCAGAGCATGTCAAATATAGAGGTGAATGCTAGCAGGAAACCACTGAACTGAGAAGGGGACCCCCTTGGAGGAATTAGAGAAGGGATTGAAAGAGCTGAAGGGGCTTGCAATCCCATAAGAACAACAATGCCAACCAACCAGAGCTGCCAGGGACCAAACTACTACCCAAAGAGTATACATGGACTGACCCATGGCTCCAACTGCATATGTAGCAGAGGATGGCTTTGTGGATCACCAATGGAAGGAGATGCCCCATTGGTCACCAAAAGAAGGTTGGACCCCCAGTGCAAGGTAATGTCGGGAGGGGAGGTAAGGGTGGGTGGATGGAAGGGGAATACCCTTATATAAGAAAGGGAAGGGGAGGTGATAGGGGGCTTATGGACAGGAAACCAGGAAAGGAATAACATTTGAAATGTAAATAAAGAAATATCCAATTAAAAAAAAGGCTACCCAGAGACTGCCACACATGGGAATTCATCCCACATGCAGTCATCAAACCCAGTCACTATTGAGGATGCCAAGAGATGCATGCTGACAGGAACCTGATATAGCTGACTCCTGAGAGGGTCTGCCAGAACCTGGCAAATACAGAGGCAGATGCTCACAGCTAATCGTTGTACTGAGAACAGAGTCCCTAATGGAGGAGTTAGAGACAGTACTGAGGTAGCTGAGGGGGTTTACATCCCATAGGAAGAACAACAATATTAACCAACCAGACCCCTCAGAGCTCCTAGGGACTAAACCACCAACCGAAGAGTACACATGGAAGGACCCATAGATCTAGCCGCATACGTAGCAGAGTATGGCCTTGTTGGACACCAATGGGAGGAGAGACCTTGTTCCTATGAAGGCTTTATGCCCCAGAGTAGGGGAATGCCAGGACGGGGAGATGGGAGGGAGGGGGTGGATGGGGGAGTACCCTCATGGAGGCAGGTGCTGGGGGCATGGGATGGGACGGATTCTGGAGGGGAAACTGGAAAAGAAGATAACATTTGAACTGTAAATAAAAATATCCAAATAAAGAATACGAAAGGAAAGAAAAGAAAAATAAAGAAAAGAAAAAAAAGAAAAATAAAGAAAAGAAAAGGTTAGAAATAAAAGTTGCAGTGTCCATAAGAAATATGAAAAACCTTGGCTATTGTGACTGAAGGGAGTATTAAGGGTACTAAATGTGAAAGTCTGGAAGAAGGGAGCTTTGTGGAATGTGCAAGCTTTTTGAAAATTGCATAAATGTTTGTGACCAGAATATTTACAAAAATGTGACAATAAAGATCATCCCAATGAGGTACTGAAAGGAAAAGGAGACATCCTTTATGGGATGCAGAAACTAAAAGGCCAATTGGGATGTATTAGGGGTCAATCTGCTAAGCAAGGAAGCATTCCTACAGAGTGTGAAGTGCTTAACTACATACACTGAAACATGAGATAAAAGAAAAGATAAAAGGAAAAATCCATACTCTAGTCTTATAAAATGATCTTTGAGGAGAACAAAAGGGTATGACCAAGTTATCCTAGGTAAAACCTTCAGGAGATGGAAGAGTGTTAGGTACTATTGACTTACAGAAGTCTTTCTTTCTCTTTATGAGGAGAATTCTGTTCAGTCTATGAAACCAGGTTTCACTGATCTTCCTTCCTCCAAATCTGTGATCTCTGAGGCTGTACCTGCTTTCAGAGGCTCAGAGAAATGAAGGAATAGGACAGCAAGAAGGACCTGATGCAGAGAGTGCCAAGGTTGCTTGTCTCTTTGAACTCAATCTACTGTTCTTTGACTTAAGAATGATCAGGTGCTTTGGATGTCTTGTCAGGATTCAAGTGTTAATCATGCAGATATAATGAATGCAAGAGCTGTTGAGGAATTCAAAGTTGTTTTGAGCTTTCATGCAGACCAGAGAATACCTTACTCAGATAATGCTAAATAGAAATGTAGTTTCAGAGGTGAAAGTTGCCAGTGAGGCCCCACCAGGTCATTGTCTACCTTGAGAGTCCAGAACTAAAACTACCATGTCACTACAACTGGGAGAACTGCAGACATGATTTTTAAACCCTTTAAACTAGATAAGTATATGAGTTGTTTGAGTACCACTAAAAAGTAATGGACAAGGGGTTGGGGATTTAGCTCAGTGGTAGAGCGCTTGCCTAGCAAACGCAAGGCCCTGGGTTTGGTCCCCAGCTCCGAAAAAAAGAAAAAGAAAAAAAAAATAATGGACAAGTTTTGCCTCCTAATTTAAAGAATGAATTAGGTGAAGACAGGAAATTGTCCCTTATGTATTTATCTATTTGAGCGGGGTCAATACTCTAGATAAGGAATCATTCCTCAGGAAGGCAGATCCCTTCTAGAAAGTGGGTTTATCTTTAGGCATTCTAAAGAGATGGGTGGAATAATTATCTCTATAATAAGATAATGTACCTTTTCTTTCCAGAATTTCCGATTCCTAGCTTGGTCTCTAGAAATTTTCTCTGGTACTTTGGGTTTGCTTATTATTTCTATAAAGTTCTCCTCTCTGCCATATGACTGTTACTTTGCCATGTTTGACCTATAAGATGCTTAATTCTAATTTCAAAAGCTTTTTCTCCATTCATCATCTCCATTCACTTCATTCTGACTATTGAGGTTTACAGCTTACCTGTCTTGAAGCCTTTAAGCTCTAGTATCTGTTTCAAGCTTCCATTTCATTCCATTCCAAATTCATTCTTAAAATCATTTTGTTAATAAGACTAGCAATGCCAATAGAGAACCTCTAGTCCCCCAGGATCACAGTCACAGGCATAGAGATGTTGAAGACTATAGGAGCACTTAACTATCCCAGTGTCCAGAAAGTGGGACTTGAACTCAATGGAGATTATTCCCCAGCTTTAAGGGTTTATGTAGTTTGCTAAGCTGGGTTGAGACTTGGGGTCTGTTTCCATGTTTTCTTTTTCTGTTGAGCTATCTTGGAACAAGCATGCTTATCCTGTATCTGCCACACCATGACTTTTTGGAAATGGCCTGTTTAAATCTATAGACTCACAGCTGAAGGAAATTTGCCTCAGAGCGAACTGCTATTTGAATCACATCCATATCTGATTGAAATCACTCTCTGGATGTGAAGTTTTATAATTTATACTGGGCTAATTTGGAACTGGAGTTACTGGAAAGGAATGAATATATATTTTTTAATCAAGGAAAAAATTGTGTACTGGAGGAGGAGAGATGGGAAGGCATGGAATGTTATGGTGTGTGTTATGCCTAGACCTCGGGTTCCAAACCACCAAAGACCACCAGGAGGCTAACTCATATGCAAAAGCAAAGAACCTTTATTCAAGCTCAAACCTGGACCTCTTCAACTTCTCCAATGCAGTGGATGGGTGTGGAAGGTGCTGAACTGGTGTCAGTCTTGTCTTTTATAAGTTTAAGGTGGGTAAAGGACTTTCTAACTTGGCACTTACATGTTTCGTTGGCATTTTAGAAAGTATACCTTGCATGAAATTTTAGCTAACACCATAAATTTTACTATAACTTGAATCATTTGCCCTGGATATGACACTGGTCATTTCCTCTAATGAAAGTGGCCATTACTTTGGGGGTGTCTTAGTTCCTGAAACAAACTGTAGTTTTTCTAGTTACCAAGATCAAACTGAGGACAGGCTGGACATAAGATGGAGTTTGAACCCCAAATTGAATTAGCCGAGTGGGTCCTTCAGTGTGAATGTTCTCTCTAAAACATAGGCTGAAATTTAATTGCTACTATAATTATAAAGTAGGGTCTTTAAAAGATGATTAAAGGCAAAATTCTCATGAATGGATCAAGAGAAAGGATTAGTAATCACAGGAGTGGGTTCTCCATTTAGAAAGGAGTATAGTCCTAGATTCCATTCCTTTTCTTCCCCCTCTTCACTCTGCTCTCTTCCATCCTCTCTCTCACCTACCCTTGCCTCTCTCATGTTGACAGAGATCCCTGTTATCATCAGATAAGGCAGTATATAGAAGCAATTATCACACACTTTGTCTTGCCAGCTCTCACCTAAAACGAAATATATTTACTCTGCTTTCAGTCTAGTCTATTTACCCCATTACAAGAAAAAAAACAAAAGATCTGGATAGCAAGAAAAGAGATAAAAGAGTTAAGGATATAAATGTTTTCTCATAATCCTCTGCTCATGCTCATTTCATTATTGAAATGTTAAATAAGAACTATGTATAATTTTTAGTAATTACAGAAAAATGAATATAATAGCAGGAATAAGAAATTGAGAACTATAGGAACATAAAAGTAAAGTGTAAATACAAAAATACCACTATTATATGTAGCTCCATAGAGAAATGCAATCTATAGAATCAAGAAAAATAACGCTAGTATCAAGCAATGCCACTGTAGAGCATCTGGGTAAAAAACAGCCTCCCTCGAAGTTATTTTAAAAGCTACTTTCTCAAACTGAAAAAAAAACGTAAATTTCTATTCCCTGATACTGGTTAACAATGCAACAGAAGCATTAGACTGGCCAAACAGGTACCTGTTCTGCAGAAAATGAAATTCAAATTTTTCTTGTCAGAGAAAAGATAAAAAATTAAAAGCAGAAGGATAAAATGAATTCAATGGAGTTATACAGAAATTAGATATATCAGATAAATTTGTACTTGTGTTAAAATATGCAGGTAATAGATAATAGAGATAAATGGATAGAAAGATAGATAGATAGATAGATAGATAGATAGATAGATAGATAGATAGATAGATAGATAGATAGGGAAGTAAATACAGATATCTCTTTCTTCATGAATTAGAATGCATGCATTCATGTGTTTGGTTCTGATTCTCATTTGAATCTTTCTTCTGAGAGGACCTAAAAGTATGATTCCTAATAGAGGAAAGTGCATTAGGTGCTTAGACATTTGTAGCTGTATAGTTTGGGTGCCTATATGCAAATATTTTGCTAGTGTAAAGTAAACATAGAACCACTTAAATTTTCTCTAAAATCTTTATGCTCACCCACAAAGTAACATTATCTGTCTGTTATCTACCTACCTATTTATGTATATATGAATTTGCCCATTTATTTGCCTTTTCTAACTATCTATTCATTTTTATCTGCATCATTCCAGACTTAAATAAGTTATCCACATTGTATCTATGAATAATACAGGAAGTGTTTCTGTCCTTGTGCTTCTTATGTTCATGTAGGTGAGATAAATACTAACTAAAAAGAGAAATAAAATACATGTTCATGTTGTTATTATTGCAACCACAAATGGACACTGTACCATGAGCCAGTATATAGCCTGGCTGTACATGCAGAAAAGTGTGTTATCCTCCTTAAAAAAAACTATGACTAGTCATACAATTCTTTTAATTCATGATAAGATGGGTGAATGTGAGGTACTCTTAGCCCAAGGAATAAGACATCAAAAAAACCCCAAAGTTTGACATATTGAAGAAACCATGTACCTGGATGCTAAAAAGAAGACAGAAAAGAGTTTCTTAAGAAACATAATAAAGTTAGGTGATGGATATTTAGTCTTAGCTGTTGGGTAGCAGATGCAAGTGGGTCTCTTTGAGTTCAAGGCCAGGTTGATCTACAGAGAGTTATAGGATAGCTGAAGATATTATACAGAGAAACTCTGTTCTAATAAAATAATAATTAATAATAATAATAATAATAATAATGATAAGGCACAGAAACACTTCTGTATGACATTCAGAATCTATATATATCTGGCTTTTATAATTATAGCAAACAATTAAAAATAACGAAAAACAAAAAACTTCACAATTTAGCAGACAGAGGTAGGGAAAAGCTATTTCTTCCTATCTGTCTCAAACTTGTTTCACTTACAGAAATATTTTTCTTTGGGGAATTTAATTTCAAATATCAGACCTAAGCAGAGGTACATAAAACACTTTCCAACTTGTTTTACATAGCAATAAATCCCTCACCCTGCCCCCAAACTAGGCCCAGAGCACTTTTCTTTCTCCATAGATTTTGGTGAACACAAAATTACTTTATTGAAAATTGGAGTAGTTAAGGAATGTAAATATTCTCTGACTTCAGAAAAATCAATGTTACTGTCCATGACATGATGCAATGATAATATGTCAAACACTCTTTCTTGCTACTTCAATAAATACTTGCTCCCAGAAAGCCCTTGATTGTGCCTTCCTTGTCAGAGCTGTTGGGCTGAGCTTCAGCCGTCTAGTTAAAACATCTCTGGTCACTGGTTCTTCAATATAACACCAGTTTGCTGATCCCGAAGAATAGTAGCTATAAGTTTACAAATGAATATATTCAGTTGGGCTTTTGCTACTTTTCACCTTTCTTCTTGAGCTGATTTTGGCAAGGTTGTTCAAAAACGGTTATCTATTTCTTTTCTTTATTGGGTTATTGCTAAATTGACTGTCTCCTGGCTTCAAGGATGATTTGAGAATTATGGCCATAAAACAGTAGCTTCTCATTACACCTGGAAGCCGTAGGAGTACAGTATTTATAATCTCATTATCTCAATGGATAGTTGTCGCTGTGTGTATGCTCTCATTATCTCTACTGGGGATTGTAATGATATATATATATATATATATATATATATATATATATAGTCTCACTCTCTGTGCTGTGGAATTGGAGAGCTGCATTTAAATTGAGTGTTCTGTGCTGTAAGTAAAATAAGGTGGGTAGGTCACTGGTTGAAAGTGCATCTAGATTTTTTTTCCTCATTAGTGATCCCATTTTAAAAGTATATTTAAATGTTGCTTCTCAGATTTCTGTAATTATGAAATTCTAGTTAATAGTGGACAAATAAAAAACAGAATGAATAAGAATAATGAATAAAATATGTCCTGACACAACAACCCCTCATTAAATGGGTAATCTGCTGTCCTCTCATTTCATCCATAGGATTGCCATTTGTGTGAAAAATACAAGTAGTAAAGTAATATGAGAAGCAAAGAATATTTTAGTTTTGATTTGTATACTCCCATGTCAGATGTTCCATTGTTATGACAAGTCCCTGATTAAGGCAGTTTAAAGAAAAAGGGGTTGATTTTTGTGTATAGGTTCAAAGTATCAGTGAAGACTATCTTGGTCTACTTGTGGTTGGGTGACACAGTTGAGAATCTTGACAGAAAGGATATAGAGAGTCAGGCATGCTTATTATATGATGGTCAGGAAGAAGAGGGAAACTAAGACTGGTGCACCTTTTATAAGCATGCTTTTAATGGCCTACTTCTCCACAAAGGCCCTAATTCCCACTTCTTACCATTTCCCAACAATGGCATGTGATTATATGTCAATGACTCTACTGACTGTGCCTTGAGGACCAAGACATTCATATGTGAATTCTTGGAGGTTGGTTCAGACCAAAAGCAAAAAATCTCATTTTATTCCTCTAGGAATAACTATCCTACATGAAATAGTATAAGATATATTTTTTTTGTTATAATAGAGAGGTGAAATGACATGATGAGCTTTAAGCATGTTCATAATATGTTCTTGTATATCTTATAGGTGCACAATGGTCCCATAAAAATGAACATTAGTCAGCAAAGAAAGAATACACAGCTCCCTGTTACATGCTTCATTAAATAAAGTGGTTCTAAGAATATTGTTGATCCTCAAGGTAGGAAGGAGAGTATTAGGTAACAACAATATATAAAAATCTAAATATGATGGGGCCTTAAGAGGAAGGAAAACATTCTTCTGGCCTGAAAATGAACTTTATTAAAAGTGAGAATAAAATAAAAAGAAAAATAGGTGGCAGAGAGAAAGATAGCTACCATTGCAAGGATGGCCGTTGACCTTATTCTGACCCTTAACGTGAACTAGATTTTGTTCTTTTTATTGTGGTTCAGGGTTTAATACTCTATTAGCTTATGACTTCTTTTATAGTATCTGCTCAGCCATATTTAATGAAAATATGTTGATATCACCGTGAATTTTGAATGTCAGTTTTAATGACTACACATTTCTCGGTGTTGACAGTTATCTTTTTCTTTGAAAATGTAACATTTTGAAGGTGCTTGGCCTTTGTCATCAAGACTATTTTTGTTGCTAATGCATTTATTTACTGTCAGTTTACAAGCAGTATAATTCTCAAAGTATTTTTGTAAGACTGCATTTCATTTTTATTGGTTGGTTTCACTGTAGCCTTAGCTGACAATTTCTTGGGTTTTGTTTTGTGATGGTGTTGTTGTAGGGGTTGCCTCTGTTTATTGACCACAGACATCCTTGCTTTGTTCATTCCTAACGTTCACCTGTTATATCAACATGCAATGTCTCTCACTAACTCCTTTACCATCCCCAGCAGTTGTGTTTGACCTTAACAAAATATCTTTCATTTCTTGAAAGGCCTGCATCCTTCCTATCTGTGTATTCTTTGAACTGAGTGCCAGGCAATGATCTAGATGACCTTAACACAGTCTGTTTTTACCTATATCTGATTTATTGTTAAATGAATTCCTTCAATTTCTACCAATGTTTCTCCCTAGAAACTCTTAATGACTTTATTTTTACTCACTTTATTTTTTTAAAGTTTAAATATAAATTATTTTTAAAATAAAACGTTTTTGTTGTAGTATTTTATGGTGTGCGTGTGTCTGTGTGTGTGTGAGTGTGTGTGTGTGTGTGTGTGTGTGTGTGCGTACATGCACATGTGCATGCGTGCATACCTATGGATGCAATAAGAGGGCACTGTGTCTTTTGGAGCTAGAATTACAGGTAATTGTGAGCTGCCTGACAGGAGTGCTGTGAATTGAATTCAGTTCCTTCAGAAAAGAAAATTGAAAATTTGGAACTCTAACAGCTTAGCCATCTCAGCGGTACCTTTATTGTTTTGTTTTGTTTTGTTTTTTAATAATGAAGTTTAATTTCACACAGGGTAGATTTGGAGGAAGATCTATGTGTATTCAACTGTTACTAAGTCTTTACTAAAATATGTGGGGCAGGCATAACAGATGAAAACACAAGATTGAAGTGAAAAAAGGTCTTTGCAAGAACTATTCAAAATAGTGATGTATTTACTGATAACTTTTGAATTATTCTTTTGTGAATTTAAGGAAACATACAAATTGAGCATCTCATTCAGAATCCCTTTAAAATGTAAACTTGGGTTAACTTTTCCTACAACAACAACAACAGCAACAACAACAAAAAGAACAAAATCTGGGTCTGGCGCTGAAGACCTGTGTCCAAGGCAAGGATGATTGAAAGTTCTAGGTCTCCCTGAACTTCAGAGTGTGTTCAAGGTCAGTTAAAGACCTCAAAATAAACAGCAAAGGAGGCTTGGGATATATGTCAATGGTAGGAAGCTTTTCTGGCTTAGGTGATACCCTGTGTTCGATCTCTAGAACTGAATGAAAAATAAACCAACAGATATTTCTTAAACTAAAGTGAATTTTTCTCCACTTAATATTATTGTCGTTGAAAAAATTTTAGGAGGATATGTGACTCTGTGAGTAGAAAATATTCAGGATCTTATGTCAAAGCATTAAGAGAGTACATTAGTTTCTGCTGCTCTAATACTTCATGGTAACATAAGGTTCCAAGACCATCATTGGTGCCTAAGAACAATTCTTGGAACAATGGTACAATATTTTGACAGAAGGACATAATCAGGTTCTGACTTTTCCTTCATTTGTTTTTGATAACATTTCACACAGTCTCTGGAGCTCCAATATTTATTTAAATGGTTTCATTGCTGTGGCTTTGTCTTTGAATCTGCAAGTAGCAATAAGATTTCCTGATGTCTTACACTGCACACAAGAACCAGAACTTGATTATTCTATTTGTCTTGTTTTATAAAAAGACACCTTAAACTGGCTAATTTATATATAACAAATTCAGTTATAACAGTTTACAGCAACAGAAAGTCCAAGATTAAGTCATAGTCAGTCAAATGAGGTGTCTTGTGAAGGCTTGTTTCTCATTGAAGACACTTCTATGTATGTCTCTGTTTGTCAAAACTAGTTTCTGGTCCTATTTATGTCAGTGGGTTTTTATAACCTAATTATCTCTTACTGTTCAGTCCTTTAACCAATACTCCTTGCAATTCATATTGAACATGTCAGTTTTAAAGAGTCATAGCATTCAGACCAAAGCAGATACGTGATTATTTTTAGCTTATATTTTACATATTTTATTTATTCTTTAATCGCTTTTTATAGTTCAGATTTACCCTCCTCAGGAGGGAGTCCTGGTCCACCCACTGACTCTTTGTCTATTCCACATCCCATAGCTCCTCTTTCCCCTGCCTTCACACCTGTCTCCAAGAAGATGTCCCCACTCCCAAACACCATTTCACCAGACCTCTTCCCTCCCTGGGGCCTCAAGTATCTTGAGGGTTAAGTACATCTTCTCTGAGTCCAGACCCAGTCATCCTCTGCTGTATATGTGTTGAGGGTCTCATATCAGCTGGTGTATGTTGCCTGGTTGGTGGCTCAGTGCCTGAGAGAGATCAGGGGTCCAGTTTAGCTGAGAGTGCTGGTCTTCCTATAGGGTTGCCCTGCTCCTCAGTTTCTTCCAGCTTTTCCCTAATTCAACCAAAGGGGTCACCAGCTTCTGTCCATTGGTTGGGTGTAAATGTCTGCATCTGACTCTTTTGCCTGTTTGTTGGGCCTTTTGGAGGGCAGTCACGCTAGGCTTCTGTTTATTAACACACCATAGCATCAGTAATAGTGTCAGACCTTGAGGTCTCCCCTTGAGCTGCCAAATTTGGGCCTGTCACAAACTCTTCTCCACTTTTATCCCTGAAGTTCTTTCAGACAGGAACAATTCTGGGTTAGAGTTTTTGACTATAGAATGGTGACCCCCATCCCTTCACTTTATCCCCTATCCTCTGAGGACATCATGAGCTTTGCAGGCAAATGGATGGAACTAGAAAATATTCCAAATAAGGTAACTCAGATACAAAAGAATATGCATGATATGTACTCACTAATAAGTGGATATTAACCAAAAAGTACCTAGGATACAATCCACAAAATTCTAGCGGTTAACAAGCAGAAGGGCCCAAGTAAGGGAAGTCTCAATTCTACTTGGGAAGGAGCAGAAAGCAATCACAGGAGGAGGGGAGGAAGGGAGTTTGCCTGGTGGAAAGGGGAACAAAGATAGGAACAGGGGAACATGATCAGGTATTGGGTGTGTGGAACAGGACTGAAGCCCTTAGGACCAGCAAAAAGAATGAGAAGAGGCAACCTCGGGAGGTGGAAAGATCCTCTAGATGTACTAGAGACCTGGGATGTTAGACTCCCTCAGGACTCAAAGGGAGGAACCTTAGATGAAAGGCCTTACAGTGGAACAGGGTACTTGTACAGTCCACCTCCAGTAGAAGGACATGATTTATTTATTTCTTGTTTCTTTACCACTACTACAAATTACCTCCTTCAGAATGCTGCTAATAACAAAGTTCTAAAGAAGTCTCTAGCATTTATAGGATGCTAGAGGATCGCTTGCCTTTTTGAAAGTAGTTATTATACTTGCTGAGGATATCACACTGTGGCAGTGTGCTTACCGAGTAAGAGCAAGACCCTGGGCTCAATCTGTAGTATTACAAAAAATACAAAAGAGGATAATATGGTGATTATATTTAGAAAGACATTTAGTTGGTGTTCTGATTAGAAGGCAGACACCCAGAGGTGCTAGTAAAATCTACCCAGGCTCACAAAAATCTCCCTTACCCATTTCTCAAAGGCAGAGCTTTCATCAGCACGGCCCATTTTAAACAACTCTGCTAGTAGTAACTACACTTCCATATGCCTCATGATGCTTAATCGTAATGAGAAGCCATTGATAAAATCCACGTTTTGAAATAAACATGCTCATTTATATACATACTACCCAGCTATAGGGAAACATGCAAATGAGTTCATTCTACTTGTGTGTGTGTGTGTGTGTGTATGTGTGTGTATGTGCATGCGCACGCACACGTATGCGTGTGTGTGAATGAGTTTTGTTACTGTTCCACTTTTTACTCTGAAAATTCACATGATTAATTGTCAATAATCAATCACATTTAGTTTGGCTTCTTTTCTGAGTAAATTCATAGACTATATTGTTCTACATTTTAGCAAAAAAGGTGTTGATAGTATATAAACACACCTCAAAGTCAAAACTATAAACAGAAATTTGTTTCTGTCTTTGATTTCAAAAGATCATGAAATAAAATCTTGATACCTTTTATACTGATAAAGTCATTTCTGAACTATAAGAAGCAGTGGAAAAACTTTTTCATATGATTTAGCAAACAGCTTTGTGTGAAAACATTTTCTTATGATCATGTAACTACTGCTATAAAATACTTGTTCTGTGGAAAATAAAATTTTGCCCTCACACCAGGTTTATGGCATAATTTAATTTCAAAAGCAATTCAGTAATACTTCATTTAACAAGCGCTCTGGGAACAAAATTCACTTAAGACAAAGTGACTTCTTCACTTCCCATTAGCTTGAAGTTATTGAAAGCAACAGTGTTGGGTATGGTTAAAAGTATGTTTTCTCCCTTTGAATTTGGAGGCACACAGCACACAGTAAGACTTAACTTTCTAAAGGATGCATTTTTTCAATAAAAAACAAAATAATGAGAATAATAAAGGGATGCCAATAGTCTCTTAATGATAACTAGGACATTTCTTTCCCCTGGCAAATTTTGCTAGCAAGATCCCTTAGAATATTATTTTTAAATGTCAGTTCATGACATATTTCTTGAACATTCCATCTTCAATATTGCTTATGATAAGACTCAAGTCTTTCCTATGACTTAAAAAAGCATATGTTATATAGTTTACAGCAACCGTTTTGGCTTTCATTTTCTATATTCCTCCCCACTTGTTTCAAATAAAATAGGTTTCTCTCCTCTTTGTTTTTTATTGTAAATGTTTATTCTTTTGAAAGATGAACCTTATCATTTTATTTTAAATAATGTTTTTATTTATTATTTGAATATTTCATGTCTTAATACAATGTATTTTGGTCACAAATATTTGACACTACCTCCCTCTAACCCTACCTTCCTCCATCGGTGCTTTTACTCCATCTTCTGCAGGAATTCATGTCCTCCTTTCCCCTACTGTTATTAATAACCTGCTAAGCTTAATTAATTTTACCCCATTAATGGGTGTGGCCATGTACCTGGTCAGGATCAACTTATAACTCTCATGACCCTAAAAGAGAATAACTCTGCTTCCATTAGTAGCTATAAACTGTCAAATAGCTTCTAAATCAAGTGTGGGGTCTACATGACCCTCCCTACCCATGCTGTAATTTTGACCAGACTGCTTTATGCAAGGCTTGTGCAGCTACCCAGAGCTGCTGTCTGTTGACTTCTGAAACAGCCATGTCATATCCAAAATTCAGCATTTCTCAGTTTTCATTTTTCACTGGATAGTTTATGTATTTACATTTCAAGTATTTTCCCTTTTCCTGGTTCTCCCTTCTCCTATCCACCCTCCCCCTGCTTCTATGAGGATGATCTCCTCACCCACCCACCCACTTCCACCTTCCCACCTTAACATTCCCCTACACTGGGGAAAAGAGCCTTCACAGGACCAAGAGCTCTATCCCATTGATCCCAGACAGGCCATCCTCTGTTACACATGCAGCTGGAGCCATGGGTCTTCCATGAGTATTCCTTGGTTGGTGATTTACTCACTGAGAATTCTGGGATGTCAGATTGGTTGATATTGTTGTTCTTGCTATGGGGTTGCAAACCCCTTCAGCTCCTTCATTTCTTTCTCTAACTCTTCCATTGGGGTCCCCATGCTCAGTCTGATGGTTAGCTATAAGCATCTTAATCTGTGTTTGTCAGGCTCTGTCAGAGACTTTAAGTAGACATTCATATCAGGCCCCTGTCAGCAAGCACTTTTTGGCATCAGCAATAGTGACTGGGTTTTGTGGCTATATAGGATGGATCCCCAGGTGGAGCAGTCTCTGGGTGACCTTTTCTTAAGCTCTTACATTCCTTCTATTTCTTCTTCTGAGATTTTCTCTGAACCTTGCATGAAAAGGTTGAGATGAATGTTTGAGCACCCATAGTTACTGATATTTGGTACTTGGACAAGATGTAAGTCTCTGTATTAATCACTACCCATTACCCATACCCAGAACACCACAAACTACTATTTTAAAAAAGTATTTACAAGTAAGATCAGAGCATAACCCTTTAGCAAACCAATAAAAAGTCTCCTTCTAGGGTCTATAACCTCTAGAACCATGAGATTTTACCAGGTTCATAGTTCCAGATATGAAATCCCTCTAGGAAAATAGGCCTTACAGCCAAGCAGTAACTAAAGTGGAAACTTCTGGTTTCTTTAGAAACTCAGTTGTGTTACATGATGTTTTTCTGAAAGCTGTCTTTTGAGAGGATTCTTTGCTGAAGCAGACTCATAGGAAGGCATGTGAATGTTTTGCTAGAGTAGAAGCTTGAGAGGAAACCTGATGTTTGGAAAAAGTATAAATGGAACCCCACAAACAGTGAAAGACCTCCTTGCATTGAAAAGCCATGTGATACTTTGCTGGTCTTTGTTAATCTTCACTTGTCTTGACTTCATAGAGTAATTTGCCAAAGAATTTCTCATGGTATTCCAGCTGATTCTTGCCAGTTCCAATGATTCTTGGAAATTTGGCAGTCTTACAGCTTCTACTGAATCAAGCTGCTGCTACTGATTATTGCTTGGTATTTGCTATTGGACTAGACGGCTGATATCACGACAATGAAAAATAGAATTTCTCCAGAGAACTACTTCTAAACAGGTCCCTCTTCTCTTATAAACCTTCTTCCCCTACCTCTGGTTGGTGGGCTAGGAGGGAGGATGAAGCACTCTAGAACTCCAAATAAAGTAGATTTAGGAAAATCTGTTTACATGTAACCTATCAGTTACCCCATAACTGTCGTACCCACATTTTAGAAGGGAGAACCTCCTGTCAGGCAAGCTAGAATTATAACTTGCACTTTTAAGACCATGATGTTTTTTTTTTCCCTTCCACAGCAACATGCAGATTATCCTCTACTGATAAGTTAACCAGCAGGTATGCAGTTTCTTAATCAGTCATATCTAATTTCATTGTCATTAATTCAAACTGAATCACGTCTTTGAGAATAGTAATTTACTGTATTGTTATAATAAGTAAAGTAATAGCATGTATTTTGTTGTTTTTGATTCCTCTGGAAACCTTTTGACCCATGGCTAATACATCTGCACTGAGATTTTCATTTAATGACTCAGGTCTTCTGGCAGTAGCATTGTCTACCCATTGAGAATGTACAAACTCATGATTTCTACATAAACCATTAATCTAGAAAAACTCTCATTCTCCTTTAATGTTGCCTGTATTCTACTATTTTTTAATTTAAAATTTTAATATTTTGATTTAATATTTAATAACTTTAAAACTTTAACAATTCCATCTTCCTAAGTATGTTTTTCATTCTCCTCAGTCTGAACCATTCCTTTTGGTGTTCTCCAAAGAGTGGACTTAGAAGCCATAAATTTCTTTACACTATTTTTATTTTCTTAAATTTTAGTAAATAATTTTTGGGGGTATAATAATCTGGGTTAGCAATTGCACTCTTTAAGGACTTGAAATGTATCTTTCCGGGTCATTTAACACACGATGTTCAATAATCAAGTGTTATTCTGATGGGCACAGATACAGAGACAGAGAAAGAAAGAAAGACAGAGAGACAGAAAAAGAAGGAAAGGCAAATGGTGTGTGTGTGTGTGTGTGTGTGTGTGTGTGTGTGTGTGTGTGTCTGTGTGTCTGTGTGTCTGTGTGTCTGTGTGTATGATAGTGTTACAGAGGCGGTTTTACACACACAGCTTCTAGAGAGAGCAAGCTAGACATAGGTGAATACAGGACTTGACTATATTGCCAAAGTTAGTATGAAACCAAGCAGAGGAATTAAGTTAAAAACCAAAAGAAGCTGGATTGAATTAATCTGCTTACAGAAGAATTTTGTGTAAGAACAGTTGAGTTCAAACAGTCAGCCAACGTTCAGAAATAACTAGTAAGAGTGAGATTATTCATCAATAAGCTTCTGAGATGACAATTTGCATCAGGCTAATAAAAGTTATTTTTACAAAATAGAATGTCATATTATACCCTTCCCTCAGCAATCTTCCCCATCATTCTCAGTATTCTATTCTATTTACTAAGTCTTAAAGATGATAGTATAGATACTACTTGTAGAGATAAGCATACAATAGTCATTGTCTCAGCAATGCGATACATATTGAGTTATTTTAGATGCTATAGTCCACTTAAAACAGAAGCCTCTCTGATGATAGCTATGAGTAGCACTAATGTATGGGCTAAAAAATATTGAAGAGGTAATTTGAGAACATCATGCAATAGAAGAACAGTTACTTCCTCTTAAAGCCTAAGTCCTCTCTAGCCATTGCTGTTTTTACAAGACTTACAGTAATAGACATGACTTCTGTCCTGTGGAAAAAATCTAACGCCAATTATAAAGTGGTTAGTTACGCTGAGAGTGGCTATACAATCATTGCAGTGGGTGCATCTCGTGTGGAAAATAAATAAGGTAGCATACAAGAGCCATAGCGTTTCCTGAACCATAGAAAGGAACCAACAGGAAGGAGGAGTCTTCAAGATCACTTCCAGCTTGCTTCCTCTACTTCCTGCAAGTAAAATGCTACACTGTTTGTTGTGGATCATTAAAGGGAGAATCATCCTTCTTCCTTTAACATTTGCATATAGCATTCTATTCCTAAGGTGCTTTTCTCCCAGATAACATCAGACCATTTGGGTATTTGCTGAAATGTCATTTCTTTTGAGAAAGAAGACTCAATCAAGCTAAGTTTTTGTGGTCTCTACTTTTCACTCTATCACCTTACCACATACTTATTTTAACAATATTGAAAAAAGGTTTATTAAGTCCCTACTATGTGCCAGCACCACTCTAATTGCTGTTTAGCAAAGCAAAGAGAACTCCTGTTTGGATAAAGCTTATAGTTTGATGTAGCACCAGATAATGTGTTCATTTTTTATTTTCCGTCTTCTAGTGCATCCCATTCTTGGAAATCATGTGCCATATAAGCTGTGATTGTGTTTGTCAGGGATGAACCCTGAAACTTAAAACAATGCATAGCAAACACCAGTTGTTTAAACATACCTGTTGAATAAACAAATGAGAAAATGAGTAAAAATAATAGTCCAATCTATATATTTCAATAAGAAATAATTTTCATATTATCTTTCTAATTGTTATATTGTATTTTATTTTAATAATCTCACTTTCCAAAGAAAGCAAAGTCATTTGGAGACTTACATGACTTATGAAATAACATATACCTGGAAGGTAAAGCATTCTCTGTAGAGATTGTCTAGTAAAATTCACTGTCAAATATCACTTTCTGGCAGAACTATTATAAAGCTCTGTACATCCGAAATGACAGAAAGACACCAGCAAGAATTTCATACCAATATAAATGGAGACACATTTCTTCCCATCAACATTCTCTGAAGAATCAAAGCCCAAGATACCCTTTCCCTACAGCATGGAATAGAAAATACAACCTAAAGAAAAGTGCAGCTTATCTTTTAAAGAAAACAAATTCTTCTCGTGAAGAGAGAAATGTGTATTTTAAAATATTGGCTTTGTCACCTGTTTTTCAGTGTTTTAAAGCCTGTCTGTGAGTGTTCTTAGTGTCTGACAGTTGGATGGTTACAGCCATCATACACAGAGTAGGAAAAAGTATAGCCACTGAGGACAACCTATGAGAAGATGGAATAAATTTAAGTCCTGAAATAATCATGATCTCTGTGTTATATCTGACCTTACATCTAGAGTTCTTGCTATATAGGTAGATGTGAACAGTCACTTTTATGTAAGTGAATATTTGTCAGATATCCTGTTGTTGTTTTGCTAAAATTAACCTGATAGACTAAAATGGATAGCCATTATTAAAGTCTTCATCATATGATATTATGGGTTTTTCATTTCAACTTTTTAAGAACTAATGTTTCTGGATTCTGCTCTCTTATTTTTATAAAACCCCAAATTCTATTTAGAACTTTGAAAATATTTCTCAAAATAGTAATAAGAGACTGCTGAAGTGGGGGCTGCATCTATTCTATCTTGACCTTTCTTGATATGTGTTGACAAGAAACTTTGTATAATATGTTGAGCATATTATGCCAGGAATACAAACAGGCATGCTCATGTCTGAGTGATGACTCACATTTTATGCCGGCTTGTGCCATCAATTTGTTAAGTAGTCACAATGACACCTGATAGCAGGCTATTGGCAAATACAGTCTCTTGTATTTCAATTTTAATTACGAACATTCATTCTCTCTCTCTCTCTCTCTCTCTCTCTCTCTCTCTCTCTCTCTCTCTCTCTCAGCCCTTATATTTTCCAAGAAATTCAAAGAGTCCATTGTACCACACAGAAATCTGACACAGATGCAGTGTCAATGCAGAGAGTTAGATAAGACATTAAAACACCAGTGGGACAACAACAGCTGGAGGCACACAGAGCTGTTACAGAGCTGAACACAGTCCTAGTGTTCAGTTAAGCTATAGAGATAGAGGATGGTACTATGATGGCAAGGCACAGTACTGGGTTTTGGAAAAATGGGGAGATGATAAAATTAAGTAGACCATGTCAGCAGTGAAGACTGAGCGGAGTTGAAGCCCTAGAGACAGTCAAGAGTTTTCTGCCTGTCAATCCATTGACACTTGATAATCAAACTCAGTGTCAGATAACAGGTCAGTGGTGGCCAGTCAAATAGCACTGTTAGAAATTATTATCTTCATAGCATGCAGTTGAAGACATTGGATTCTTTCTTGGTCTTGTGTGTTTAATAAGTTATCTGACATGATTATTTTTATAAGGTTCATATAGTCCCAATCACATTTGACACATTTATGCATGATATTGTCTTACTTTAGGCAAAATAAGGTATGCATCAGTATGTGCTTTGAGGATGGTGATGGACAGGTGATGCCACAGTAAGTTGCAAAGGCCATTGTACTTCTGCATTTAAGCTCAAACTAGAGACAAACGATGACTATAAGTACAATATTCCAGGAAAATGCTCAGTTGAAAACCCACCATCCCCTGAG